>NW_022989975.1:332500-353663 GCF_902827175.1 Gymnodraco acuticeps
TCAGACACAGAGTGACCTTACACCGCCGTCACACTGTCAGCACGAGCCTCTCAGAGAAGTACACTGCAGACACTGAGAGGAGGTGAATGAACAGAAAACCAGAGCTACAAAATACACCAAAAATACTGAAAAGAACTGACATTTTAACTTTAATTGAATGTATTATGTCAACAAGTTTCCCATACCTGTATTAGGTTAGTTGAAAGCAATACTATTACGTTGAAACTAATGTTTTTTTGTTTAAACGTAATGTTATTGCTTCCAACTAACCTAATACAGTTATGTGAAATCTGTAGACATAATACATTTAATTAAAGGCAACGGTTCAGTTTCTTCAGACACAGAGTGACCTTACACAGCCGTCACACTGTCAGCCCGAGCCTCTCAGAGAAGTACACTGCAGACACTAGAGAGAAAGAGGAGGATGAACGAACAGAAAACCAGCGCTACCACACCTCACAACAAATCACCACCACACGGTCTCCATGTACCTCTTAGTGCGTCGGAACATGCTGGATATCTAGGCGTCGGTCTGGGGAGCGGCAGACGGAAAGCAGCAGGTTTCTGGGAAATGTGTTTGGATAAAAAGCTACCACAAGCTTCAAATGAGAGATAGTGTCTGCTGGGCAAGTGTGGGCAAAAACCAGAGGATGGAAAGAGAGGGAGGGAGGGAGGGAGGGAGGGAGGGTCTGCCTTTGCAGAGAGGAACAACAGAAGGGAGAGGCAGGAGATTGTGGGTCGTTTTCTCAAGGCTAAGATGCCACGGTACAGAGTGTCATTCCGTGACTTTTTTCTATTCTTTCAATGTCCGTGCTCTCAAAGAACACGACAGGCAGTTAAAAGCTTTTTCACTGCAGGCTAAATGAATGAGGTAAGTTATCTCCGCTGAAGACGTTACATCACTAAAACAGATGTTGAATGGAGTCAAACATTCAAAAGAAAAGCATCACGGATGACGATGCACGACACACACACACACACACACACACACACACACACACACACACACACCACACATCACACACACACACACCACACACAAACACACACAACACACACACACACACACACACACACACACACACACACACACACACACACACACACACACACACACACACACACACACACACACACACACACACACACACACACACACACACACACACACACACACACACACACACACACACACACACACACACACACACACACACACACACACACACACACACTTGATGAAGCAAGCAGATTGAATGTGAAGCTAACTCTAATGGATGATGCTAGCATCCTACATAGAGAGAAAGAAAGGACACATTCAAATGGGAGATGTCTCAAGTGCTGGTGGAAAAAGAAAAACACTAGAAGCAGTGGTTTAACATTTAAAGAAGTGATTGCAAAATGAAGTCTTATTCTATAGAAGTCTATGAGAAAATGACCCTACTTCTCTCTTGATTAATTACCTCAGTAAGCATTTTTATAATGAGTTTTGATTATTGATATATCATGCACTAAAATCAACAGTTCGACATTTGAAGAACTTATTGCAAAAAGTAGACTGATTATATAGAAGTCTATGAGAAAATGACCCTACTTCTCTCTTGACTTACACCTCAGTAAACATTGTTATAATGAGTTTATGGATGTTGGGCCACTGGTATTATTTAAAAGTCTCTTAATAAAAGATAAATATAATCTGAAAGCACTGGATCAACATTTAAACAACTGAATGCAAAAATAAGTCTGATTGTATAGAAGTCTATGAAAATATGACCTTCGACTTATTACCGTTAACATTTTCATAATGAGTTTATGGGTATGGGGAGTGATACTAACTTTATAAAAGGAACATTCATCATTTTATAATGACATGCTTTGATTTGAAATTCTGCAAAGAAGCTACAGCTATCAGTTCATGTAGTTGAGTACAAAGGTTAAAGGTCACCTATCATGCTATTTTTAGGCAACAGCATAGGTCTCAGATATAAAACTATATAAAAAACATGTCTATGAAGTGTTTTGCTCAAAATACCAAACAGATCACCCATTCTAGCCATGCCTCATATCCCTCTATTTCACTTCCTATTTCTAAAGTGCTGATTTGGGGTATAAAAACAGACTACTGCAACTCCCTCCTGGCTGGTCTACCTGCATGTGCCATCCGACCTCTGCAGCTCATCCAGAATGCAGCGGCTCGTCTGGTCTTCAACCTTCCTAAATTCTCCCACACCACTCCGCTCCTCCGCTCCCTTCACTGGCTTCCGGTAACTCCTAGAATCCACTTCAAGACACTGGTACTTGCTTACCATGCTGCGAATGGATCTGGCCCTTCGCACATCCAGGACATGGTTCAGCTGTACATTCCAGCGCGTGCACTACGCTCTGCATCAGCCAAACGACTCGCTGCACCCTCGCTGCGAGCGGGACCCAAGTTCCCATCAGCAAAAACACGTGGGTTTGCTATCCTGGCTCCAAGATGGTGGAATGAGCTCCCCATTGACATCAGGACAGCAGATCAGATAGCTTGCACATCTTCCGGCGCAAACTGAAAACTCATCTCTTTCGACTCCACTTCGAGCGATAGAACTATTAACAAAGCACTTATATACTAATAAAGGACTGGCTTATCTAACGCCAGTTGAGTAGCACTTGAAATGTTTTTGCTCTATGAAACCTGATGTACTTATATGATTCTGTTTTCTTCAAGTTTGTATTTTGTTGGTCGAACGCACTTATTGTAAGTCGCTTTGGATAAAAGCGTCAGCTAAATGCAATGTAATGTAATAAAGCTTTAAAAAAGAAAAAAGGTAACAAATAAAAAGGAGGGGTCTGAGCTCATGGACCCGGCAGCTACTGTCTAAACTAAATGCTGCCGTGATGAAACGCCATATCATGGATTATCAAGGATTCTCTCTGAAACAGTTTGGAGCTCAAAGGCTTTCTCTCTTACCGGTTATACCACAAGGTGAGTTCCTTTTTACTTCCTGCTTCTTCACACACATGCTCTCCAGTACAGGTTAGCTCTGAGTGTTAGCGATGCTAATGCAAACACCGACCATATTACGTCCAAAACAGTCGGGCATTGTTTCTGATAGCAACGTTTCTGATTGGGCCGTGGGTCCACATTTCAGATATTACGTCATATCGGACTCAAATCTGGATCAGCTCCGTTGTTCCCCGTTTTTAGAGATTTGGGTACGGAGGAAAAGAGAGAGGGTTTTATTTCCTGACGCTGCGTGAGTTCCCCGACACACCGGGGACACGTCTGTATGTATAAAAGACATCAACAAGTGCATTTTGCATGATAGGTCCCCTTTAAATGAGATAAATGGCATCTGAATGCGTCTGTGATTTGCTTTCATCACGTTGTATGCTTTTCAATTTTTTTGCCATCAGAAACAATGCCCGACTGTTTTGGACGTAATATGGTCTTTGTTTACATTAGCAAGCATCGCTAACACTCAGAGCTAACCTGTACTGGAGAGCATGTGTGTAAAAAAGCAAGAAATAAAAAAAGGAAATCACCTTGTGGTAAACCCGCAAGAGAAATAGCATTTGAGCTCCATACTGTTTCAGAAATAATCCTTGAGCATTTAGCTGAGTATCTCGAATAATTCTGAGCAGGCAAAAGCTCCCCCTAAGGACCCAGAATCAGCGTTTCTCTAACAGGGCTGAAATAGAGGGATATGAGGGATGTCTAAAATGCATAATCTGTTTGGTATTTTGAGCAAAACACTTCATAGACATGTTTTTTATATATTTGTATATATCTGAGACCCATAATATGCCTAAAAATAGCATGATAGGAGACCTTTAAATCATAGAGCAGTGCTGAAAACCAGAGGGGTGGCAATATGAGAGAAACAGATGAATAACTAAGCAATGAAAGGGAAGAGGGGGAGATGAAGAGGAAGAAACTGAGCAGAATGGATTTCAGCACCATGGATAGCCTCCAGAGCTCCGGCTGCTTTAATCAGACGCCAACAGACTAACCCTCTCTATCCAACGATTGCACACTCCACGCCACAAGCACCGTCCTAAGAGCTTTCAGAAACCCAACGTGCTAATCATGCTTAGCAGCTTCTCTAGGTGTGATTGTTTTTCTCTCGCCCTCTCCCCCCTGAGAGAAGGGGAAAGAGACGCTGAGATGAATCAGGGAAGCACTCACCTGCTGTTCTTGCGAGGAAGTGGCAAATCCTGGTGGAAAAAAAGACAAAGAGAAAGAGAGATCAGGTACAGAAATACACTTTCTCATGAGAACAGCTTGACATTAACACCCAATGCTGGTAAACTGGCTTTTATAAGTGCAATGGTTAAAGAGACCTTTAAACCTTTAAATCCCTTTAAATCCCTTCTTAAATCTGATTATCTGAACATGATACATTTAAAAAAGGAAGCTTTGAAGACATTATAAGGTGGGGAGAAACACCCATGCTGTATTTTATGTACAGTCCTTATTTTTGTCAAATATCTGTTGACACATGAATACAAAGTGGAAAATAATTAGCGTGCCTGCCCCATGATTTGGATCAGCCCTAAAATGTATTTGTGTTGGGCCAGCCATTTTAAGTAATCAATCCTATTTTTGCCTGGTTGATGTAGCCTCATTACCCATTATACTAGGTGATCTTCTTCAAGCTGAGTTAGCTGAAAACATTCAAAAGTCAGCCAGAGATGAAATATTCAGCCAACTCGTGGACATACTGTTAACGTCATTATATTAGCGTCCTTACTATAGCTAACTAGCTAAAGCTGATCAAAATCTGCTAGCAACAGGTGTCCTTTCAGTTGGCAAGATCTACAGTCTCCAGCTTTCAAATGAGAACCAATTTAATCAAGTTCTACATTTTTGAGCTGTAATCTTTCCTTATGGAGCTTGAAAGGAGTAGCAGCAGTAGCTAGCTTTAGCCTCATTGTATTAGCATGATCTCTTGTGAGTCACCATCAAATTAAATGTAAACTCCTTTTACTGGCCTCTTTACTTCAAACCTTGTCAGCTGGAAACCCTACAAAGTCAGCCAGATATAACATTTTAAACCAACTCGTTGATATAACGTTAGCATCACATCGATAGCATCATTACTGTTGCTAACTAGCTAAAGCTGATCAAATCTGCTAGCAACAGTTGTCATAGCAGCTGATACAATCTAAGGTCTCCAGCTGGAAAAATGTACCATCTTTAAAATAATCATTAGTTTTTGAGCTGTAATCTTTCCTTATGGAGCTTGACAGGAGTAGCAGCAGTAGCTAGCTTTAGCCTCATTGTATTAGCATGATGTCTTGTATGTCACCATCAAATTATATTTAAAACTCATTTTCCTTGGCTCTTTTCTTCAAACATTATCAGCTGGAAACCCTACAAAGTCAGCCAGATATAACATTTTAAACCAACTCGTTGATATAACGTTAGCATCACATCGATAGCATCATTACTGAAGCTAACTAGTTAAAGCTGATCAAATCTGCTAGCAACAGTTGTCACCGCAGCTGATCAAATCTATGGTCTCAAGCTTGAAAAAGGTACGATCTTTACAATAATCATTAGTTTTTGAGTGGTAATCTGTCCTTATGGAGCCTGGCAGGCAGCAGGGTGTGGCTGACTGAGCGGGTAATTACTACAACCTGAGCCCGGGGTTGTTAGCGGCCCCTGGGGGTTTTGGGCCCTGGAGATGCCCAGCTGGCTAACGAGGTAACACATGCAACTAGAATTTAAATTATCGTATGATGTATTTGCATCCATGTTTGTTTACAAACCAGCCAGGCTGTTCATTTCTGCCTCTGCCTCCCAGCTCCCCCCCCCCTTATTTCTCTCTCTTTTTCTATCCTCCCATCTCCTGAGTCCAGATGGACGGAGTAGATTGCGCAGCAGCAGCAGACACTCTGTGCACAGAATAGAAAACAGCGTGAGGCGAGCCAGATCTCATGCCAGCACAGCCTCTCTATAAAACCCTGCGATAGAGAGGGATGGAGCAGGGTGTAAACAAGGTCGGAGTAGAAGCTGAGAGAGAAGCGGGATCATGCCATCAGCCTGAGTACTCTGGGATTCAGATTCTTACTTATAGTATATTCATGTTATTCTAATTTATACTTCTACCCCACTACAGTTCAGAGGTAAATGGTGTACTTTTACTCCATTACATGTATTTATACCTTTAGTTACTTTACAGATGTGGATGCATGATGTGAAATATAACCAAGTGTTGAATCAGACTTTAGTTCCACCTGGAGTAAATCCACCAGCTACCCTGCAGTATACAAAGTACTTCAAACTAGCTGCACCTTCACCAGCTTTGAGAACACTTTCATGATCAATCATTATAAAACATATTTTGAAATAGTCCAATCTGCACAATGACTTATTTTACTTTTGGTACTTTAAGTATATGTTGATGATAATACTTTTACTTGAGGAACATTTTGAATGCAGGGCTTTTACTGAAACAGAGTATTCCTACACTCTGGTACTTCTACTTTTACTCAAGTACAAGATCTGAGACTGAGTACTTCTCCCACCTGTGGTCTGTGTAGTAAATGCTGTTTCAGATGTGAGCCATCACTACACAGTATACAGCAGCAGATATAATTAATGCATTAGCCGCCTCACACCTTCTCCTGTCACACTGCAGGGTAATGCTGTTAGCGACGCATCGACCGCACGCTAACCACACTCAATGCAATTATTAAGTTAACCTTCAGATAAAGTGTTTGTGTGTGTGTGTGTGTGTGTGTGGACCTGCTGCTATTGATCCCCACTGAAGCAGAAAATATGTATTATAGTGCCTGAAAGCTCTGTGCTACAAGGACAAGCCTGCAACTCAGCAGACCCTTTTTAGTTGCTGTCAGCCACCATACAGAAGGTTGACTCTATGACAACAATAACCTCCAGAGGATAAAGCCGAGGAGTGAGGAAACACATCACGAAACACTCACACGATAGGGAGAAAATAAAAATAATTATCCTGCCTTCCTTATAATCCAGTCTCAAGGCTATTCCACAGCATGTCCCGAGGGTTTTACGTGTTAACAGAGACAAATCCCTCCTCACAAGGACAGCTGAATATTCAACCTATTGATCCCTTTTCACTTCGTCCTCCATTGATCAGGCTAATTGACCCTGAGCCGTCAGAGCCGAGGAGACGATGACTTACAAGAGCGAGAGGCTTCAAGAGAGGCTTCCCCCTGATGAGCAGGGTTAACTAAACACATAAAACAGGAATAGACTTGAGCAGCCACAAATACACAGTGTAAACACAGCCATATGAAACCCCATCATGTCACTCAGAATGAACTGTATTCTTTCATGTGTGCATTGCATAATAAACTGTTCAACAGCCAGGGGTTTAGAATAACTGAGCTCATTAGGCCAAAGTCCACCAAAGGAAAACAGGAGATTTTGAACAAACAACCTAAAGAATGTCTTAATTATTGATATGCCAACCCTCACACATTGAGCGTGAGAGTCTGAGCTCCCATGAAAGTTATTTACTTTAACGAGGTAAACCAGCTAAAAGAAAACCAAAAGAAGTACGCATCGTATTCTCTCTTGAATGACAATATGCCTGCACGCCTGCAATCAGGGATGTAGTGTGGGATTATAATGTATAATGTCCTTTATTGTTTTATGTTTCATGTGGAACCTATATGCTGCAGGTCTCCCTTGAAAAAGAGAGCTATGATCTCAATGGGACCAATCTCATTAAATAAAGGTTTGAAATGAAATGAAATGAGTGCTGCCGCCGGAGAGCACCGGAACGCCGCTCCGAGCGAGAGAGGGTGCAGGTACCTGGCATTGTTGTTGTTATCTTAGTGGGTTTGGACACCATTTATGTAAACAATTATTTCCAAGGCACACATGTATATGATCAGTATAAAACAATAAGAGAATAAATGAAAAACAGTTATGGAATACTATATGACAGTAAAACAAGAATAGAGTTTAATGTGATTTGTAAAATATCCATAAAGAAATTGTAAATCTGTTTACAGTTCTGTTTCATATGGGTGTTGAGAGACGTATCCATAGATCTCTTCATGTTGCTCTCAAAGTGCACCAGATTGATGCTTTAAACTTCAATATTTAGCATGCCCCCGGACCCCCCTAGAAGATTTTCATCCCTTTCAAGTTATGTTTGTCAATTTTTTATGCAAATTGTTTGTACATTCAATACATTTGTAACACTGGACACATGAAACATGAAAGTTTATTTTTTTTGTTCACCTCCCCCAAAAAAAATATCTCACTCCAAGCTGAACTCAAAGGTTGGCAGCCCTGTATACAATATATACAAATACACAATATTGGACACAGACTATAAAGGGCACACAGTTTCATTCACTAATGAAAGTCAAACACATGTTTGTTTCCACTGTGTGCCTGTCGCGATAAGCAATTCATTGACTTATCGGCTCCAAAGTATTTGTGTTGGGTAATCTATGGTAGGGCCGGCTAACCCATAGTGGTGGGGCTCAAGTCAGTATTACATACACGCTATATCCACCCCTTGACAGTGAAACGCCACGCGTGAGGTTTAGATTATTTCCCTGTCTCAATCCAAATTAAACTGTATGAAACAAAAAGGCACATTTGTCTTGTAGTAAATAAAAAGGGCGACCTGGAGCCAATCCTGTATTCCCTACAGGTGAAAGAGTTGACATGCTGAAAACCCAACCCCTGCACACATTCTGGTACTCTCTCGAGAAGAAAAATGAATAAATCTATTACTACACATTTAAAAAAATGAATGCCATTTTAGTTTTTTGTTCTGAAAGCTGAACCTGCTGCTCCTCACAGAGAGAAGAGGCTGTGAATTACTTTACATTGTGGATAAGGGTGGATAGCCCCCATTGTTCTGTGTGTCAAAATGAAAGACAGCCCACAGACCTATCAATCATCAAACCGTGGGGTCTTAATTCATTACGTATTGATTTCTATCAACACGTAATGTTGTATCGATGTATATAGAGATGTACTACAGCAAAACAATTCTCCGTCGGGACTTCCTGCAACAACACCACGCCGTTATCTTGATTCTGATTGGCCAGAAGACATTATCAAAGATGTTCTATTAAGAAGACGATCACTACGTGACAAAAGTTTTCAAAACCGTTTCTAGTCTTCGGTATTCTTGTTTTACGCGTGAGAATAGTTTGGGTAGCGTGAGAGCGTGAGATTGAGAGTGAAAGCGTGTGTCACACGCCAAATGCGTGAGAGTTGGCAACCCTGGTATATTCTTTCACACACACATACGGGTATTGGGCCGAGCGCGACACCGTACTTCCGGTATCCGCCGTTTTACGCGAGGTGCAAGCAGCCGTACACCGTCTAGGTGTTGCTAAGCTTCCTGTACTGAATATCATAGTCTATTGCCTTAATCAATATCTAGTCAACTCTAAAATACCACATATATGCAATGGCATGATAATATTATTGTGACAAGTGGGGTATTCACCTGGTGTTTCCAGAAATTAGACGTAGATGCTGCCAAAATCGACGAAGGCCACTGCCGTTTTTCCATACATCTGCAGGCAGTCTGTAAGGGCAATCCGACAACCCACACAGCTCTAGTTTACGCTGGTAACGACCTAGAGCACACCCCTCAAGTCCAGAGATGTAATCCGAAGACATGCAGCGATTTCTTCGGTCGTTAATTCAGAAAAAAAAACTAGTGCGCTCTGCCTGGCTACATTAGCTAGAGCTTATATTTGCACTTCCAGGATATAAGCACCTCCAGGAAAATGGTGTATTTATATATATACAGTGCTGGAATTGGGCCGGTACTCACCGGTACGCAGTACCGGCACTTCTGGTTCTGACCCATGGAGTACCGGCACTTCTTGCTCAGTACCGGCATGCTGGCGGTACTCCGGTACTCATGCACCGTGCCAGTACTCAACACTCTCCCGCCGTTCTTATTATACATCCATATATATATATACAGCCGCCCGGTACTCAGTAGATGCGTCATGAGGTGCCGAACGGACATTCTCATCGCTCTAACCGCTGGAGTTTCACAGCGGCTGTCAGCTGTTTACTCCTGTCATTCAAACAGAACCTGCTGGAGAGGGGGCGGGGCTTATCTTCTCCATGTAAATACTGTGGTGGAAACGACTATGTCAAAATTAACCTATTTGACCGTGATTTGATAGTAATACACGTTTCAAAATAATAATAATAATAATAATGCCGAAGTAACAACATACTGAAAACTGTTAGTAAAACCATGTTTTAATGCTTTACAATTTACATACCTAGATGCACGTGTGTTGTGTTTATGCAGTGCAACTCCCACCCAGTGGGTGGCTATGTAGAGTGATAGAACAGAGCAGGCACGCCCCCGAGAGAAGGAAAGCAAGTCACGTCACAAATTAGCATTTCTAAAATGTTAGCGTGGATTAATAAAAGTGCAAAAAGACAGCGGTTGTCGCCGGAAGAAACTTCAAATACAGAGAATGCTGTGCCTGTGTTGGAAATTGTGTCTGATGGGGAGCTTTCTTTGGTTGATCCTCCTGCTCCAAGTTCTAGTGCATTAGCATTAGCACTAGCTCCGCCGCCTCCTCCAGAGCCTCTAACGTTAGCTGCTGCTGGCGCAACTGCCACCACCAACACCGGGCAAAGCGATGCACCTGACTGCTGGACAACGGACCAGGTGCAATATTTTTTGCAAGACCAATGCATGGCTCCTTCTTAAAGATAAGAAGCTAGGATGTCGGATATGCAGAGATGTCAAATCTTTGGGAATACACACTGGACAAGGACTGAAACTGTCAACTGAATGGGGTGAGTGTGCAGTGTCTCATTTCGGTGTTGACAAGGGCAAACAACAAGCTAGCCTGAGAAAAAAAATCAAAGAACATAAAGAATCACAAGCCCATGTAAAAGTTGCTGACATCCTTACATCTGCTTCACGTGAAACTATTCAACATCAAGTGCAGTCTATGCATAAATCTGAATTAGACACCACTATCAGAGTTTTTCGAACGGCATATAAAATTGGCAAACATAGCCGGCCATTCACAGACATGCCAATTGATTTGAATGTACAGAAACTGAATGGGCTGAACGTGGGCAGGGTTTTGCACTCCAATAAAACCTGTGGCGAAATCATCGACCACATAGCTCATGAGCTGAAGAAAAAAATGGCAAAAGACATTACAGAAAACCAAAGAAAACTCTGTGTTTTGGTCGATGAATCTACCACTATTAGTGGTAAAACGGTGCTTGTTGTGTGTCTACGCTCAGCATTAGCTGATGCTGAGCCCGAAACGTTTTTTTGGGAGCTGATCGAGTTGGATGGAACAACGGCTGATGACATCACAATGGTTAATGGAGTGTCTTGGAAGAGATTTTAACGAGGACTTTTTAGGTCAGTGTTTCGTTTATTTTGCATGTGATGGGGCTTCAGTCATGCTAGGGAAGAGAACAGGCGTTGCTACCCAGTTGTGTAGTAAATTCCCAAGCCTGTTTGTGTGGCACTGCTCCAATCATCATCTAGAGCTGGCAGTTGGGGATGTGGTCAAGGAGGTCTCAGGGCTCAATCATTTCCAGATCTTTTTTGACAAACTCTATTCCTTGTTCCATGCCTCCCCCAAAAATCAGAGGCAGTTAGCGCAGTGTGCGCAAGCAGTCGGACAGCGTCTCCTGGTGATAGGGCGTGTGTTGTCCATCCGCTGGGTGGCTTCAAGTGAAAGGAGCGTCAGAGCAGTCTGGGAAAACTACCGAGTGCTTCATGATCACTTCACAAATGCTGCAAACGACACGAGCAGGGATTCCAGAGACAGAGCAAAGTACAACGGCCTGGATGATGTGCTCACATCTGCAACGTTTGTCAGCAATCTGGGACTGATGTACGATGCGCTCACAGAGCTCAGCGACCTCTCTCGGCAACTCCAAAAAAGAGAGATGACACTGCCTACAGCAGATAGGCTCTTAACTCGAGAAATACGAGTTTTTGAATCCATGGTCACCATGCCTGGCCCACACTACAGTTCATACAGCTCTAGCTGAGAAGTCCTTCAAGGGTGTTGCCCTGCGTGAGAATGGCAGGCTTGTACAGATTCATGCAGGTCAGTTTTTCCGCAGTATGGTAGAGAATCTGAGACACAGAATGACTTCCACAACCTCCTCTCATGTCAGCACAAGGGAAATCCCATTACATGGCCGGGAGGCCCGGGACAATCAGCTAATCCAGGACATGAAAGTTATCCATCCTGGAAGTTGGCCTGAAGAGGAGTTAGACGTACAGTATGGGGACGTAGAGGTGCTACGTTTGTGCGAAGTGCTGAAAGTGGACAGAAGAGAGACTGTTCAGGGCTTTCGCGAATACAAGGAAACCAGGGCATCCCGTACACCTGCTGCCATGGAGCCTCTACTGAAAGCAGTCCGAACCATCGCTGTCTCCACTAGTGAGTGTGAGCGGGCATTCAGCTGCATGAACGATATCCTTACTGCAAAAAGGAATGCTCTCTCTGTCAGCCGACTGTCCAGCCTGGTTTTCATTAAATGTAATGGACCATCACTAGGACAGTTCAATCCGGAACAGTATGTGAGGTCCTGGCTGGCAAAGGGAAGGAGAAGTGCTGATGAAAGAGCCTGTCCAGCTCCAGCCCCTGATACTGATGTCCCCAAGGCCTTCTGGAGCCTTTTCTAACAATGTGAAGTATATTGCAAAGCAGCTCACCCAGTGAGAAGACTTTTGGCATAATGTGCCGATTTGTACAGATCCTGGAGATAGAAGGACTTCAGACCAACCAGGGAGTTATCTGATCAGCTTGGTGTTCAATGTAACTCTTTACCATGGCTCAGACTTTGTTACTTGCAGTTACAGTTTCTCATTTTAGATTGTGCAAATTTTGCATTTGTTTTTACATGTTCTTTGTTCATGCTCTTTATCATTTTTCTGAGTTGGAAAGTTAGATTGCATCATAGTTTACTTTATACATATTTGTATTCTTCAGTGGTGAAGTATTTTGCAAAGCAGCTCAGCCATGTGAGAAGACTTTTGGCACTTTTTCGTTTTTCGTTTTCTGAGTTGGAAAGTTAGATTGCATTCAAAATGTACAGAAATACTTAATTTTGTTAAAGCTTTTTATAAAAAATGCTTCTGACCAGAGCTTTGTTTCCTTGTCATTAATGTTGAACACCACCAGAGGGGCTCTCACCTGAAAGGTCTCTGCTTCATGTGTCTTCAGCAGAAGATCTAGACTTTGATTGCTATATTTTCAGTTAATATTGACCTTACTGAGCTTTAGCCATATCCGCTGCCTATCATAAAAAATGTTAAGTACAGTGAACCTTTCTAAAATATACAGTAGTAAAGAGACAAACCCACCAGCATTATAGTAGCCAAATTCTTGTTTGTGGGCTGTATATATATAATTGACTTGAAAAAGTTGCTGATTTTAGAGTACTGGCACCTTTTTCATTCCAATTCAAGCACTGTATATATATATATGGCGAGTGTTGCATTGTGGGTAGCTCGTGACGTCACTGTGTGTGAAAGAATATATCCTATATATATGCTAAGGTCACGCTACTGACACGATAGCAGTCATTTCGTGCGCATATGTGTAATTAAACCCATGATATCAAAATCTCACTCCAGCCAGGTACCCAAAGTTGGCAAACCTGCCTTGTTAGTGCTAGCGTTAGCTGGTGACCTAGCGTAGCGTTTGCTATGCTAACAGTAGCCTACCTAGCTTATCAACTAAGCTAAGTTGGCTGGCACTAGCATTAGCTGTCAACCTAGGGTTTGTTATGCTAACAGTACCTGGCCTTGCTCTTCCCCAGCTCGTCCAAATGGTCACTTCTTCCTAAAAAAAACATTATAACGACTGCCTAAATGCTAAGAACAAGGCTTTAAATCACCACATGTACACTTTTCCATCTCCAGTATCAGGTGTTAGCTATGGCCTTGAGACACTAAGTCTAAATGCATGTATTTGTGTATGTCTTCAGGAAGTGTTGTAGTCTTATAATAAACATTCGGTTTTTGCAGTCAATTAGGAGCTAAGCACACAAAGAAAATCAAAATTCATTAAACCCAGTGGTGCAGTGGAGCAGACTGATGTACAGTTTATGAATCTGAATCCAGACCTGTGAACATCTGCTCCCTGTCTGTCTGTCTGATGTCCCTCTGTGGGGCTCTTTAATGCTCAGGCATGTCTAGACAATAAAAAAGAAGCAGCCAGTTGGCACATTAAACAAAGTGCAGCCATCCACCGGTGCCTGAAATAATAAATGGGCATGCTTCCATCTTCCATTCTACACATTATGTCTTTGCCTGCTTCACGGTTGCACACAGTAAACAGGTAAATGCAGAATTGTAAGTGAAAGTCTACGCTGTGCAATACTGTATACATCCCTGTGCTACTGTAGCTCAATTCTTCAATTCTCATGTGATGATGTGGCCTTAATTAACCCAGTAACATTTTCATTAAAGTAGTCCTCGGTCACCCTGACTTTATTATAAGTCTTAGTAATCAGTGTCACGTTGTATCTGCCTGAATTTAACTGCCTAATCCTCCATTCGGGTTTAATCTGTTAAAAAGGTGAGAAACTCAATTCCCAACTCCAATTTAGACTTTGTCAGCGGTCATTGTGGCAGGAGACCAATTTGCTCCAAAATCTACCTTTGTGACTCTCAGTGTTCCCGAAAATAAGTAGATACATAAGAAGACAATATATAAGTCGAGACACTACGGGAAAAATAATGTTTAATGCACTGGTCAATTTTGACATTTTGGAGAATTTAGCTATTAAGTTTTTCCATTTGTGTTTGTAGATTTCCTAGAAATGTAGGCTCAGATAATGCCTCATTTAGATATTCAAACATAACATTTCAGAAAACGTTACAACAACAAATATTGTCTTAGTGCTAGTAGCTAGGTTTCACTCTGATATCTATCAGTCAAAAATGTTTTTTTCCCATATTTACCTGTAAGAGTCTACATACATAAATGGTACTTAACCCTCCTATTGTCTTCGTCCCCCCCCCCCCCCCATTACTTTGGTGTTCGCGGTCAAATTTGATCGGTCCTGTTTTAACTGCTATTACATTAACACAAAAACCATTAATCATCACCAAATTTCATTTAACACCCTTTCAAACTGTACATATTGTATCACACTACTGGTATACATGAAGAACTGCAGTAAATATACAAAGAATAGACACTGAACATGTCTTGCGTGTGCCAGGTGTGATCCATGTGGGGGGAGGGGCACATAAGAGCGGACAATGTGTCAAATTGTGTGTGTGTGTGTTTGAGTGCCAGGTGTGATTCACATGGGGGGATTAGGCACATAAGGGGGGGAACACATCTAGAGTATGTGTGTGTGTGTGTGTGTGTGTGTGTGTGTGTGTGTGTGTGTGTGTGTGTGTTTTATCTGATCCGGATGGTTACTAATTCCTTTTCTTTATGGCCGGGAACACCATGGGTGTTACAAAGTGGACTAAATCATCCAAAATTAAATGAAAGCGGTGATCAGCAATTGTATATGTTCAAATGTCTACTGTGAAGGATATCATTAAGCCTTAATGCAATCGAATCTAAAACAAAAAAGTTATGATTGATGAAAGTAGTAAATCGGTCAGATTTCACCCGAAGACAACAGGAGGGTTAAAGGCTGTTTTCTTTCATTTAAAATGTATTTCCTAAAAACATATATATTTGTTTTAAACCTCAAATCTAATATGTCAAACAGAATGAATTTGCATTGTTCCATTTCTGATATGGAAATGTGTACCCATTAGCACATATTTAATAACATTTCAGAAGAATTTAACAATGCAATACAACAAATAATTGTCTTAATATAAGCAATCTGGGTAAAACGTCATGGTGATTCATTTGATCCTATTAAACTGTAGTGTATCCTATTAATGAAATATTTCCTCGCTCTACACTCCTACTCCTACGACATATTCTGAAGCCTGATTTCTCTGTTTCTTAATTCTCCTGTGGTTTAATTAGTGTGTAAGAGCTCCACGCTTATTGCTCATTGCATGGCTGCACGCCCCACGTCACAGCATGAAGACATGTTGTGAAAAAAAACACCAGACTGACAACCAGAGATGGGAGAAGTACTTAGATATTGTTCTTGAGTAAAAGTAGAAGTACTCAGATCTTCTACTTCAGTAAAAGTAGAAGTACTCAGATCTTCTACTTCAGTAAAAGTAGAAGTACTCAGGTCTTGTACTTGAGTAAAAGTAGAAGTACTCAGATCTTCTACTTCAGTAAAAGTAGAAGTACTCAGGTCTTGTACTTCAGTAAAAGTAGAAGTACTCAGATCTTCTACTTCAGTAAAAGTAGAAGTACTCAGATCTTGTACTTGAGTAAAAGTAGAAGTACTCAGATGTTGTACTTCAGTAAAAGTAGAAGTACTCAGGTCTTGTACTTGAGTAAAAGTAGAGGTACTCAGATCTTGTACTTGAGTAAAAGTAGAAGTACCAGAGTGTAGGAATACTCTGTTACAGTAAAAGTCCTGCATTCAAAATGTTCCTCAAGTAAAAGTAGAAAAGTATTCTCATCAAAATATAGTGAAAGTAGCGACAGTAAAAGTAGTGATTGTGCAGATTGGTCCATTTCAGAACAATATATATGATATGTTTTATAATGATTGATCATGAAAGTGTTCTCAAAGCTGGTGAAGGTGCAGCTAGTTTGAATGGCTTCGTATACTGCAGGGTAGCTGGTGGATTTACTCCAGGTGGAACTAAAGTCTGATTTAACACTTGATTATATTTCACATCATTCATCCAGATCTGTGAAGTAACTGAAGGTATTAAATACATGTAGTGGAGTAAAAGTACACCATGTACCTCTGAACTGGAGTGGAGTAGAAGAACAAAGTAGCAGAAAATGGACCTCAAAATTGTGCTTAAGTGCAGTACTTGAGTAAATCTACTTAGTGACTTTACACCACTGCTGACAACACATGGGGGGGGGGGTTCTGTCACAAACATGACAAGCCCCCCGACTACAGATTAGAAAGCAGCTTTCCGCGTTATTTCCTCGCTCCTCGTCTGCTCTTTCTCTCAAGGTTCAGCTCCGTCCTCTGGGGGAGTGAGCTGCAGTTCGAGGCTTTTTAACGATTGTCTGATCCACTTTAGTCCCAGGCTATTGCACTGACAGGAGTGTGTGTGTGTGTGTGTGTGTGTGTGTGTGTGTGTGTGTGTGTGTGTGTGTGTGTGTGTGTGTGTGTGTGTACAAGAACGTGTATGAATGTTCAAATGCTGGAGGCTGATTGTACTGCTGCGTTGTAATATCTCCGGTTTATATATGTGCATTTTGCCCTGAGATTACGATGGGTTTACAGACGGTTAATAAATGTGGGTTTTTTTACTTGCAGATTGCCTATTTCTGTCAAAGCGTGTTGTGTTAGACAAGAAATAACACTGTTAACTGTGTGTTCAGTGTATGTGTGGTTGTGTGTGTGTGTTTTTATGGTTGCCTCACGTTTCTAGTCACTCTCGATGCACCATGGCGACACGCACAAAAACCTTAGGCAGAAATCTACAGAGATGAAAAGGATGAGGAAATTCAAGTTATTCATTTATCTGTCATCCATCCGTCTATATACATGGATCGTCTGTCAAACATCCATCCACCTATCCATCATCCATCCATCTTTCCCTTTATGTATTTCCCCATCCATATCTCCACCCATCCATCCAACATGTCTGCCGGCAGTAAACCAGAGTCCAGCTCCTGGTACACGTTTCCTGCCATATAATGAACACTATAAAAAGCATCCTTCTCTGTTTGTCCTTCAGCTCATCCTGCCTGCACTGAAGTCATAGAAAATCCCCATTGATAATGAGATGGCATTAGCTGAGCTGCATGTCTGTAAAGCGTATTGCTGCTCTGTCGGGATGAGCCGTCCAGTCCAATCATTTCCTCGACACCCTGCCAGAGAGAAATGTCGGGGAGTGGGTTCCTGCAGACCAACAATAGGATCAATCAGAGACTGTCCCAGCTGCCAAGAGACGGTCATCATCTCCAGCAGAGACTGACAGCAGTGAGTCTGACGGAGGGAGAGGCTGATGAGTGTCGTGCCTACCAGATGGTCTGCTGATATTTATATTTAGGAAGCTATTTATCTTATTTATGTGGACTCTTGTGGACGTCATGGCCAATGACTGACGGTGAAAAGTCCAAGCAGAACTGACATAAAAATGTAATTTAGTAAAATCTTGTTTGTGGACATATTTGGTGAAAACTAAAGGGTGTGTCTGAATCAATATATAGATTTGAAGGGGCTCTATTCTGCTCATGTTCAGGTTCATATCAGTATGTAGTGTCTCTACTTTAAAGAGTCCTCTCCTGCTGATGTTCAGGTTCATATCAGTATGTAGTGTCTCTACTTTAAAGAGTCCTCTCCTGCTGATGTTCAGGTGTATATCAGTATGTAGTGTCTCTACTTTAAAGAGTCCTCTCCTGCTGATGTTCAGGTGTATATCAGTATGTAGTGTCTCTACTTTAAAGAGTCCTCTCCTGCTGATGTTCAGGTGTATATCAGTATGTAGTGTCTCTACTTTAAAGAGTGCTCTCCTGCTGATGTTCAGGTGTATATCAGTATGTAGTGTCTCTACTTTAAAGAGTCCTCTCCTGCTGATGTTCAGCTGTATATCAGTATGTAGTGTCTCTACTTTAAAGAGTGCTCTCCTGCTGATGTTCAGGTGTATATCAGTATGTAGTGTCTCTACTTTAAAGAGTCCTCTCCTGCTGATGTTCAGGTGTATATCAGTATGTAGTGTCTCTACTTTAAAGAGTCCTCTCCTGCTGATGATCAGGTGTATATCAGTATGTGGTGTCTCTACTTTAAAGAGTCCTCTCCTGCTGATGTTCAGGTGTATATCAGTATGTAGTGTCTCTACTTTAAAGAGTCCTCTCCTGCTGATGTTCAGGTGTATATCAGTATGTAGTGTCTCTACTTTAAAGAGTGCTCTCCTGCTGATGTTCAGGTGTATATCAGTATGTAGTGTCTCTACTTTAAAGAGTCCTCTCCTGCTGATGTTCAGGTATATATCAGTATGTAGTGTCTCTACTTTAAAGAGTCCTCTCCTGCTGATGTTCAGGTGTATATCAGTATGTAGTGTCTCTACTTTAAAGAGTCCTCTCCTGCTCATGTTCAGGTTCATATCAGTATGTAGTGTCTCTACTTTAAAGAGTCCTCTCCTGCTGATGTTCAGGTGTATATCAGTATGTAGTGTCTCTACTTTAAAGAGTCCTCTCCTGCTGATGTTCAGGTGTATATCAGTATGTAGTGTCTCTACTTTAAAGAGTCCTCTCCTGCTGATGTTCAGGTGTATATCAGTATGTAGTGTCTCTACTTTAAAGAGTCCTCTCCTGCTGATGATCAGGTGTATATCAGTATGTGTTGTCTCTACTTTAAAGAGTCCTCTCCTGCTGATGTTCAGGTGTATATCAGTATGTAGTGTCTCTACTTTAAAGAGTCCTCTCCTGCTGATGTTCAGGTGTATATCAGTATGTAGTGTCTCTACTTTAAAGAGTCCTCTCCTGCTGATATTCAGGTGTATATCAGTATGTAGTGTCTCTACTTTAAAGAGTCCTCTCCTGCTGATGTTCAGGTGTATATCAGTATGTAGTGTCTCTACTTTAAAGAGTCCTCTCCTGCTGATGTTCAGGTGTATATCAGTATGTAGTGTCTCTACTTTAAAGAGTCCTCTCCTGCTGATGTTCAGGTGTATATCAGTATGTAGTGTCTCTACTTTAAAGAGTCCTCTCCTGCTGATGTTCAGGTGTATATCAGTATGTAGTGTCTCTACTTTAAAGAGTCCTCTCCTGCTGATGTTCAGGTGTATATCAGTATGTAGTGTCTCTACTTTAAAGAGTCCTCTCCTGCTGATGTTCAGGTGTATATCAGTATGTAGTGTCTCTAATTTAAAGAGTTCTCTCCTGCTGATGTTCAGGTGTATATCAGTATGTAGTGTCTCTACTTTAAAGAGTCCTCTCCTGCTGATGTTCAGGTGTATATCAGTATGTAGTGTCTCTACTTTAAAGAGTCCTCTCCTGCTGATGATCAGGTGTATATCAGTATGTGTTGTCTCTACTTTAAAGAGTCCTCTCCTGCTGATGTTCAGGTGTATATCAGTATGTAGTGTCTCTACTTTAAAGAGTCCTCTCCTGCTGATGTTCAGGTGTATATCAGTATGTAGTGTCTCTACTTTAAAGAGTCCTCTCCTGCTGATGTTCAGGTGTATATCAGTATGTAGTGTCTCTACTTTAAAGAGTCCTCTCCTGCTGATATTCAGGTGTATATCAGTATGTAGTGGTCTCTACTTTAAGAGGTCCTCTCCTGCTGATGTTCAAGGTGTATATCAGTATGTAGTGTCTCTACTTTAAAGAGTCCTCTCCTGCTGATGTTCAGGTGTATATCAGTATGTGTGTCTCTACTTTAAAGAGTCCTCCCGTGCTGAGTGTTCAATGTGTAATATCAGTATGTAGTGTCTCTACTTTAAAGAGTCCTCTCCTGCTGATTTCAGTGTAAGTATCAAGATATGTGTAGTCTCTACGTTAAAAGAGTCCTCTCCTGCTGATGTTCAGGAGTGTATATCAGTATGTAGTGTCTCTACTTTAAAGAGTCCTCTCCTGCTGATGTTCAGGGGTGTATATCAAGATGTAGTGTCTCTACTTTTAAAGAGTCCTCTCCTGCTGATGTTCAGGTGTATATCAGTATGTAGTGTCTCTACTTTAAAGAGTCCTCTCCTGCTGATGTTTCAGGTGTATATCAGTATGTAGTGTCTCTTACTTTAAAGAGTCCTCTCCTGCTGATGTTCGGTGTATATCAGTATGTAGTGTCTCTACTTTAAATGTCCTCTCCTGCTGATGTTCAGGTGTATATCAGTATGTTAGTGTCTCTACTTTAAAGAGTCCTCTCCTGCTGATGTTCAGGTGTATATCAGTATGTAGTGTCTCTACTTTAAAGAGTCCTCTCCTGCTGATGTTCAGGTGTATATCGTATGTAGTGTCTCTACCTTTAAAGAGTCCCTCTCCTGCTGATGTTCAGGTGCTATATCAGTATGTAGTGTCTCTACTTTAAAGAGGTCCTCTCCTGCTCTCCTGCTGATAGTTCAGGTGTATATTCAGGTATGTAGTGTCTCTACTTTTAAAGAGTCCTCTCCCTGCTGTGTATATCAGT
>NW_022989976.1:0-28992 GCF_902827175.1 Gymnodraco acuticeps
TTTACTGTGATGTTGTTGTTGACCTCAGTTTGTGTGCATGTGATGGTATTTACTGTGTTGTTGTTGTTGACCTCAGTTTGTGTGCATGTGATGTTGTTTACTGTGTTGTTGACCTCAGTTTGTGTACATGTGATGGTATTTACTGTGATGTTGTTGTTGACCTCAGTTTGTGTGCATGTGATGGTATTTACTGTGATGTTGTTGTTGACCTCAGTTTGTGTGCATGTGATGGTATTTACTGTGATGTTGTTGTTGACCTCAGTTTGTGTGCATGTGATGGTATTTACTGTGATGTTGTTGTTGACCTCAGTTTGTGTGCATGTGATGGTATTTACTGTGTTGTTGTTGTTGACCTCAGTTTGTGTGCATGTGATGGTATTTACTGTGATGTTGTTGTTGACCTCAGCTTGTGTGCATGTGATGGTATTTACTGTGTTGTTGTTGTTGACCTCAGTTTGTGTACATGTGATGGTATTTACTGTGATGTTGTTGTTGACCTCAGCTTGTGTGCATGTGATGGTATTTACTGTGATGTTGTTGTTGACCTCAGTTTGTGTACATGTGATGGTATTTACTGTGTTGTTGTTGTTGACCTCAGTTTGTGTGTATGTGATGGTATTTACTGTGTTGTTGTTGTTGACCTCAGTCTGTGTACATGTGATGGTATTTACTGTGTTGTTGTTGTTGACCTCAGCTTGTGTGCATGTGATGGTATTTACTGTGTTGTTGACCTCAGTCTGTGTACATGTGATGGTATTTACTGTGTTGTTGTTGTTGACCTCAGTTTGTGTGCATGTGATGGTATTTACTGTGATGTTGTTGTTGACCTCAGTTTGTGTGCATGTGATGGTATTTACTGTGATGTTGTTGTTGACCTCAGTTTGTGTGTATGTGATGGTATTTACTGTGTTGTTGTTGACCTCAGTCTGTGTACATGTGATGGTATTTACTGTGTTGTTGTTGTTGACCTCAGTTTGTGTGCATGTGATGGTATTTACTGTGTTGTTGTTGTTGACCTCAGTTTGTGTACATGTGATGGTATTTACTGTGATGTTGTTGTTGACCTCAGTTTGTGTGCATGTGATGGTATTTACTGTGTTGTTGTTGTTGACCTCAGTTTGTGTACATGTGATGGTATTTACTGTGATGCTGTTGTTGACCTTAGCTTGTGTGTATGTGATGGTATTTACTGTGTTGTTGTTGTTGACCTCAGTTTGTGTACATGTGATGGTATTTACTGTGTTGTTGTTGTTGACCTCAGTCTGTGTACATGTGATGGTATTTACTGTGATGTTGTTGTTGACCTCAGTTTGTGTACATGTGATGGTATTTACTGTGATGTTGTTGTTGACCTCAGTTTGTGTACATGTGATGGTATTTACTGTGTTGTTGTTGTTGTTGTTGACCTCAGTCTGTGTACATGTGATGGTATTTACTGTGTTGTTGTTGTTGTTGTTGACCTCAGTTTGTGTGCATGTGATGGTATTTACTGTGTTGTTGTTGTTGTTGTTGACCTCAGTCTGTGTACATGTGATGGTATTTACTGTGTTGTTGTTGTTGACCTCAGTCTGTGTACATGTGATGGTATTTACTGTGTTGTTGTTGTTGACCTCAGTTTGTGTGCATGTGATGGTATTTACTGTGTTGTTGTTGTTGACCTCAGTTTGTGTGCATGTGATGGTATTTACTGTGATGTTGTTGTTGTTGACCTCAGTTTGTGTACATGTGATGGTATTTACTGTGATGTTGTTGTTGTTGACCTCAGTTTGTGTGCATGTGATGGTATTTACTGTGTTGTTGTTGTTGTCCTCAGCTTGTGTGCATGTGATGGTATTTACTGTGATGTTGTTGTTGACCTCAGTCTGTGTACATGTGATGGTATTTACTGTGATGTTGTTGTTGTTTACCTCAGTTTGTGTACATGTGATGGTATTTACTGTGATGTTGTTGTTGTTGACCTCAGTTTGTGTACATTTGATGGTATTTACTGTGATGTTGTTGTTGTTGACCTCAGTCTGTGTGCATGTGATGGTGTTGTTGTTGACCTCAGTCTGTGTACATGTGATGGTATTGTTGTTGACCTCAGTCTGTGTACATGTTGTTGTTGTTGTTGACCTCAGTCTGTGTGCATGTTGTTGTGTTGTTGACCTCAGTCTGTGTACATGTGATGTTGTTGTTTACCTCAGTCTGTGTACATGTGATGGTATTTACTGTGATGTTGTTGTTGTTGTTGTTGACCTCAGTCTGTGTACATGTGATGGTATTGTTGTTGACCTCAGTCTGTGTACATGTGATGGTATTGTTGTTGACCTCAGTCTGTGTACATGTGATGGTGTTGTTGTTGACCTCAGTCTGTGTGCATGTGATGTTGTTGTTGTTGTTGACCTCAGTCTGTGTACATGTGATGTTGTTGTTTACCTCAGTCTGTGTACATGTGATGGTATTGTTTGTTGACCTCAGTTTGTGTGCATGTGATGTTGTTGACTCAGGTCTGTGTGCATGTGGTTGTTGTTGTTGTTGACCTCAGTCTGTGTACATGTGATGTTGTTGTTTACCTCAGTCTGTGTACATGTGATGGTATTGTTGTTGACCTCAGTCTGTGTGCATGTGTTGTTGACCTCAGTCTGTGTACATGTGATGTTGTTGTTTACCTCAGTCTGTGTACATGTGATGTTGTTGTTTACCTCAGTCTGTGTACATGTGATGTTGTTGTTGACCTCAGTCTGTGTACATGTGATGGTGTTGTTGTTGACCTCATTCTGTGTGCATGTGATGTTGTTGACCTCAGTCTGTGTACATGTGATGGTGTTGTTGTTGACCTCAGTCTGTGTGCATGTGATGTTGTTGACCTCAGTCTGTGTACATGTGATGTTATTGTTTACCTCAGTCTGTGTACATGTGATGGTGTTGTTGTTGACCTCATTCTGTGTACATGTGTTGTTGTTGTTTACCTCAGTCTGTGTACATGTGATGGTGTTGTTGTTGACCTCAGTCTGTGTGCATGTGATGTTGTTGACCTCAGTCTGTGTACATGTGATGTTGTTGTTTACCTCAGTCTGTGTACATGTGATGTTGTTGTTGACCTCAGTCTGTGTACATGTGATGGTGTTGTTGTTGACCTCAGTCCTGTGTGCATGTGACCCTCAGAGAGCGACGGCGGCAGAGTATAGGGGGTTCGACCTGCTGGCTGTTCAGCCGACCACAGAGAAGCTGTTCCACGTGAGACAACGTAACACTGTGTTGCATCTGGTGCCTCTGCAGTGGGTTATTATCTGATGGGGTAATAACTTCATGATTAACTACTAGCGGTGTAACGGTTCACAAACAGTTCGGTACGTACCTCGGTTTTTAGGTTACGGTTCGGTACGTTTTCGGTACAGCAGAAAAAAATGATCACAAATATATAGATTTTTTTAATTATTATTAAACCGTGAATATTCACTCAAATAAATACATAATAAAATAAACATTAATGTGCAGCATTTCGATGAACTGAAATGATCTGTATCTGTACCTAAGCAGCCAGTTTGACATTAGGACTTGTACCGTACCGAAGGGCGGTACGAATGCGTATACCGTTACACCCCTATTAACTACGTCTGAAAGCAGAAGTATGGGGCAAATAATTGCAAGACTCTTCAGTGTGCATGTCACAAAATGAGATGCATTGTGGGACATGTAGTTTATGGGCAGCGTGCTTCTGTAAAGCGGCATGTAACCGTATAATAAACGTATTATCTTGTGGGTCACATTAAATGAAGTCGAGGGCTGGATTTGGCCCTCTTGCTCTACTGTGTGTGTGTGTGTGTCCTAGCATTACTATACTTGTGGGGACCTAAATCTGTTTACAGTCACGTGTGGGGACTCGCCTCCCTTATGGGGACAAAATGGAGGACCCCATGAGGGGAATCATACATTTTAGGGTGAAGACTTGGTTAAGGTTAGGATAAGTCTCCAGGAAATGCATGTAAGTCAATGTAATGTCCCCTGAAGTGATGTATACGTGTGTGTGTGTGTGTGTGCAGGCAGCCTGTATGATCTGTGACGTGGACATCATCTGTATCTCAGTGACGGAGAAACTCCCGTTTATCTTCAAGAGAGCGCCGGTCAACGGGGTGAGAGTTAAAGTTATTATTATTCATTACTTTTTAAAAACGTCCAACATACTATAACGGTGTGTGTGTGTGTGTGTGTGTGTGTGTGTGCAGGCCACAGAGCGAGGCGTTGTGTTCGAGGTCTCGTACGCTGCAGCGCTCAGAGACTCCACCAGGCGGCGCTACACCATCGCTAACAGCACCGCGCTGATGGAGAGCTGCAGGGGCAGGGTAGGTCTGTGATGTCATAGTGATGTCAGAGGGGGCGGGGCCTGCAGCATCACTCACCTGTCCGTCACTGTGTTTCAGAACGTGATCCTGAGCAGCGCCGCAGAAACGGTCAGTCAGGAACAGCTGATTATTACATCATCAAGAACTATTAATTACTAATCAATGATGTTTCCTCAGCCTCTGGAGCTCAGAGGGCCCTATGACATCACCAACCTGTATCCTTCCTATTGGTCCAAAACAACTGCTGTGTGTGTGTGTGTGTGTGTAAAAAACAGTGTGTGTGTGTTTCCTGAGTGCTGCTCAGAGGTTTGTTGTTCGGTCTGACAGACGGAGATTCTAAAGATGCCGTTTCCTCCTCCTGCCGATCAGTGGTGCTGCACGCAGGTACAAGTACTACTAATACTACTACTGTACATACTACAGATACTAATACTGCTGACATCCAACTTTACATCTCCATAAACACCATCACTCCACACTCACCACTCACCTTAAATCATGGATGCACAAACTACCTTCAACTGAACAGGGACAAATCATTATAATCTAACCCCCATCCCGCACCAACACCACCCAGAACTTCAACCTCAACAACGCCACTCTAACCCCCTCCTCCCTCACTGACCTGCTGCACCACCAGGCCCCCTCACTGACCTGCTGCACCGCCAGGCCCCCTCACTGACCTGCTGCACCGCCAGGCCCCCCTCACTGACCTGCTGCACCACCAGGCCCCCTCACTGACCTGCTGCACCGCCAGGCCCCCTCACTGACCTGCTGGCAAAAACCGCCAGGCCCCCTCACTGACCTGCTGCAACCGCCAGGCCCCCTCACTGACCTGCTGCACCGCCAGGCCCCCCCTCACTGACCTGCTGCACCGCCAGGGCCCCCTCACTGACCTGCCTCTGCAAGCCAAAGCCACCCACGCCCGCCCTCGCTGACCTGCTGCACCACCAGGCCCCCTCACTGACCTGCTGCACCGCCACGCCCCCTCACTGACCTGCTGCACCGCCAGGCCCCCTCACTGACCTGCTGCACCGCCAGGCCCCCTCACTGACCTTCTGCAACCACCACGCCCCCTCACTGACCTGCTGCAACCGCCATGCCCCCTCACTGATCTTCTGCACCACACACCACCGCCTAACTGACCTGCTGGCACCATCAGGCCCCCTCACTGACCTGCTGCACCACCAGCCTCCCGTCACTGACCTGCTGCAACTGCACAGCAACCGCCAGGTTCCCCTCACTTGACCTGCTGCACCGCCAGGCCCCTCACTGACCAACCTGCGGCACCATAAGGGCCCCCTCACGGACCTGCTGCACCGCCAGGCCCCTCACTAGACCTGGCTTGCAACCACCAGGCCCCCTCACTGACCTGCTGCACCCCACCAGGCCCCCTCACTGACCTGCTGCACCGCCAGGCCCCTCCCTCTGGAACTCACTCCCACATCAGAGACTGACCCCCCACCTCAAAACCTCACCAGAACACACCTCTTCAGACTGGCTTTTAATGTGTGAATAATGTTGTGTTGCTGTTTTCATATTGTATTTGATTTTATTTCCCTTTTATCACCGCTGTTGTCTTTGAGCACCTGTTTATTATTACTATTGTACATACTACTGTCAAACAGTAATACTGTGTGTGTCAGAAAGCCAGGAAACTGCGAGCGGCATCATCTACACAGTGCAGCACCCGGAGGCCCCGCCCACAAAGACAACCGGTAGACACAGGTAGATGGTCTCCTAGCAACAGATCATGATGTATCAGTTCATATATACTTACCTGTACCTGTGTTTACCTGTGCAGGTGACCCTCCTGCAGCCAAGAGAGCCAAGCCTGGCGCGGTGATTGACAGCTGAGGGGCGGGACTAAGTGATTTATTGTTCTAGGCATCCCATAATCATCCTGAATGATCTCTTTGCGTTGAATGTTTCTCATGTGTTTTGTGAATAAAGTTTATTTCTTTATTGAACAGGAAACAGTTTTTCAGTCAGGGACTTTTATTTTGAAATCAGTTGCGGTACAAAACGCTGCGCTGTGATTGGTCACTGCTTTACATTCAGTCAGATTTATAAAACGGATATAAAAATATAAACAGGAAGCGGTTACTCTTCAATTAAACTTTATCTGCTTCCTGTCTGACAGAAACGCTCTGGTTTCACCGGGTGTTAACTCTTAGAGTAATCAATATTTAAGGTCCTTAACGAGCGTCTCCTGAGGAACAGGAAGTGGAATCAGATTTCACTTCCACCTGGGCAGAGACGGACAGGAAGTGCATGCGGGGGGATTTTCAAAATAAAACACCTCTGCTGCTCTCATTGGTCTTCAGGCTCTGGAGTGACCTTTAGTTTCCACAGCTGTCAGGAGAGCCAATCAGACTGCAGGGTTGCAGCTGGAAGCTCTGTGATTGGCTGGGAGAGGGGGCGGGGCTTGACATTAAAGGAGCAGTACTCCCAATATTGGAACGTTCCCGCTTCTCGTGACGTTCAGATGAAACGTGCGAAGACATCGGACACAAGCAGCTGATTGGTCCTTCCAGGGGGCCAGATGACATCATCCAGCAGGAGGGGATTCTGATTGGACGGCTGTGGGAGGGAGGAGGGGACTTCCTGTTGGCTCGTCACAGACCCAGGATGTGTTTGATGTGACCCTGAAACAGGAACACAGGTAGAGTCAGAGCCTGAGTCACCTGCGGAGAGCGAGGTGATGATGATGATGATGTGTAATCTGACCGGTTCTCCTGCGAGGCAGCGGGGGCAGCAGAGAGCAGACCTGGACTGAACCACACACACCTGAGGAGGAAACGGACCATAATGCATCTGGATATATAACATTATAATGATTTATTCAATAAGACTCACCTGCTGCTCTGGCTGCTGATTGGACGCTGTGAAGGTGAGCGACGTTTCCATTGGACACTCAGACTCCGCCCCCAAACACACACGCTTCTGAAAACCAAAACATGTTTAATATTTTAATAATCCTTTAATATGATGAAGTGAAAGAGGGTGAAACATTAGAACTTCACTAAAGACTAAAGAGCTCAGCAAGTGGATCCTTTCAAACAGCTGGAGCTCACGCGCTCATTAGGACAGACCATAATACTCCCAAGGAGCCTGAAGCCTCTGGTCCTCTCCCTGCTGGGGGGGGGGTCAGGGGTCAGGGTTCATCTCTAGTTTATATTTAATACTTCTTTGTGTCTGCAGTGCGTTCATTATAACACCATCAGTGAGGGGTTAGTGAACAGCCAGCCCCCCACAGAGGGCATCCAGGCCCCACAGAGAGCAGCCAGGCCCCCCACAGAGAGCAGCCAGGCCCCCCCACAGAGAGCATCCAGGCCCCATAGAGAGCATCCGAGCAGCCAGGGCCCCCCACAGAGAGCGTCCAGGCCCCCACAGAGAGCATCCAGCCCACACAGAGCATCCAGGCCCCCACAGAGAGCATCCAGCCCCCACAGAGAGCATCCAGGCCCCCACAGAGAGCATCCAGGCCCCCCACAGAGAGCATCCAGGCCCCCCACAGAGAGCATCCAGCCGCCCACAGAGAGCATCCAGGCGCCCACAGAGAGCATCCAGGCCCCCACAGAGAGCATCCAGGCCCCCACAGAGAGCATCCAGGCCCCACAGAGAGCATCCAGGCCCCCCCACAGAGAGCATCCAGGCCCCCCCACAGAGAGCATCCAGGCCCCCACAGAGAGCATCCAGGCCCCCCCACAGAGAGCATCCAGCCGCCCACAGAGAGCATCCAGGCCCCCACAGAGAGCATCCAGGCCCCCCCACAGAGAGCATCCAGGCCACCACAGAGAGCATCCAGGCCCCCCCACAGAGAGCATCCAGGCCCCCCCACAGAGAGCATCCAGGCCCCCCCACAGAGAGCATCCAGGCGCCCACAGAGAGCATCCAGGCCCCCACAGAGAGCATCCAGGCCCCCCCACAGAGAGCATCCAGGCCCCCCCACAGAGAGCATCCAGGCCCCCCCACAGAGAGCATCCAGGCGCCCACAGAGAGCATCCAGGCCCCCACAGAGAGCATCCAGGCCCCCCCACAGAGAGCATCCAGGCCCCCCCACAGAGAGCATTCAGGCCCCCACAGAGAGCATCCAGGCCCCAACAGAGAGCATCCAGGCCCCCCCACAGAGAGGCATCCAGGCCCCCCCACAGAGAGCATCCAGGCCCCCCCACAGAGAGCATCCAGGCCCCCCACAGATAGCATCCAGGCCCCCCACAGAGAGCATCCAGGCCCCCCACAGAGAGCATCCAGGCCCCCCACAGAGAGCATCCAGGCCCCCCACAGAGAGCATCAGGCCCCCCCACAAGAGCATCCAGGCCCCCACAGAGAGCATCCAGGCCCCCACAGAGAGCATCCAGGCCCCCACAGAGAGCATCCAGGCCCCCCACAGAGAGAGCATCCAGGCCCCCACAGAGAGCATCCAGGCCCCCCACAGAGAGCATCCAGGCCCCACAGGAGGCATCCAGGCCCCCACAGAGAGCATCCAGGCCCCCCCACAGAGAGCATCCAGGCCCCCACAGAGAGCATCCAGGCCCCCACAGAGAGCATCCAGGCCACCCACAGAGAGCATCCAGGCCCCCACAGAGAGAGGCATCCAGGCCCCCACAGAGAGCATCCAGGCCCCCACAGAGAGCATCCAGGCCCCCCACAGAGAGCATCCAGGCCCCCACAGAGAGCATCCAGGCCCCCACAGAGAGCATCCAGGCCCCCCCCAGGAGAGCATCAGGACCCCCACAGAGAGCATCCAGGCCCCCACAGAGAGCATCCAGGCCCCCCACAGAGAGCATCCAGGCCCCCACAGAGAGCATCCAGGCCCCCCACGAGAGCATCCAGGCCCCCCCACAGAGAGCATCCAGGCCCCCACAGAGAGCATCCAGGCCCCCACAGAGAGCATCCAGGCCCCCACAGAGAGCATCCAGGCCCCCCACAAGAGCATCCAGGCCCCCCCACAGAGAGCATCCAGGCCCCACAGAGAGCATCCAGGCCCCACAGAGAGCATCCAGGCCCCCACAGAGAGCATCCAGGCCCCCACAGAGAGCATCCAGGCCCCCCCACAGAGAGCATCCAGGCCCCACAGAGAGCATCCAGGCCCCCCCACAGAGAGCATCCAGGCCCCCACAGAGAGCATCCAGGCCCCCACAGAGAGCATCCAGGCCCCCACAGAGAGCATCCAGGCCCCCCCACAGAGAGCATCCAGGCCCCCACAGAGAGCATCCAGGCCCCCCACAGAGAGCATCCAGGCCCCCCCACAGAGAGCATCCAGGCCCCCACAGAGAGCATCCAGGCCCCCACAGAGAGCATCCAGGCCCCCACAGAGAGCATCCAGGCCCCCACAGAGAGCATCCAGGCCCCCACAGAGAGTTACAAAGTGTTCCCAAAGGTGGAAGAAGTCTGAGGTGAGACTGACCTGTACTCAAAGTACACAGTGTGTACTCAATATGTACTCAAAGTACCGAGTGTGTACTCCGTGTGTACTCAGTATGTACTCAAAGTACTGAGTGTGTACTGAGTGTGTACTCCGTGTGTACTAAGTATGTACTCAGTATGTACTCAAAGTACTGAGTATGTACTCAAAGTACTCTGTGTGTACTCAGTGTTAGAGCCAGTATTTTGATTTGATAAGAAAGGCCACCTAATTGTGACGTCTGTAGTCAACGCACTATAAAGGACTACAATTCCCAGGGCGCCTGGGCTAACGCCACAGTGATGGGCAACCTGTTGAGAGACGCCGTCGTGGAACAGTTTTTAACCGTACTCGTAAACCGTACAAGTACCCTTTAAGTTGTGAAGTTATAAGCATTATCACGAAAGAAAGAATACCTAGTTGTTTGTTGTTTATTTGAGTTTTGCCTCTTTCTGTTGAATATTGTAAAGGCCTGTTTTCTTTGTTGCAAAAGTTTATGTTATTTTGAGCAAAAACATGTTCTAACCCATCGGAGGCCGAGCAGCTCTTCAGACTGAGTACTTTCAGACACGAGTTAGAACTGTCTGTTTAAGGCGTCTAGTGGCTTGGTGGAAAAACAAGGCAGGAAGCCACGACACTGTTAAAAGCTCTCGTGACGGACAAATCCGTGTGGAATTAAATGGTTGCCACCATCTTATTATAATGAATGAAATACTCTTGGAAATGAATGGATACGAGCGGATGTGAATCGTGAGTTCACAAATCACGGACTTCAGAGTGAACAAGGAAGGACTGCATTGACTTTCTGGATTGTGACAACGTGGATTTCTGTGGAAAAAGGCCTGTCATGTTGTGGATGTTGCAATACATTATAATCTAATGCTGGAAGTGGAATAAATTTGCCTATGAATAAAGTGTGGAACGTAACTCAAGGAGCGCATCTTGAAAAGCGCTTTAATAAGTTTGTCTATCTGGCTTACTGCCGCGGATCCCAGCCGCACAATAACAAAGCGCAACATTAAAATAAGGACAGCTGTTTACAAGTGGATGTTTAATGACGATAAAGCATAACAATGGCTGAAAAAGAAAATGTGGAAACGAATGAAAGTCCTATGGACCCAAACGGGAATGAACGTGTGCCCGTGGAAAATGCTGACGTCAGACCAAAAAGAACAATAAGACCTACAGAAAAGGCTTTAGAAGATAAACTGGCGCAGTTAATTTAAAAAAGGAGAACGAAATTGGGTCAAGTCTCAAGGAAAGAAAACGAGATTTGATTCACTCATGATTGATTATGGGAATATCATTGAGATGCAAGGTTGTCATGGGGTTTTTCAAATATTCTCCAAAGAGTTTTCAAACTCACATTACTCAGAGCAAGAACAAGAAAGTGATCATGTTGACTGGTATCTCCCAAAAATTGCATATTTCAATGAGTTTCAAGATGTGATGAAGAAATGGTAATCGAGAGCTGCCTCCTTTGAGCATGTGCCTCCTTCTGACCATGGCTCATATACTGCACATACATCAAGTCCACATAAAGCAACATCAGTGGGCATGATAAGCAAAAAAGGTAAAAGTTCTTGTGGCAGCAATACATCTTCAACAGCTTCATCAGTAAGAAGAAAGGCAGAGGCAGAGAGAGCTGTGCTCAGATCAACAGCTTCATCAGTAAGAAGAAAGGCAGAGGCAGAGAGAGCTGTGCTCAGATCAACAGCTTCATCAGTAAGAAGAAAGGCAGAGGCAGAGAGAGCTGCGCTCAGATCACGCGCTGCTGCCTTATTACAGAAACACTCACTTGAAAAACAAGAAGCTGACCTGGAAGCAATGAAAGCCAATATCAGAGCTGACATGGAAAAGCTTGAGCTTCAAACTGATATTGATGCTGCAACAGCCAAAATTAAAACATTGGAAGCTTCTGAGGATGATGACTCTGACCCTCGTGTGGGGGGGGGGGGGGGGGGGGGGGGGGGGGGGGGGGGAGCAGTATGACACGGGTCAGCCAGATGAAAGTGATGATTTCCAGGATGAAGAGAACCAAGGAAAACCTGTGGAGAAGGACAATAAAAAAAGTTTCGTATACTCAAATTCAATGAACTCAAATCATGCAGCCCCTAGTGGTCATGTCCAAGTATTACAACCAGGGCCCACAACAAGGACAGCAGCATCAGCACAGCAGCATCACTCCATCCAAGTCAGACAAAGCTCTCGGACAGAAAGCAATGACTTTATTCAAGTAATGCAGCGGCAAAACGAAATCACTGAAATGCTGATGAAGGAGCAACGCTTAACATTACTCCCATCCAGAGAAATACCCATCTTTAAAGGAGAGCCATCACAGTACCTTTCATTCATCAGAATGTTCCAGCATACAATAGAAGATAACACTGACACAAAGACAGGCTGTTCTTTCTGGAGCAGGACACAGAAGGCCAGGCTGAAGACCATGGAATCTAAAAGGGCTTTTTGGAAGCCAAAAGCCTGCTCCAAGAGAACTATGGACATCAGCTCTTAATCGCAGCAGCTTGTTTGGACAACATGTTGAACTGGAATGCCATCAAGAGTGAAGATAGAAAAGCACTGCATTCTTATGCTATCTGTCTACGTGGATGTTGCAACACAATGGAAGAGGTTGAGTTTTTGGAAGAAATGAATAGCACATCAAAGGGACGGGTGGCGCAGTGGTCTGTGCGTTTGATCATCAGATCAAGGGGGAGTTGGTGAACTCCAGTTCGAAACCCGCTCCCGCCCCACTGCGTCAGGCCGTTGTGTCCTTGAAGACACTTCACCCGGATTTGCTCCTGTGGGTATTGTCCACAGTAGATGACCATTGCATGTATGATCTGTATGTGTAATGTGTATCTGTAAAAGCGCTTTGAGAGTCTTTGATAAAGCGCTATAATAAATACAAGGATTATTATCAAACATGAGAAACGTGATCATGAAACTCCCATTTAAACGTAGGGAAAAGTGGAGAACAAGTGCATATGCATATTATGAACACAATAAGACAAGAGCAACGTTTCCAATATTGGTCGACTTCATTGAAAAGCATGCTCGCATTGTATCAGAGCCCATGTTTGGAGACATACAGGATGTCATGCCAAAAAGGGACAAAGTGTACAAGTCACGCAGCAATAAGCCTGCTCATGGTTATAAGGGAAGTAGCTTTGTTACTGTGACAAGCCCAGGAGTCAATGAAGAGCAAAACCCTTTCCAACACATCAACTCAGACCATAAAGGCATTACTGTTTGAAGCGCTGTGTACTTTGTGCAGGAGAACACACCTCTGAAACATGTAAGATGAACAAAACATCTCACAATGAAAAGATTGACTGCTTAAAAGCACAAGGAATTTGCTTTGGCTGTCTAACGAAAGGACATCTAAGCAAAGACTGTCAGAAAGGAATGACATGTGAAGTTTGTTCAATGAAACATCCAACAATATCTAAACATCTACAAGAAAAGGATTGAACAAAAAGACAGCTCTGATAAATACACCCAAGCAGCTTCTGTAAGCATTAGTCTCTTTAGATGGCAGAAACCACACTGGGGCCGGTGGGCAACAAACTACCAATTATCCCAGTTCAACTCAAGTTGTCAAACTCGACCCAGACTGTGCAGACTTACGCATTTATGGACCAGGGAAGCACTGCACGTTTCTGTACTGAAGCCCTTCAACAAGATGTGCATGCCAAAGCCAAGAGAACAAAGATCCTCTTAAAAACAATGGGTCAGGAGAAAGTGACACTTCCTTTGTCAAAGGTCTTGAAGTGAGTTGCATCGAAGGCAATGCTTTTTATCAGCTGCCTAAAGTCTACACACAAGAGGAAAGTCCTGCTGGAAAAGAGCACATTCCCAAGAGACCATCAATCAATGGAAATATCTGAGAGAGATTAAGTTCGGGTTGCTTATAGGAACAAAGGCACCAAAGCTAATGGAGGCGTGGAAAACAACAGTCCAAATGGAGGACCCTTTGCTGTGAAGACAGTCCTAGGTTGGGCTGTGAATGGACTGAATCAGGAAACCACTGAATCTGAGAATACTTCAGGTTGTTAATCGGATATCAGTGACAGATTTAGGTGAGCTGCTGGAGCAGCAATACAATCATGACTTTCCAGAGAAAGGCTGTGACGAGAAGAAAGAGATGTCAGATTCAGCTCAAATCAAAGAGGGACATTATCAGCTTGAACTTCCATTCAAACAGAAGAATATCATGATGCCAAACAATCGCAAACTTGCAGAGCAGAGAGCAGAATCTTTCAAAAGGAAATTCAAAAGGAACACAGTTTTCCATGATGAATATAAAACATTCTTGGAGGCTGTGAGAGCAAAAGGTCGCACTCAGCTACTGCCCCAAGAGCAGCTCAACCCTGAGAGTGGAAAGGTGTGGTGCATACCACATCATGGGGTTCATCACCCAAAGAAGGGCAAGATTCGTGTAGTGTTCGATTGTTCCACATCTTATCAAGGATATTCATTAAATGACTTATTCAGGGTCCCAGTCTTCCCAACACGCTACTTGGTGTGCTCATTCGATTCAGACAAGAACAGATAGCTTTCATGGCTGATGTGGAGGGGATGTACCATCAGGTCATGGTGGCTCCTGCCCATCAGGATTATCTTCGCTTTCTTTGGTGGCCAGGAGGAGATGTCAGTTTACTTCTCGCTGAGTACAGGATGACAGTACATCTACTTGGTGCCACTTCATCAGCAAGTTGTGCAACCTATGCTCTCACTAAAACCGCTGAAGACAACAAAGATGATTTCTCTGCAGAAGCTGTTGACACTGTCGGAAGAAATGTCTCATGCGGCTTTCACACCAGCGCTTTTCCCTTTCTAGCTCCGAGCTAGAGCTTTTCTGGTTCAGCTCCGGTTTCCCTTTTCTGCTCCCGCTCTGTTCACATAGCCCAGCACCCGACTGGTGCTGCCGCTGCTGCGTCATGACGTCACCGTTTACATCGCTGATTTGCTCCCCAACGGCGTTACGGCGCTCACAACAACAACAACTGCGTCGGGTCGATGATCGTGTTGCTTTTAATCACACGAAGCCAGAATAAATTAAATAACGACTTCTCCAACCTTATGCTTTTCTCCAGAGTGCCGTGATTCATTGTTTATTCATGTGTTTCTGCAGCATTTACCGACCGCTGCAGTGTTGGCTGCTCTTCCATGGAGTTTATTCTCCTCCGTTAGCTCCCGGTTAGCTCACACTGCTGCGGCCGCTCTAAAGTATTCACTGTCCGACTCACACAAGCAGCTGAAACATATCCCCAGTTCCCCTTAGCCTAAGTGAATGTGTGTCAGTCTGAATTGACGCTGTTTGGTATCACAACGCTGTTATGAAAGTTTCTCTGGTATAAAATGGGTGATGTTAGCATAGCAACCGAAGCTAAACTGACTACTTGCTATTGCTATCCTATTGTGGCATAAACCGTTTTCTACACGCACATTTTACCGGCGTATTTTTATTATGATTCTACTTGTGATAGTCGGACACGACAACCTGTGCAGCACATGTATTGATTCCATCCGATAGCTGCTATAATACAAAACAACACGTCTGCGTCTCTCCACAATGATCAATAACAGTGAACGGATGGTCAAAGTAAGGTACAAATAAACAGAATCACACGAAGCCTGGTTAGTGTTGCCTGACTTTAGAAAGTGTGTTTATAAGCACTACTGCTTGTAGGCAGGCATGACAGTCGACCCATGTTCAGGGGAGGAGGGTTTAGTTTCCTGCACGCCTCGATGTAAGAGAGACGTAAGCGACGCCACCTCTTAGCTCCGAAGCTCTTGCCTCTAGACCGACAATTTTTTGGAGCTGGAAGTGAACCGGATTCCGGAGCTAAGAGCCGGCGCCGCTGCGGTGTGAACAGGAAAAAAACGGCGCTTTTCAGCTCCAGCTCCGAGCCGGAGCTGAAAACGCGTTGGTGTGAAAGGGGCAAAAGTTGATGACTGCTTACAATCTGTGGCTTCTGCTGATCAAGCTGTGAAGTTATGTGAAGAACTCAAGGATCTTTGTGCAAAGGGAGGATTCAATCTGACGAAGTGGACAAGCAACAGTAAAACTGTGCTGGCATCCATCCTAAAGAGTGAAAAACCCAAAGAGGTAAAACACCTGGACTTAGAGACCCAAGACACTCGTCCAATAGAAAGAGCCCTAGGGATACGGTGGCATGTGGAGGAAGATGTTTTCAAGTTTCAAGTCTGCTTCAAATCTCAACCAGCCACCAGGAGAGGCATCCTTTCAACAGTCTGCTCTGTGTATGACCCACTTGGATTTCTTTCACCATTTATCTTCACTGCAAAGCATGTCCTACAAGAGTTGTGCAAACATACTCAGAGTACTCCGTGTGTACTCAGTATGTACTGAGTGTGTACTCTGTGTGTACTCAGTATGTACTCAAAGTACTGAGTGTGTACTCTGTGTGTACTCAGTATGTACTCAGAGTACTCCGTGTGTACTCAGTATGTACTCAGTATGTACTCAAAGTACTGAGTGTGTACTCAGTATGTACTCATAGTACTCCGTGTGTACTCAAAGTACTCAGTATGTACTCATAGTACTCAGTGTGTACTCAGTATGTACTCAAAGTACTCAGTATGTACTCGGAGTACTCCGTGTGTACTCAGTATGTACTCCGTGTGTACTCAGTATGTACTCAAAGTACTCAGTATGTACTCGGAGTACTCCGTGTGTACTCAGTATGTACTCATAGTACTCTGTATGTACTCAGTATGTACTGAGTGTGTACTGAGTGTGTACTCTGTGTGTACTCAGTATGTACTGAGTGTGTACTGAGTGTGTACTCTGTGTGTACTCAGTATGTACTCAGTATGTACTCAGTATGTACTCAGTATGTACTCAAAGTACTGAGTGTGTACGCTGTGTGTACTCAGTATGTACTCAGTATGTACTCAAAGTACTGAGTGTGTACTCAGTATGTACTCAAAGTACTCAGTATGTACTCAGTATGTACTCGGAGTACTCCATGTGTACTCAGTATGTACTCAGTATGTACTCAAAGTACTCAGTATGTACTCGGAGTACTCTGTGTGTACTCAGTATGTACTCAAAGTACTCAAAGTACTGAGTGTGTACTGAGTGTGTACTCAGTATGTACTCAAAGTACTCCGTGTGTACTCAGTATGTACTCAAAGTACTCCGTGTGTACTCAGTATGTACTCCGTGTGTACTCAGTATGTACTCAGTATGTACTCAGTATGTACTCAAAGTACTGAGTGTGTACGCTGTGTGTACTCAGTATGTACTCAGTATGTACTCAAAGTACTGAGTGTGTACTCAGTATGTACTGAGTGTGTACTGAGTGTGTACTCTGTGTGTACTCAGTATGTACTCAGTATGTACTCAGTATGTACTCAGTATGTACTCAAAGTACTGAGTGTGTACGCTGTGTGTACTCAGTATGTACTCAGTATGTACTCAAAGTACTGAGTGTGTACTCAAAGTACTCCGTGTGTACTCAGTATGTACTCAAAGTACTCCGTGTGTACTCAGTATGTACTCCGTGTGTACTCAGTATGTACTCAAAGTACTCTGTGTGTACTCTGCTTTCAGTCAGATATCATCACTAACCACTAACAACACAACTGCGGTTTGAGAGTAGCAGCAGTAAAGAGGCTGACCCCCCCCCCCCCCCCCCCTAGTATTGAGGGGTCAGAAGTCATCCATCTCTTCAGGAAGTGTAATACACGGAAAAGCCCTGGCCCCGGTAATATTGAAGGAGCTGTTTTAAAACACTGCGCAGAACATCTTGCACCTGTGTTCACAGACATGTTTAGGTCCTCCCTTCTCTTTGGAAAACATCCACAATTACTCCAGTGTTTCCCACAGATATGAAATATACGTGGGCGGGTGGTGGCAAGGATTATACCGGATTATACCGGAATGACTTTTCATTCCGGTATAATCATTTTGCGCAAAGATGGCACTGTTTGTCAGAGCACTTCATCCTTCTGGGATTTCATGAAGAACAGCTCCAACGCCTGTGTGTATGGGAACGCCTCTGGTGCTGGTCCATTAACTGCCAGTGTTTCCCACAGATCTGAAATATACTTTGGGGGGTGGTGGTAGCGGGGGGGGTTGAGGTGACGTGCAACAACATTAACCTTTCTGTTGGTCGCTTGTTAGCAGACCCTTCACGCGATGGCAGAGCGAACAGGTACAGGTACAGGCAGGGCCCATAATGATAGCCCTATAGTTTAAATCTACTACCCACACATGAACATATGGAAATGGGTTACTATTTAAAAAAATAAATGTATTTATTAATGTATTTAGGAACCTATCCATGTGATTTTTAGTGGGGGTCGACCTCAAATCCTCTAGGGGGGTCCAGGGGCATGCCCCCCCGGTAAGATTTTATTTTTTATTTTGGAGTTAAATGCATCAATCTGGTGCATTTTGAGGGGAAAATAAAGAGACTAGATCTATGGAAACACCTATATTAAACAGAACTGTATACATTTCAATAATCATAAAATCAAGGCCATAACCAACAACATCCCATTTCCAATATGAAAAAAACACTGAAACTTGTTTATTAATTTTTGGTTCATTTATAGTTGTGAGTGTGTCTGTGCTCCTGAACCAGCCTCTCCTGTCTCCCTCCTCTCCTCCCTCTCCCTCCTCTCCTCCCTCCCCCTCTCCCTCCTCTCCCCCTGCTCCTCTTTGAGGCAGCAGCAAAGACTAGTTTTCTCTCAACAAGTTTTAAAAGTGTATCTTACCTTTTTTCACCTAGTTAACTTTTTATTTATTTATTCATGCATATTTTACTAATCACATTACATTTCATTTAGCTGACGCTTTTATCCAAAGCGACTTATAATGACCGATTACAGGGACATTCTCCCTGGAGTAACTAAGGGCTAAGTGCCTTACTCAAGGGCACACTAGTGGCGGTGTTCCTGGCGGGATTTGAACTCACAGCCTTCCGATCTTCAGCCCACCTCACTCTCCATTAGACCAATCACTACCCTCTCAAATGGAAATATGTGTTTACATAAATGGTGACCACACCGTTTGAGACCCACTGAGAACTTAGACTAAGTTAACTATCTAAACACTCAGAGAGTCCTTTACCTCACCTGAGCTGAGGTTATCCCGAGCTTGAATGACACACAGAGACCAATCAAGGGCTTTGATTTATGATCTGTATGACAGTGGCCATGTCGGCAGGCCACATCATGTGGACAGCCAGTCACCCTGTGAGGCAGGCCACTTAACAGGCCAGAAGGAGGCGAGATCAGAGCAAGGGAGCGAGGGATCATTGTCTACAAGTTAATCGATCGCAGATGGCGTCGTGGTCACGGACGAATACAAAAAAAATGTTATAAAAAAAACTAAAAAAAAACTAAATGGGTCGCGAAATATACTTGGGCGGCCGTTAATATACCTGGGCGGCCCGCCCAGGTATAGTCTATGTGTGGGAAACCCTGTACTCCCGTGCCTAAAATCCCCAGCCAGTGAGCCCAACGACTCCGATAGCACCCAGCCAGTGAGCCCAACGACTCCGATAGCACCCAGCCAGTGAGCCCAACGACTCCGATAGCACCCAGCCAGTGAGCCCAACGACTCCGATAGCACCCAGCCAGTGAGCCCAACGACTCCGATAGCGCCCAGCCAGTGAGCCCAACGACTCCGATAGCACCCAGCCAGTGAGCCCAACGACTCCGATAGCACCCAGCCAGTGAGCCCAACGACTCCGATAGCACCCAGCCAGTGAGCCCAACGACTCCGATAGCGCCCAGCCAGTGAGCCCAACGACTCCGATAGCACCCAGCCAGTGAGCCCAACGACTCCGATAGCACCCAGCCAGTGAGCCCAACGACTCCGATAGCACCCAGCCAGTGAGCCCAACGACTCCGATAGCACCCAGCCAGTGAGCCCAACGACTCCGATAGCAACCCAGGCCAGTGAGCCCAACGACTCCGATAGCACCCAGCCAGTGAGCCCAACGACTCCGATAGCACCCAGCCAGTGAGCCCAACGACTCCGATAGCACCCAGCCAGTTAGCCCAACGACTCCGATAGCACCCAGCCAGTGAGCCCAACGACTCCGATAGCACCCAGCCAGTGAGCCCAACGACTCCGATAGCACCCAGCCAGTGAGCCCAACGACTCCGATAGCACCCAGCCAGTGAGCCCAACGACTCCGATAGCACCCAGCCAGTGAGCCCAACGACTCCGATAGCACCCAGCCAGTGAGCCCAACGACTCCGATAGCACCCAGCCAGTGAGCCCAACGACTCCGATAGCACCCAGGCCAGTGAGCCCAACGACTCCGATAGCACCCAGCCAGTGAGCCCAACGACTCCGATAGCACCCAGGCCAGTGAGCCCAACGACTCCGATAGCACCCAGCCAGTGAGCCCAACAACTCCGATAGCACCCAGGCCAGTGAGCCCAACGACTCCGATAGCACCCAGGCCAGTGAGCCCAACGACTCCGATAGCACCCAGGCCAGTGAGCCCAACGACTCCGATAGCACCCAGCCAGTGAGCCCAACGACTCCGATAGCACCCAGGCCAGTGAGCCCAACGACTCCGATAGCACCCAGGCCAGTGAGCCCAACGACTCCGATAGCACCCAGCCAGTGAGCCCAACGACTCCGATAGCACCCAGCCAGTGAGCCCAACGACTCCGATAGCACCCAGGCCAGTGAGCCCAACGACTCCGATAGCACCCAGCCAGTGAGCCCAACGACTCCGATAGCACCCAGCCAGTGAGCCCAACGACTCCGATAGCACCCAGGCCAGTGAGCCCAACGACTCCGATAGCACCCAGCCAGTGAGCCCAACGACTCCGATAGCACCCAGGCCAGTGAGCCCAACGACTCCGATAGCACCCAGCCAGTGAGCCCAACGACTCCGATAGCACCCAGGCCAGTGAGCCCAACGACTCCGATAGCACCCAGCCAGTGAGCCCAACGACTCCGATAGCACCCAGGCCAGTGAGCCCAACGACTCCGATAGCACCCAGCCAGTGAGCCCAACGACTCCGATAGCACCCAGGCCAGTGAGCCCAACGACTCCGATAGCACCCAGGCCAGTGAGCCCAACGACTCCGATAGCACCCAGCCAGTGAGCCCAACGACTCCGATAGCACCCAGGCCAGTGAGCCCAACGACTCCGATAGCACGCAGCCAGTGAGCCCAACGACTCCGATAGCACCCAGCCAGTGAGCCCAACGACTCCGATAGCACCCAGGCCAGTGAGCCCAACGACTCCGATAGCACCCAGCCAGTGAGCCCAACGACTCCGATAGCACCCAGGCCAGTGAGCCCAACGACTCCGATAGCACCCAGCCAGTGAGCCCAACGACTCCGATAGCACCCAGGCCAGTGAGCCCAACGACTCCGATAGCACCCAGGCCAGTGAGCCCAACGACTCCGATAGCACTCACTGGTGACGAAATGCTTTGAGCGTTTAGTTAGGAGGCATTTCATCTCACAAACGCAGCACCTCTTGGATCCCATGCAGTTTGCTGATCAGGCCTCTAGGGCAGGGGTTCTCAAACCTTTTTCAATCATGTTCCACCTTTGAAAAAAGATTCAGCCAAGTTCCCCTGATCAGCGCAAACACTATTGTTAGGACAAAAAGCCTGTAAAGAGGTAGAGCGCAGCGCTGCACCATCAGAGTCTGAGTTATTAAAACAACAACTGAGAAACACTTCAATGCTACATTTCAAATGTTTACAATCCATCACTAAATTCATGGCAAACCAATTTTACCATCAAGCAACAACACAGAGACGACATGAGCTGCATTGAACTGATCTTCTTAATAAGTTGTTCTTAATGTAGTGAAACATGGGCTCGAGCTTCACTGAGAGCTTTGTCATTCTGACGGGGAGGCTACCTGCAGTTATTACACTTCACGTTTTGAAATATGTGAAACTCTGTTCATATAAAACCCACTCTGCTCAAACTTCCTTACTTTCCCTAAAATTAGTATATTTATTTGTTTATTTATTTATGTTGGGGCGTGGGGAACGAAGAGGAAAAGATATATGTGCATTTTATGAGCATGGGGTTTTGACCCCTCATATAAACATATGCATAATGCTGCGCTATACTTTGCGGCCACACGCTGTTGCCAAGCAACGCTTATTGTTTAGGTCTTTTGATAAGCAGGCAATCGCTTTTGAGAGATTTTAAATCTCAGATCTGCTCAGGCGAAACCTGCTTTACAGCTCTCAGCACTCAAGCCTGCATTATTAACATAGGCAGGGCCAGTCTATTGTCGCCCATCAGCTGTAGATAGTTAACTAATTAACTTCAGCTGTGAGAACTGAGCAATCAGGCGTCCATTTCGGGTAGCTCTTTCCTGGAGCGGCAGCTTCAGCGGCAGACAGGCTAAGACTGACAAAGACATTAGAGTCCTACGGGAGTAAGACTGACAAAGACATTAGAGTCCTACGGGAGTCACGAGGGAGGCAAAGAGGAGGCAAATCCTACTTTGATTGAGCTAAGTATCGTTGGCGTTTTAAATTTTTACTTTTGTTGTTTAGCCCCTCATGCTATAATCATGTGTATTTTCTCCATTCCTGTTCATGTGTCTTCTCGCAATTATCACTGGCCCCGTGTATCTCCTAATCGATATAACCGGCCTGCTCTCGTCTATCCCACATGCTCCACTGAGATCCAACATCTAGTTTCTGGTGGCCTGTGGAACTGCCAGTCAGCTGTTCCTAAGGCTGACTTCATCTCTGGCTACGCCTCCCTGCAGTCTCTGGATTTCCTTGCTCTCACTGAGACCTGGATTACTCCATCCAACACATCCACCCCAGCAGCTCTCTCCACAGCATATTCCTTCTCCCATACACCCAGACCCACTGGCAGAGGAGGTGGCACTGGTCTCCTGCTCTCTCCCAAATGGAGCTTTTCCCTCTTCAAGCTACCTAACTTTACTCCTTCCACCTTTGAGTTCCATGCCGTCACAGTAACCCATCCTATACAGTTAACCATTGTTGTTCTCTACCGTCCACCAGGCGCCTTGGGGGACTTCTTGGAGGAATTAGATAATCTCCTCTCACACATCCCTGAAACTGGCCCTCCCGCTGTACTTCTCGGAGACTTCAACCTCCAGACGGGGAAGATAGACGAACTAACATCTCTGTTAACCGCCTTTGCTTTCTCACTGTCTCCGTCCCCACCGACTCATAAAGCTGGCAATGTCCTTGATCTCATATTCTCAAGGAACTGCGCTACTTCTAACCTCTCTGTAAACCCGCTCCACACATCCGATCACTTCTTCATTTCATTCTCTCTATCCCTTTCCAAACATAACAAACTCATCTCTTCCCATCCTACACTTGTCCGCCGTAACCTTCGCTCCCTCTCTCCCTCTACCTTTGCCTCGTCGGTGCTCTCAACCCTCCCTTCCTCTGACTCGTTCCAACTCCTGCCTCCAAACTCTGCTGCAGAAACTCTCCTCTCTACTCTCTCATCCTCTCTGGACTCTCTCTGTCCTCTCACATCTCGGCAGGCTCGTCAGTCCCCTCCTGCTCCCTGGCTAAATGATGCACTGCGTGCTAATAGAACCGTCCTTAGGGCAGCAGAGCGGAAATGGTGGAAATCCAAACACCGTGACGACCTCCTAACCTATCAAGCTCTCCTCTCCTCTTTCTCTGCTTCGATCTCTCAGGCAAAAAGCACTTTCTTTCAAGATAAGATCCAATCTTCCTATTCCAATCCTAAAAAACTATTTTCCATCTTCTCCACCCTCTTGGACCCTCCAAAAGCTCCTCCCCCCTCCTCACTTCTGTCAAGCGACTTTGTTACCCACTTTGAAAAAAAGGTTAATGATATTCGCTCTTCTTTTTCTGACTCACCTTTACTCACCGCTGGGTCACCAGACCCTCCTTCCACCAACACACTAACCTCCTTTTCCCCTCTCTCTCCAAGTGAGGTTCTTACCCTCATTACCTCTGCCCGCCCTACCACCTGTCCTCTGGACCCTATCCCTTCAAACCTCCTTCAGACTATCGCTCCTGATATTCTACCGTTTCTCACCCATTTCATCAACACTTCTCTAACTTCTGGTCACTTTCCAAACAGTCTCAAGGAGGCAAGAGTAAACCCTCTCCTAAAGAAACCCACTCTCAACCCGTCTGATGTTATAAACTACAGGCCTGTCTCTCTCCTCCCGTTCCTGTCTAAATCACTTGAACGCGCTGTCTTTAAACAACTCTCCTGTTATCTCCATCAGAACAACCTTCTGGATCAGCACCAGTCTGGTTTCAAGGCAGGTCACTCCACAGAAACTGCTCTCATTGCTGTCACGGAGGAACTGCACACTGCCAAAACTGCATCCCTCTCCTCTGTCATCATCCTGTTGGACCTGTCTGCTGCATTCGACACGGTGAACCATCAGATCCTCCTTCGCACTCTCCAAAAACTTGGAGTTTCAGGCTCTGCACTTTCCCTCCTCACCTCATACCTGAAAGACCGTACCTACAGGGTGACTTGGAGAGGGTCTGAGTCCGACCCTTGTCAATTAACTACGGGGGTCCCTCAGGGCTCTGTTCTTGGTCCCCTCCTCTTCTCCTTGTACACAAACTCGCTCGGATCAGTCATTAGCCCGCATGGTTTTTCTTACCACTGCTACGCTGACGACACCCAATTAATTCTGTCCTTTCCCCGCTCAGAGACCCAGGTCGTCGCACGCATCTCTGCTTGTCTAGCTGACATCTCTCAGTGGATGTCTGCTCACCACCTCAAGCTCAACCTTGACAAGACTGAGCTGCTCTTCCTCCCGGGAAAAGATTGTCCAACTCTTGACCTGACAATCAACATCGGCACCTCAGTTGTTTCCCCGACTCAGACTGCAAGGAATCTGGGTGTGATCCCAGATAACAACCTGTCCTTCACTGCAAACATCGCTGCTACAACCCGCTGCTGCAGATACACGCTTTACAACATCAGGAAGATACGTCCCCAGCTGACTCAGAAAGCGACTCAGGTTCTGGTCCAGGCTCTCGTAATCTCACGCCTAGACTACTGCAACTCCCTCCTGGCTGGTCTACCTGCATGTGCCATCCGACCTCTGCAGCTCATCCAGAATGCAGCGGCTCGTCTGGTTTTCAACCTTCCTAAATGTTCCCACACCACTCCGCTCCTCCGCTCCCTTCACTGGCTTCCGGTAACTGCTAGAATCCACTTCAAGACACTGGTACTTGCTTACCGTGCTGCGAATGGATCTGGCCCTTCCTACATCCAGGACATGGTTAAAACCGTACACCCCAGCGCGTGCACTACGCTCTGCATCAGCCAAACGACTCGCTGCACCCTCACTGCGAGGGGGACCCAAGTTCCCATCGGCGAAAACACGTGGGTTTGCTATCCTGGCTCCAAGATGGTGGAATGAGCTCCCCATTGACATCAGGACGGCAGATAGCTTGCACATCTTCCGGCGCAAACTGAAAACTCATCTCTTTCGACTCCACTTCGAGCGTTAGAACGATTAACGAAGCACTTTTATACCAATAAAGGACTGGATTACCTAAAGCCAGTTGAGTAGCACTTGAAATGTTTGGCTCTATGAAACCTGATATACTTATATGATTCTGTTTTCTTCAAGGTTGTGTCTTCCTGGTCGAATGTACTTATTGTAAGTCGCTTTGGACAAAAGCGTCAGCTAAATGCAATGTAATGTAATGTAATGCAGACAAATCATTAGCTAGAACTAGCTAGATCTGATAGATTTGGACATAGACGCGAGTGAAGTCTAACCGGACGTGAGAGAGAGATCAGATCAGCTGCTGCTGACGGAGAACACACAGAGCTGCATGATCACAGCTCCGCCGCTGTGACGGACCGGTGAGCGGAGCAAAATACACAAAGAGTTAGACCTAACACACTTAGCTAGTTGATCTGGAACTAGCTAAACTAGTTATACATATATGTATTCTTTACTGTCGGGTCACTCATTACAGGTTCAGCGAGCTGCAGGAGCCTGACGGGCTGTCAGGAGAGGGAGAGGAAAAGAGAGCCGTTTATTGTTCCCAGTTTATTATCCAGAGTTTAAACCTTTGAATAAAGTAGTTACTATTAGCAGTTGGTTTAAATGCATTACTTAAGTTGTTTTTTCATTAACATAAAATACATCTCACGTACCCCTGCAGTACTCCAACGTGCCCCTAGGGGTCCGCGTACCGCCATTTGAGAAGCTCTAGAGGGTGGAAGATGCTATCGCCTGCTGCATCTTCTGCAATCTGCACCTCGAGCAAGTGTCTGAGCAAGTATCTGAGCAAGTGTCTGAGCAAGTATCTGAGCAAGTGTCTGTGCAAGTGTCTGAGCAAGTGTCTGAGCAAGTAGCTGAGCAAGTAGCTGAGCAAGTGTCTGAGCAAGTACCTGAGCAAGTAGCTGAGCAAGTATCTGAGCAAGTACCTGAGCAAGTACCTGAGCAAGTACCTGAGCAAGTACCTGAGCAAGTACCTGAGCAAGTAGCTGAGCAAGTACCTGAGCAAGTAGCTGAGCAAGTAGCTGAGCAAGTACCTGAGCAAGTATCTGAGCAAGTGTCTGAGCAAGTAGCTGAGCAAGTGTCTGAGCAAGTAGCTGAGCAAGTACCTGAGCAAGTACCTGAGCAAGTAGCTGAGCAAGTAGCTGAGCAAGTAGCTGAGCAAGTGTCTGAGCAAGTACCTGAGCAAGTAGCTGAGCAAGTATCTGAGCAAGTACCTGAGCAAGTACCTGAGCAAGTACCTGAGCAAGTACCTGAGCAAGTACCTGAGCAAGTAGCTGAGCAAGTACCTGAGCAAGTAGCTGAGCAAGTAGCTGAGCAAGTACCTGAGCAAGTATCTGAGCAAGTGTCTGAGCAAGTAGCTGAGCAAGTGTCTGAGCAAGTAGCTGAGCAAGTATCTGAGCAAGTACCTGAGCAAGTAGCTGAGCAAGTATCTGAGCAAGTAGCTGAGCAAGTACCTGAGCAAGTACCTGAGCAAGTACCTGAGCAAGTACCTGAGCAAGTAGCTGAGCAAGTACCTGAGCAAGTAGCTGAGCAAGTAGCTGAGCAAGTACCTGAGCAAGTATCTGAGCAAGTGTCTGAGCAAGTAGCTGAGCAAGTGTCTGAGCAAGTACCTGAGCAAGTAGCTGAGCAAGTACCTGAGCAAGTATCTGAGCAAGTGTCTGAGCAAGTACCTGAGCAAGTACCTGAGCAAGTATCTGAGCAAGTACCTGAGCAAGTAGCTGAGCAAGTAGCTGAGCAAGTGTCTGAGCAAGTACCTGAGCAAGTACCTGAGCAAGTATCTGAGCAAGTGTCTGAGCAAGTATCTGAGCAAGTACCTGAGCAAGTAGCTGAGCAAGTGTCTGAGCAAGTACCTGAGCAAGTATCTGAGCAAGTATCTGAGCAAGTGTCTGAGCAAGTATCTGAGCAAGTATCTGAGCAAGTGTCTGAGCAAGTATCTGAGCAAGTGTCTGAGCAAGTATCTGAGCAAGTATCTGAGCAAGTGTCTGAGCAAGTATCTGAGCAAGTACCTGAGCAAGTATCTGAGCAAGTACCTGAGCAAGTACCTGAGCAAGTATCTGAGCAAGTATCTGAGCAAGTACCTGAGCAAGTATCTGAGCAAGTACCTGAGCAAGTACCTGAGCAAGTATCTGAGCAAGTATCTGAGCAAGTACCTGAGCAAGTATCTGAGCAAGTACCTGAGCAAGTACCTGAGCAAGTATCTGAGCAAGTACCTGAGCAAGTACCTGAGCAAGTGTCTGAGCAAGTATCTGAGCAAGTACCTGAGCAAGTATCTGAGCAAGTGTCTGAGCAAGTATCTGAGCAAGTACCTGAGCAAGTATCTGAGCAAGTGTCTGAGCAAGTGTATGAGCAAGTACCTGAGCAAGTACCTGAGCAAGTACCTGAGCAAGTACCTGAGCAAGTATCTGAGCAAGTGTCTGAGCAAGTATCTGAGCAAGTACCTGAGCAAGTATCTGAGCAAGTGTCTGAGCAAGTGTCTGAGCAAGTGTATGAGCAAGTACCTGAGCAAGTACCTGAGCAAGTATCTGAGCAAGTGTCTTGGTGTTCAATGGGTCCCTGGGTGCAGGTGTCTTGGTGCTCAATGTGTCCCTGGGTGCAGGTGTCTTGGTGCTCAATGGGTCCCTGGGTGCAGGTGTCTTGGTGCTCAATGGGTCCCTGGGTGCAGGTGTCTTGGTGCTCAATGGGTCCCTGGGTGCAGGTGTCTTGGTGCTCAATGGGTCCCTGGGTGCAGGTGTCTTGGTGTTCAATGGGTCCCTGGGTGCAGGTGTCTTGGTGCTCAATGTGTCCCTGGGTGCAGGTGTCTTGGTGTTCAATGGGTCCCTGGGTGCAGGTGTCTTGGTGCTCGATGGGTCCCTGGGTGCAGGTGTCTTGGTCCCTGGGTGCAGGTGTCTTGGTGCTCAATGGGTCCGTGGGTGCAGGGTTAGACACAGTGAGTGACCTGAGGCCCACAGTGTTGTGAGTGACCTGAGGCCCACAGTATTGTGAGTGACCTGAGGCACACAGTGAGTGACCTGAGGCCCACAGTGAGTGACCTGAGGCCCACAGTATTGTGAGTGACCTGAGGCACACAGTGAGTGACCTGAGGCCCACAGTATTGTGAGTGACCTGAGGCCCACAGTAAGTGACCTTAGGCCCACAGTGAGTGACCTGAGGCACACAGTGTTGTGAGTGACCTGAGGCCCACAGTATTGTGAGTGACCTTAGGCCCACAGTGAGTGACCTGAGGCCCACAGTATTGTGAGTGACCTGAGGCCCACAGTGAGTGACCTGAGGCCCACAGTATTGTGAGTGACCTGAGGCCCACAGTGAGTGACCTGAGGCCCACAGTATTGTGAGTGACCTGAGGCCCACAGTGAGTGAATGAAGGCCCACGTTAGTGACCTGAGCCACAGTGAGTGACCTGAGGGCACACAGTATTGTGAGTGACCTGAGGCCCACAGTGAGTGACCTGAGGCCCACAGTATTGTGAGTGACCTGAGGCCCACAGTGTTGTGAGTGACCTGAGGCCCACAGTGAGTGACCTGAGGCCCACAGTGAGTGACCTGAGGCACACAGTGAGTGACCTGAGGCCCACAGTGAGTGACCTGAGGCCCACAGTGAGTGACCTGAGGCTCACAGTGAGTGACCTGAGGCCCACAGTGAGTGACCTGAGGCACACAGTGAGTGACCTGAGGCCCACAGTGAGTGACCTGAGGCCCACAGTGAGTGACCTGAGGCCCACAGTGAGTGACCTGAGGCCCACAGTGAGTGACGATTGTTTTGCTCGATC
>NW_022989977.1:0-71275 GCF_902827175.1 Gymnodraco acuticeps
TGTGCTTCATCTCAGCGTGTAAATAACTCCAGCTTCGAAACTTGCCTTTTGATTGGAGTCCGTCCTGAAGATCTTCAACTGGTTTTTGACACTGAAATGAACAAAATACTTTGGATGCAGGTATTCTGATTAAATTGTTCTCAATTCAGGTTTGTAATGTTTTATTATTCAAATTGGATTATTTTTTTTACTACATTAAAGCCTTCTTTATTCTATCTTCTGAAAGCTGATTGGGAGTGAATGCTTTCCTTTCAATTATGTAAGAGCAATTTCAACCACATATTTTTTTTTAACAAGTCCATAAGTGACCCCAGCCTCGGTCTGGTGCTCACGGGCTCATCAAGTTTATTGTTATGTGATCTGTTCAGTGTTAACTGGGGCATATTCTCTATCAAAAGGTGCAGCTTTGGGAAAGAAAAGACACTCGTTTACACATTTTGCACAGAGCAGTGATGGGAGGAGCATGGAAATTAATTGTGGGCACTGGTTGCTCTGTCACCTTTTATATTCAATATTCATTCAAGATTCAAAGGCGTTAATGTCATATGCATACAACAGTGTAGAAATGGCAATGAAAATCTTAAGTCCTGAGCTCCTCCAACAATTCAACATAGTTATATACGACATAAAACAAATTAGAAAATAAAAATAGTGCAAGTAACAAGAGTAGAATAGAAGCAGATTATGTTGCAGACCCACATATTAAGACAGCTGATTCCCATCATACAGTTCAGTTGATGGTGTTGCTTTGTGTTCTTACTGTATGTATCGTTAACTTGGGGGTACCTACCTGTCAAGCCCTTTTTAAGAAATGTAATGAGTGTCGCCTAAAAGAATCTGACAATCATGTTATCTCGATTTTAATTAACCCTGTGAAGAGTTCTACTCGGTTCTCTTCCATGATTTGGAGACAATGGCCTCCACAGTGATGTGGCTGGCTGTAATTGGACTGATTTTATGTTTTTTATCTGTTTTAGTTTTTTTGTTTAGCTTTTTAATCTTATTTATTGTTGTGTATCTTGTCATTTTGTATGTGATATGGACCTTGAGTCTGAAATAAAGATTGATTGATATCGTGCTCTCATGTATCCTTGACCCTTATGTGTTACATACATTTCTTTATTTTGACTCAGGAACATTGATAATGTATTCCTAAATATTAGTTTGCACCAGATAAACAAAATTAAGCCTAAATTAGCTATAGTTTTGAAATGCTACATAATATTAAACGGATCATTAACAAGTAAGCCAGAGGCGAACAAACATTCTGTCGTTTATTCTAAACAAGCTCAACCTTTTGTTTACATAGGATTTTGTTTAGACGCAACTGCCGACAATGATGGCCTGCTTTATTTATTTGTTGTTACGCTTGTTTAGTTCTTTCCACCAAGCAGAAATGTCTGAAATCTCATGACATGAACAGTTCTCCCCTCTCGTCTGCACATAATTACGCTCTGTACAATATAATGTGAATCACGTCATAAACATGTCTGGCCATCTCAGACTCTCATCTCTCTCATGACATACTGTTGCTTCAAGTGTCAGAACAAGAGCTCAGATGATAGGATTAATGGGCTTCTAGAATTGCCGGTGTGAAGACAACACAGTGTGAATCTGACATTTTTCTTCCCTTACCTCTCACCACCTTTTACTCTTGAGATTCATCTGAGGCTGCGCAAAAATGGTCTCAATCCTCAAATTCCTCTCGCAGTAGGGCTTCTGCGTGCATAGGAGTGCATTTCCTGAGCCAAACTGATCCACTAACGTTTAAAGGATAGGCTGACAGAAGTGTTTCTAACACCTTTGCTTATGAGCGGGGGCAGAGCCAGATGTGCTGTGAACGCAGCTGAAACCTGTACACAACATTGTGACATTGCAGCGTTTGATTTTAAGCAGACAGAATCCCGCTTGATTTCGGCAAGGCACCTGCTATCAAAGCAGACCAGCTTACGTTTCTCTGTCTAATTCTAGATGTTAAAGTTTTGTGTGTATGTGTAAATAAGCATCTGTCCACATTCCTCCATATGTGTTAAGTCTGCACACGCACGTCTGGTTGTGGGATGTGAGAGAGCACCTGCCTGCGCGTGACCTTGTACAAAGGCGCGATAGTTATCAGTGAATGTTTGCCACACTGGTTTAATCTGTTTATCCTCAGAATAAGGTTGTGAATCATTATTATGCAGAGCTAGGTGGTTTTATTTTCTGCTGAGAGTCTCTATTAGCTTCCTAGTTTGTAGTTGTTACAGAACGTTTCACCTTACTGGTCCTGAAGGGCTGCAGTGTTGGCTGCTTTTCATCTTGCTCTTTTAATTAGTGACTGATTTAGATCTGGCTAGGTGAGCCCAGTGTCTGGCCAATCAATGAGGGAATTAATGGAAGCGTTGGTGCAAGCAGAGTAAAGCAATACCGTGGCGTTGCGACTATACTAGCTTGGAATGGTATGAGAAAATAATTAATTTAACGTCTGAAGTGATCACTGTTTGACATAATTCACCACGGAACTGTGGGGTAGGGGTATTGTTTCCGCACGGGCATATGTGTTGCCCTCTATATATATTGTGTGCCCTCCTGGTTTCTTTCTCTTCTTCCCGGGCTGTGACCCGACAACATCTGCATTTCTGCTGCTCATTAAAGCCAGCTTTGTACCTCCATTGCACCGCCTCCGACTCCTATCTCTCGGCACTACATTGGTGACCTTGACATAGTCTCGAGAAGTATCCGAGACTGTACCGAACACGGCAAAAAAAAAACCGCAGTTTTTTTTCTCGGAATGCCGGGAATTTTTGGAGACGTCTGTGGCTGTCACCGGCACGCAGACTGAGGCTCGGTGCGCCCCCCACGGAATGGCTGAGGACGTCGCTCGGCATTCCCACATCGTCTCGGCACTGGAAGACAGCAAGCCTTCCGACTACAGGGAGACGATGCACGACCTGCTAGGTGGGGAAGAACCCGATTTCTGCCTCATGGGGCTGTTTCTTCGGGACGTGCGGCTGCATATCCAGGCTGCGCTAGCTAACGACAACTAACAGCTAACCACGATAGCTAACGACGGCTAGCAGTTACCGATGGCTGCTAGCGGCGGGAGTGGCTATATACAGGACCGTCCTGTACACAACGCCAAATGGCTATATACAGGACCGTCCTGTACACAACGCCAAATGACTATATACAGGACCGTCCTGTACACAACCCTCTGAAATGGCTATATACAGGACGGTCCTGTATATAAGGTCTGTGAAATGGCTATATACAGGACCGTCCTGTATATAGCCATTTCAGGGCTTCTGTGCAGGACCGTCCTGTATATAGCCATTTGGCGTTGTGTACAGGACCGTCCTGTATATAGCCTCGGCCGTTAGCGGCTATCGACATCCATCGGTTGACATCCGACTGTTAACCCCTTTTTTTGTGGTGCCGGAGTGGAGGTTCAACCTAGTCTGGTTGGCCTCGTGTGGATCCTCTCACGATTTCGCCCACCTCGCCGGCGGCTTCGTCTGCCCGTGGGTGGCGCGCTTCTGGACCCTGTCTCGACTCTACGGTTTCGGACGTCGCCCATGCCTTCGTCGGCCCGTGGGTGGCGCGCTTCGGGACCCTGTCTGGCCTCTTCCCTCACCTCCGCAGTTTCGGACGTCGCCCATGCCTTCATCGGCCCGTGGGTGGCACGCTTCGGGACCCTGCCTGACCTCTCCTCTTACCGCGGTTCGGCTCGACGGCGGCTTCGGTCGGCGCCCCGTCTGGCCTCTCCCCTGTCCACGGTTCCTTCCTCCCGCGGACTTCGTGCCCGCCGCCGCTGTGCGCTCTGGGGGGGCTTGTGTAGTGATCACTGGTTGACATAATTCACCACGGAACTGTGGGGTAGGGGTATTGTTTCCGCACGGGCATATGTGTGCCCTCCTGGTTTCTTTCTCTTCTTCCCGGGCTGCAACCCGAAAACATCTGCATTTCTGCTGCTCATTAAAGCCAGCTTTGTACCTCCATTGCACCACCTCCGACTCCTATCTCTCTGCACTACACGTCATTGTTAAGAAACGCAGTATTTGTTCCGTGCCTTAACATGATTCCACTGAATATTCCCGTAGTCTCATCCCATCTGCTGAAAATCTTTCATCTAATTTGTTCCTGATTTCAATCCCAATGCGCTTTAAAAAAAAAAAAACAATCAGCCAAGCATTTCATTCATGAATGTACAGTACATTATGTAAATGCAGCCGTGGATGCATGTTTATTCTTAGATGATTTCACTGCGTTGATAGCGCTGTGATATTAAAGCTCTTTTTCCCCCCAAACACAAAACCCTCAGAGTTTCTGGATGCCTATAAAAGGTTGAGCGGTGAAAAATGATTCCTTTTAAAACAAACATAAGATAATCCCCCAGGTCGTGCGTTGTAAGGACATATTCACAGAGGATTGGGGAAGAATTATGTGGTAATCATCAACCTGGGTGCAGCGCTGCAGCCTTCTGCTCCCGGCTGTATGAGATGTCAGGTGTTGAGGTTGGAGTGGAAATATTCTTGCTCCTTGGCCGGCCTTATAGTAAGCAGTTATTTTATACAAGCAGTATAAGCATTTGTATTCATTAAAGCCAAGTAAGGGCTAGTTAGGCACATTGAAATAATACCCTGCACTTTGTCATGTATTCCTGACGCAAGATCCCCGGACTCTGGCCTTTCCACATGGAAGCATATGACCTTACTGATATTTATGTCTGAACACTATAAGGGTAGTAAACCATTTGTAGCTGATCTTTTCTGAATGTGTGAGTGTGTGTAAGGAGACAGAAGATATACTAGAGACAGTCTTGAAATGTTTCCGTGCATCATTCCCACACCAATTGACATTGTTTATCCAGACGGTATCATGGAAAATATAGTTTGTGTAGGTGTGTGAGTTTGCAAATGACAGGGGTAGAGAGATAAAACACGCACACACACAGTACATAATTCAAGATGCCAAGACTGTATTACAAAGCAAATTGAAAAAACTGACAGGGCTTTATTTGTATCAGCTGATTTATTTTATTTCTCGGGTTACACAAATTCGTCTTCGAGCTGCAATTACTAGACATGTACAATTCCATATTAAAGCAAAATTAAACAAATGTTCTACATAGAAAATGATCTTCAATGCTATATGTTAGAGATATGAGATGGGGTCATGTTAAATATTTCGGAAAAATCATCCTGGGTATGGATGGATAGTGTGTTTGGTGTTTTAAAAACCACATTGGTTATTTTTTATATAAAAAAATTAGGTCAGATAATTGATTCCATGGCAGCATCAAGGGTCAGCCTCATCTCATTTTCATCATCCATTGAGTGAAGAGAAACAAGGACTGTCCTCCCATTCAAGTAATGGAATGTATCCCCTGAATGTACAAATGGAAGTGAAGTCCAATTAATTGACACTGTCTCTTGGCAGTTCTGTTTAATCCGAACCCATGAACAAAATATTGGGATTAAAAGGCACTTTGAACTCTGGAGTGAGATTAGTTTTTGTACAACCACATGAACATTTTGAAGACTTGAAATGTCAAAATAAAATTCAGATTTTTGCACTTGAGAAACAAAGTTAGATGTCAAGTTGACTGTTTCGTTTTGTACATAAAGGTTGCAAAACTGAAAGAAGTCAAATATGGAATACAGTGTTATGCAATGCCAATGCATATTTCCCTTCTGCTTCTCTTACATTACCCTTTCTAAAATATGTATGTTCTTTGCATTGATATGGTCAAATATGTGTTGTTACAATACAGTGTAGTTTGATGATGCACCTTTTCACGGTATTTATGTTTGTAAAATAATAATAGAAATAGTATTAACAGTCATTGCAATCTTTTTCTTAGAGGTAAATCCCACCATCTGGTATTTGTGTACATGTTTTCTATTTGTTTGAAATTTGTAAACCACAATTTATTTATCACATTCCATATCAGCTAGCCCCTCAAATTGAACTGTACCACATAAATAATGGTGTCAGGTTTATGAAAGGGACCAGCTCTAATCTGGTTATCGGCCTGTGGCATGTGTTATTTACAAATATAATGTGTTGCGTTCCCCTGTGAGGACCTGGTGTCACTAGGGTTTGATAGATGGCTTTGTCGTTGTGTCACTTGAATGGCATATGATAGCCGTGGCTATCAAGTCCGAATGAGGTAGAGACGGCAGCTGGCTTTACTACTGCTGTTTACAGCCATGCAGTAAAAACAGCACAGCACTGTACACCCTGCTGCTGCGCTACACACGGATCACTATGCTCACTATGCACAATGGGAACAAGAGGCGCTCGCCTGCCTGGTGGCTCTTCTACTCGACAGGGATCAAAGAGAGAGAAGGAGGAAGATATGAGAGAGAGGGAGAGGAAGTAAGGGGGGGAGGAAGTAGAGAGTGAAAGAGGTACAGGACATAGACATGTGTGGAAGGAAAGAATGGGGAGGGCTAGTGCAAAACAGGAGGGGAGTAAGTTGTTGGAGAAAGAGAGAGGAAAGTGGGGATAGTGGAAGTGAGATGGTGCAGAGTGAGGTGAATGAATGAAAAGATGAATGATTGAATGAAACAGACCAAATCAAGTGATACACACCGAGTGAAAGAGTGCGTCCGTGTGTGTGTGTCAAGTGAGAGTGGGTGAACAAGTGCAGCAGGACAGAGGGAGAGGGGGGGACAGAGGGAAAGAGAGATTGGGGATGAGAGAAAGTGAGGGAGAGAGGATATGTTCCGTCAGAGAGGACACACTCCAGTGGCTGTGATTGAAGTATGGGCCAATTAACACGAGGAGCATTGAGCTCCAGCTGCACTCTTCTCTTCATTCCTCCGTTCCCCCACACTGCCATATTACCCCGCACGACACACACACACACACACACACACACACACACACACACACACACACACACACACACACACACACACACACACACACACACACACACACACACACACACACACAGAGACATTGATACACTCATATATGTGCACACTGTGGGCACCACACTGTGCTGGCACTTTATCTTATCTGTTACTATAGAACTGCTTTGGACCCAAGGAAAGTCTAGAGCCTACATGCAGCAGTGTTCTTGAGCACACTGCGGTCTTAAATGTGGTCGAATGGAAAGAAAGAAAAAAGTCTTAGAGGGAGAGATCTTATTCACAGAGACGCTGCAATTCCTTCTAACGGTGTACAGTACACTGTATATTAGCATGCATAAATCTGGGGTGTGTTGTGTTAGCTGTGGAAAGCTGCCCGGGCTGATTCAGTGTATGTGCCATAGGCAGCAGGGCAGGTCCATTACTCTGCATGACAGGATGGAATGAAGCAGCAGAGCCCCGATGTGGGGTAAACACCACGCTGAACACTGCACTTCCACAACTGCACACTCCAGACTCCACAGACTCCTTCCCCATTCACGTTTCCCAGCAGATCCGATGCAGCACAAGGTCTGGCACGCTGCCTTCATTGGAGTTCAGTGGGAAAGGAACTCAGAGAGGCGTGGATGCCAGAAACCGACTTCTACCCACGCGGCTCCTTGCCTCCTCTCTCGCGGCTCACTCTCCCAGAGTCACCGCAGGCACCCGCTGCAGCTGCAGCATGCAGTTAAGGGGGGGAGGGTTTCTGATACGCTCAAACATTTGGATTGTTCTCCCACCATCACACTGAAAAATCTATTTTTAATTTTGTGTTTAGAGGCTATGCAACTTTTTTAGTATGTCTCTTTTGAGTTTGCAGGAATAATATAGGCTTCAGTGTAATCCTCTACAGAGGCATCTACCTTCAAAGTAGATGTTTCACCTGCAGCTAGACAAACCTGCTAACCTTGTTTGATATTTTTTTAAACGGCGAAGTCGGTACAAAAGCTGCACATGCAGAAGCCTTTAATTACCTCCAGCCATGAGGTTATGTTTTCTGTTTGTTTGTCTGTTTTGCAACAGGATTATGGGAAGAAATGCTCGCCTGATTTTCATGAAACTTTGTGAAAGGGAGTAGCATCAGCCAAGGGGGTAAAATGTCATTTTGGAGTGGATGCGGGCAGATACACATATTTTGTTCACTTTCTGTAGCAATGAGAGATTTGGCAATTTGGCTTTGGAAGTAGTTCTGTCCTCTGCAGTGCTCTTGTTGTTCCTATGTGTTATCACAGAGAGCACATCATGCAGTGGAAATGACATATTTAAGAGGAGATTTGATAAGATGTGTTTTGATTGTGAAGTGCTGGCTGGCAATTTTGGAAGAGGAAGTTTACTGCTTGCCTGCGTGAATGTTTTCTCTCATCTTGTTGATTAGCTGTCTCTGTCAGCCTGCAAATATTTCTGCTCTTAAGTACTCTGTAAATATTCTTCAAGGTGTTTTTATTTTTCTTGTAACAGTCTCTGGCAAATACGCCAGCTTCTGTGTTGCTGTAATGCCACTTTCTTTGTTTTAAAAAGACAACTAAACAGGATCTGCAGAAGACATAATTATGCTATACAGAAAGATGCTTATTAGATTGATTGACAAATTGAGGGATCAACACAAATACTTTAGTGTACGCACTGAGTGCTGATTTAAACAGCTTATGATGATTGAGGGTGCCTGCACCACGATGAATTCAAAGTTTTAAAGTCTCTACAAATCATCAAAGAAAGTACTTATCTTTTTGGTTTTCATTTCCATCTTTATTCTTTTGTAGTGCAGTCACATTCAAGAAAATAATACATTACAATATGTATCGTACTACACAATTCTGATACGTCCAAATTAAAATAACAAGATGAACACATTATCATACAAATAAAACAATAACAAAGATGGACAGATCCTGTCATACTGAAAAAAGCATACACCTTTTAGAAATTACTATTCATGTTTCATTACCTAAAGTATTCCTCACCTTAAATCCTATTATATACACATTATATCTAATTGATACATCATTTACATATTCTCTAGGTCGTTGGCAGTCTCTTTCCAAGTACATATACACTCTTCTGAATTAGAAGCAGCTCCGAAGACTGAAGAGGATAGTTTTTTAAAGCTAGAAAAATAGACTTAAATGTGAACATTTGCATTTTAACAAAAGCTTCATTTATGGTCGCAAATCAAATGAAACAGTAATCTCTCTCCCGTTCTCTCTCCCCCACTCCCTTCCCCTTCTCTCTGTGTGTGTGTGTGTGTGTGTGTGTGTGTGTGTGTGTGTGTGTGTGTGTGTGTGTGTGTGTGTGTGTGTGTGGTGTGTGTGTGTGTGTGTGTGTGTGTGTGTGTGTGTGTGTGTGTGTGGTGTGTGTGTGTGTGTGTGTGTGTGTGTGTGTGTGTGTGTGTGTGTGTGTGTGTGTGTGTGTGTGTGTGTGTGTGTGCGCGCACGCACGCCCTTCACTGCATGCTTTTTATAATTTCAGTTTGAAGAATTTCACAGATTGGAACACATAATGAACTATATAGTACGATATATTTAGATGAGGATTTGATTGTAATTTACTTGCACTTTGCTTTATTGTGGTGCTCTGCAGGGAGAGTGGATACTGCATGTAAGAATCCACTGTGTTCACACTTCCAGCCAGGCTCTCTGTGATGAAATGGCCCACGCTGGTAAACACCTCATGAGAGTGAAATACAGTGACAGGCCTAGCGGTTAATGGCTCAGAGCTCAGCACAGTAGAACACAGCTCCACCAGATGATATGATGCACCGTACTTCTGCAGCCTCGTCTTTGACTCTCATTTTCTCTCTATCCTCGTCTCTGTCCTTCCATATTCTTTGCTGCCACATCTTCCTCGCCTTAAAAGAAACCCAAAAAAAGCCACACATCCTTGTTTATTCCCCTCTCCCCTTCATTATTACCTTCTCCTTTTCCTAACAGGTCTGTCTCTCCTTATCTCTTCGCACCTCCATCTCTTTTTCTTACCCGAAACTATCCGCCTCCCTGATTCGCCCTCTCATTCCACCTTTCTCTCTGTAGCCCCCCCACCACCTCCACCAACACACAAACCAACAGCCCTGTCACTCAAAACAGGAGGTTTGGCAGTGTATTTGTTTAGGTGAAACACGTATACATATCTCAGTAATCAATATTTATTTTCCTACTACTTTCCTAACACATTTTTCGCCACATCCCATTATACTTTGTCCTCCCTTTCTCCTTGTCTCCTCTTCTTCCACCTGGCCTTCTCCCTCCAATTAATCACTTAGTATTTAAGAAATGTGCCCTGTATTTACAATATATTTCTATTCTATTAATTTCACAGCTTCCTTTATCTTTGCCCTCTTGCTCTCATCCTCTAGTTACTTTTTCTTCTTAACTCGCTCTCTTCTTCCCTTCTCTATGCCAAAGAGTAATCAGAGCCTGAGAATCGGCAGACTGTGACAAAGAGAGGAAAGTCGGATGAAGACGTTGCGAAAAATACATAGAGAGGAGGAAAGGGGAAATGGATAAAGAGAGAGTGACTTTAGAGGGAATATTATGTCAGCAGGACCCTGTTAATCAATGCAATTGTGTCTGGTACCTGAAGCCATGAAAATAGGGAGAAGTGATGGAGAATATGAAAAGACAGAGCATGGGAGGGAGCGGGGAGAAAGTGAGAAGGAAATGGAGAAAGGGAGGGAGGGAAGTTGGCAACAGAAGTGAATTGAAAATGATGTGCTGTGTTTTTGTGTATGTGTGTGGCTCACATATTAACCCTGCTATCTCCCAGGTAGTCATTGTCTTTCTGTGTGGTTGTTTGTGTGAGTGTGTGTGCACTTCATTAACCCTCATATCTCTCTATCATTAAGCTGCTCTATGGGCATAGTGAAGCCATGCATCTATCTTGTGTGTGTGTGTGTGTGTGTGTGTGTGTGTGTGTGTGTGTGTGTGTGTGTGTGTGTGTGTGTGTGTGTGTGTGTGTGTGTGTGTGTGTGTGTGTGTGTGTGTGTGTGTGTGTGTGTGTGTGTGTGTGTGTGTGTGAACGCTGGCATGCATGTGTCTGTGTGTGGATGTAGCTCTGTGAGGGCGAGTGTGTTTACAGGGATCTTAATTGTTGTTATCATTCATGCAGCACAATAACCACCTCCGCCCCATCTTTGTCTCTGTCTGCTATTAACTCTCTCCCTCTCACCCGCCTTCCTCTAACGGCCAGTCTTATTTTTCCTCATATTGTTCCTTCTCTGCCTGCAGCCTAAATAGCACCCATTTCATCTTCTCTCTGTCTTGCTGTTCTTTTCCTTCCCTCTATTGTTTTTCCCTCTGCATTCCCTATTTCTCGTCCAGCATGTTCTCCATCCAATGCTAACTTTTATTACCCCATGATTGGATTCAGAATTCATTACTCCCATCCTGCCCGTATGCAAATCTCTGATCAGTTTCGTCTTTCTCTTCCTCTCTCCTCCTCCTCTCCTCCTCTCTCCTCCTCCTCCTCCTCACGCAGACTCCTCCTCCTCCTCCTCCTCCTCCTCCTCCTCCTCCTCCTCCTCCTCCTCCTCCTCCCTCTCTCTCTACCTACCTACCTCCTTCTGTGCTTAATTTTTCTCTCTTGATTTGATGTCCTCTGTACTGGACATCAGAAAACGAAAACACCTGAGTCTAACTTAATCTTCTTCACTTTCTTCTTCTACTTTTTGCTGTCTCTTTTTTCTTTCAGGCATCCTCTCTTAGTGCAATATATATCTGCCTTCCCCCTTGGCAGGTTGCCATGGTCGCCATACCTACTCTCTCTCTCCTATTGGTCCTGGCAGAGTGGGCAGGTCTGGTGGACGCCTCCCCCCACCTCCTGCTCCGGCCTAGCCCCCGGGATACTGGCGCCATGATGAACTTCAACATCGCCGTGATCCACGCCGGCTCTACGGTGCAGGCGGAGGCGGCCGTGGCGGGGTCTGGGGGAAGGGTCCTCTACCCTGGCTTCGGCCGGGTGTACGGCTCGCTGGGGGAGAGCGTGGTCACCCAGTGGGGCTCTGCTAACGTCATCTGGCTACAGGTTGGATACTGTCTCCTCTACCTACTGCTCTTCCAGCCTTACTTGAAGGAAGGGAATAACAATGACCATCCATTATTCATTCTCACTCCCATTATTTGAGCTGAATGAGCATCACACTGCTGCCATTGTGTGGGCGCTGCTCTTTGACCAAGGCTTGTATTGTTAGCCAGACATGTCATGCATACTACATACACTTTCCATATGAATAACACAAAGTCAAGACCAGAGATGGCAAAAGTACACACATCCTTTACTCAAGTAGAAGTACAGATACTCGTGTTTAAAAAAGTAGAAGTACTGACTAAACTTCTTTACTCAAGTAAAAGTAAAGAAGTATGGGCTTCGAAGTAAAAAGTACCCATAACTACCAGCAGTTTTAAAGAGTAACTGACCTCCCTTTATATTAATAGAACAATAACGTCATTGTTAGCTAATGAATGTTTCCATGCTGAACGACGGCAAAATGACAGTTTTCATTGGTCCCTCTTCTTTAGAGAAGACCAGGAAATTATGGATACACGGATCGTGTTCAAATCAATAGGCACGCAATGACTCTAAATAATAATGATCACGCCACACATTAAAACTAAAGTAACCAGCCTGTTTTGAAAATGCAAGAAGTAGAAAGTTCAGGTATTTGTGTTAAAAATGTAAGAAGTAAAAGTAAAAAGTCGTCAGAAAAACAAGTAGTGGAGTAAAGTAATGATACCATAAAAATGTACTTAAGTACAGTAACAAAGTATTTGTACTCCACTACTTCCCACCTCTGGTCAAGACACACTGCCCTAGTTAGGCAACTCTATTTTTCTCCCTGTCTTTATCCCCCTCTGTGTTTGTTCCTCTCTGTCCTCATTTCTTCTGTCATCTCCCAGGTGAATGACAGTAGTCCTAAGACGGTGCTGTCCCAGCTGTGTGAGCTGCTGGCAGCGCGGCCCCTGCAGGGTCTGGTGTATGAAGAGGAGAGGCCGCCTCGCACGGCCTGGGGTCCTTTGGCCCCAATGCTGGAGTTTGTGTCTGCGCAAACAGGACTGCCCATAGTAGCTGTAGGAGGGGGAGCGGGGCTGGGGAGGATGCCACAGGTAGGAGGAGGGAGGTGGGGATTGGGGTGTGTGTGTGTGTGTGTGTCAGAGAGAGGAGAGGATCAGAGGAATACAAGAGGGCAAATGTCGAGTCGTGTGATTGTGTTGCTAAAAATGTGAGGACCAGTGTGAAACAATGTTATTTAAGTGTGCGCTGTATACTGAAGAAGTATGGATTGACAGCTCTATGAATGGAGTATAAAGGGACAGCTGCTTATATTGCCATAACAACTTACAATGTCATAATGTCGCGTATCCTCTCTGTGAAGAAAAGGTTTGGGCAAGTGCCGACGGGACGGAAGGGAAAGTTGAAGGTCAGGGTCGCTGATCTGCTGAAACTCTGCAGTGTTTGATCTGTAAATGGCACCAACTGGGGCTGTCGCTCTGCTCTGCCTCTGATGTTCCTGGGAGGGAGGCAATGTGCAGACATGGGTGTGTGTATGAGTGAATAAGTGTGTGTGTGTGTGTGTGAGAGAGTGTGTGTGTGAACCAGAGAAACTAATGTCACATGATTTTCACAAGTGTCCGTGGGGAAAAAAGAAACAAAAAGCATTGCATTTGTGCTTACAAATAACAGTTTTAACCATTTACTCTGGAGGAATTAAATTGTAGCACTTTGATGAACTTCCTTTGAAGATGTACCCTCACCTAGTCCTCATCCCCTCCCATCCCCTGAACAGACTTTTTAGAAACACTCCCTTTTGGACGTCATAGAAGAATTTGTGCAACAATCCTAGCTGTTTTAGCCCTGCGGCTGCACCAGTGTTGCTGCTCCATAAAAAACAAAAACCTCAACCCCAGTGATGCCTCGATGTTGCGCATAAAGACGAAGCAGTCAGAGAGTTGTAGTTCTTTATTGTGAACATTCTGTCTGTTGCTTATTTGCTGCATTTTAGACACAGTGCAACTACAGAAGATGACAGTGAGATTTTAAGCCAAATGTGCTGCTCTCTTTCCCAAATTAGGAATCAGGTTCCGTCTTTCTCCAGTTCAGCTCCTCTACTGCCCTCCAGTTAGAGGTCATCTTTGAGGTGCTGGAGGAGTACGACTGGACGTCCTTTTCCGTGGTGGCCACACGTCACCATGGCTACCAGGAGTTCCTGTCTATTGTGGAGGGCCTGACAGACGGCTCGTTCATCGGCTGGGAGAAGAAGAGTGTGGTGATCCTGAACGTGACAGACGACCCTGGGGGGGCACGCACGCGCAGGCTGCTGAAGGAGAACGAGGCGCAGGTGAGACAGGGGGGAGGGAGGGGGGAAAGGGGGAAGAAAGGGGAGGAAGTGCTGCGAGTGTCCTTGGGGGCCCCCTTTCCGACAGGTGGCTTCCCAGCTTTTTCCTTCCTTCTTCGTCTCTCCCTCTGTCCCTCCACATCTCTCTCTCCCCTCTCTCCTCTATCCCTCTTTTCTTCTCTTCCCCTCCCATCTGCCAAGGCATAAAGAGTTCAACAGTACAACAAAAAATACGAGTCATTCTGATTTGCTGCCTGGTTGTCGGGTGGCATTGTACCAAGAGTTACGTGCGAGGTGCTAAAAAATGTAACCACTCAACATACAGTTTTCCCCTGTTTCTACCTAAGCTTTAAAGTTGGAAAAACATGCTGTCACAGAGTAACATCTCAGCTTCTCCCAGATCTTCATTGATACTTTAAATGATGTTTGCCCCAAAGTATTCTCAGCTGATCCGTTCCATCAAATATGTCTTACACACTATTTTGTACAACTTTCCCCTATAATGTAGCTTGACTTAGTTGTGATCTCTGAAAACCCCACAAGCATTTAAAATCAAGGTCTGTGGTTTTGAACAATGTTAGACACACACTGCTAAACATGGCCTCCAAACCCTCCCCTCTGGAGACTTTTTACCTGAACCTCACCTTATCTTATTCCATGTTATTTTAATACCTTCTTTTTAATCAAAGTCAAATCACTATCTTTATTTTCTCTCCATGCAAACCTGATAAAACCTCAATCTTTCTCTTGATGGTGAAACAAAACCCTGCATTTTAAATCCACGTTGATTTATTAATGACCAGAATGACTTGTGGTTTTGGCTTGTACCTCTAGTGTGTTTCGTTCCTTCATACTGCCTGCTCCTAACCCTCTGCCTTGCTAGTTCTTCCTTTCCTCACTTCTTTTAAACTTCCATTGTCACTTCCCGTGCTCCTCTTAACTTGTGTTTTTACTTCCTTAAACCCCCTCTTTGACCCCCTGATCCTCCTGCTTAGTTTTTCACTCGTCTCTGTGTTCTTACGCTTACTCCCACCCCCTCCCCTCTGCCTCCCCTCCTCCGTTTATTTGCCTGGAGACAAGCTCACTCTCCTCTGCTGCCTTCCTGTTCACCTCGATCTCTGTATGGCTATCTTTCATTCCTTCAGTCCATCCCTCTTGCTGCATGTCTTCCCGGCCACGGACTCTGCTCTCCGCTGGCTCGGTTTAGTCAGGGTCTCAATGTCATCGCCGATGTCCCAGCATGGCCACTGCAGCTCTGCGTGTGTGTGTGTGTCTTAGTGTCCGCGTTTGTATTGGATTCCTAAGACTCCACTCTGCTAGTGTCACTGTTAATATAACATACCGCCTGCAGCAGGTTGCCTATACGCAGTGCTTGCTTTTTAACCCTGTGTTTTTAATAACAAATCCACTGCTTTAAGATTTGTACTACTGCAAGGCTAATAAATGCTTGTGATTGCTTAGTAATGCTTAGTGTGTTTGCATTACATGCTTTTCTCTCTCTCGCTATGCAACATGGTTATGTCCTCTACATTGTGGATGGCCTGAAGCAGGTCTATGGGTCAATTTCTACTCAAATCTTTCACTGTCTATCTTTTACTCCATCCTCTTCCGGCTTCTGCCTTGTCAGTATGTCTTCTGCTCTCTCTCCTGTTGTACGTTCCTCTCTTTCTCCATTTCCCGTCTTCAGATATTGTGTGTCTGTTTTTAACTCTGATTCTCTCTTTCCCTCCCTAATTCAGTCTCCCTCTCCGTCTTTCACCCTCTTCCTCCCTCCTTTCCCCTTCCACTTCCCCCTCTGTCACTCTCATTCCCGGCCTGATTCACTGGAGGTTTATTGGCATACAGGCAGTATTGTTTTGCCAAGCCATTACAGTTCAAAATGCAATGAAGGCGCAATTCTCAAAATGTGTTTTCAGTCTGTTTCCCTGACTCTCCCCCCTACTCCTCTTTTTTTCTTTCTCTTTTTTTTGTCCTTTGATTCATCTTTGTCTAATTTTCTAAAGCGCTTCATTTCTTTAAGTTCTTGCTTTATTTTAAATGCTTACGCTCTTTTTGTCTTTTAAGGTATTTGTCAGCATTTAACCCTCTCCCCCCTTTTTCATTTTCCTCTCAGCTCTTACCCCTTATAACCCTCTTTGGTCAATTTCTACCCCCCTCCTCTCCCTCCTCTCCCTCCTCCCCCTCCTCTCCCTTCCTTACCTCAGCACTTTCAGCAGAAAGCTCATATACTGTCACTGCTCTATCTTTCTATGTTGCTTCTCACTCTCTTGAATGTGTTCTTCTCTCTTCCTCCCCAGCCACACTCCCTCCCCTGTCTTTTACAAATATCTTTTATCTCTCCAGGCCCTGATTTCACCAAAATATATCATCCTTTTTTACTTCTCCTCACCATCCCCCCTCCTCTTTTCCGTCCTCCAAGGAGTGTCATTTTTCTGTTCTCCCTCCTCTGATTTCTTTCCTCCATCTGCTCCATCATCATCATCATCATCGCCTGTTGTCTCCAGATATTTTCTCCGCCATGCTTTTAATAACATGTGTCAGTGTTTAACCTCTCCCCCTTTGTTTTCCCTCAGGTGTGTTTGGTCTTTAACCCCACACCCCCCACACTTCCTGTTCCTCCCCGCTTCCCGATCTCTCTGCTCTACCACTTACAGTTGTTTCATTTTCCCTTTCATGTTTTACTCCTGTTTTCATAATTCATAACTGTAACTTTCGTTTTATCAGGCCCGAGCTCATTAAGCACTGACCCCGTTGGCTCCTCCTGGTTAGCACGCATAACATGCAGCCATGCAGTCTTCCCTCCTTCTGGTGTGTCTGCTTCCCTCCCTGAATCATACGTCCGACTCCAACGGACCTTATCAGCTAACAGCTTTTTCTCTTACCTCCCCCAGCACCCTTGTTTTTTTTCTTGATATGGCCTTTTCTATCCAACCTCCTCCTCTCCCGTTCAGGTGCACCTCTGCTCCAGCTCTATCTTTCTCCCCTTACTTCTCCCTCCCTCTGTCTCTTTCCACGTCTCCCATGTCCCCTCCTTATCTCACTAGCGTGTATGTGTGTGTGTGTGTCTGTGTGTCTCCCCTCGTCCCTGTTCCCTCCCTGGCTTCCTGCTGTCCTCCAGGTGCGCTTGCTGTACTGCTCTCAGGAGGAGGCAGAGCTGGTCTTCAAAGCCGCCTGGGCCGCCGGTCAGGCCGGGGCCTCGCACATGTGGTTCGCCGTGGGGCCGGCTCTCTCAGGTTTGAGCATGGAGAGCCTGCCACGGGCTGTGTTTGCCGTGCGGCCCCAGGGCTGGAGGGACGAACCCCGCCGGAGGATCGCTCGCGGAGTCTCTGTGCTGACTCACGGAGCTGTGGCCATGCGCAAGGATTACGGAACAACGGGTGGGCCAAACTTTGTCACCAACTGCATGACGGACGCCAATCAGACCCAGAGACTGCGAGGCAGGATGAGGTGAGAGGGAGATAAGAGGAGAGAGGAACGCTCTTAAGGGAAAATGTGAGGAGGGAAGTGAGATAGACGAAGGAGGGGAGGCAGTTGGCAAGCTCTGGACAAAATATATGAAAAAGGAAGAAAATTAAATAGAGACTGGATCAGGTGTATTCTATGAAACGAGTTGGTTTGGTGCCAGGATGAGCTGGAAGGTATACTGTATGGGTGGAGTCGGTAGATTCGGTGTCAGAGCGTAGGCACTGAGGAGATATCTGAATTTGGAGCTGGCTATCGTCCATGCAAAATCGATGTTGTTGGTGCGTGTAGTTGTGAGTTGGCAAAATTACCCCAGCATCTGTAGCAAGCGGACCATGTCTCATGTATATTAATGAGCTGGCTTTAATATATTCCTCGTAGGCTGTGCAAACAGGCAGCAGCACACTCTAACAGGTAGTGCAAGTGGATGTATTATCTTCTTGGATCGTCTTGCTTCACATGCACACCTCACACATGATTTTGTATAGAGAGACTACTCTAAGTGTGGTCATTGTAATGGGCCAAACATATAATGAATTTGTTTATTTACAGTTATTTAAGCACAGCGCAAACAGCGTGGCGATTATAGGGGAATGATTAATGGTCTCTTTCTTCTTTGTTTATAATCTGTGTCGAACACAGAGAGGGAGATGTTTGCCTTTTTATTATTTTTTATTTTTTGCAGTGCTACCTGCTGTTCACTCTCTGTAACTACAAGCTGCTCTGCCATATGAGGCTGTCTGTCATGCAAAAAAAGGCTTTCGGGTTTTGTTTTGAAGCCAGCAAGATGACATGAGGCGACAGTTAGCACGTCTGTCCTGTGTTATTATCAGACCAACTAAAGAGCTCGCAGCCGATTCAGAGAGCAGCAGTCGTTTGATTTCAAAGATCTTGACAATTCTGTACGTCTGATCATTTGTCTGTAGATTTGATTAACAGAGAAGCCCTCACTGTCACCACAGAGGTGCTGTGATTTAGTTTCAAGCAGGGAGACAATAGGACAGGCTTACTGTTGCATCATGAACAGCCCTTTTTCTTTTTTCTCCTCTAATAAAACAAGTAGTTAATATACTAATATTATAATATTTTTGGTCATTTACTTACTTCTCCTTCTGCCCCCATCCATCGCCATGTAGGTATTTCGGCAACATAACGCTTGGTGGTCGTGACTATTCCTTCAATGTGGACGGTTACCTGGCCAACCCATTCCTCGATGTCATTTCCTGGACACCTGGACGTGGATGGGAAGATGTAAGGACATGATATCATGTTATTGCTACTAATGAGTACTCAAGCATGAAGAGTCTCACTTTTGAGAAGAAAAGGACATACTTTCTGTTGAATCATATAATGCACAAAATATATTCTTTTTTATTCCATAAACTGTTTAACTTGGAATACATGAGAAGCTGGACATGTGTCCTCTGTTGCAAGGACAAAAGTGACTAGCAGTTGGACCCAGAGCAGGTTTTTGCCGATTGGTTCTTGAGGCCTAATCTCTCCATGCGAGTCATAGGAGCAGATTTGTGCTGCATTGGCATCAGATATAAGAATATATACCTGACAGTGAGAGTAGTCAGGTCGCGTGGGTCAGATCCATGTAAAGTTCACTTTGGCTATCAGTGCCCGAGGCAGTGGAGGGAAGTCTGCTGCTGACCGTTTGACTCTGCTTTCTGTGCCTGTTCATTTTCTGCTGTCTCTGTGTAACTCTGCTATTGCTGCTTAAAGCGCTGTCACACACAACCAACAATGCACAAACATACAATCATAGAGCAATCACTTTATAACTGATAACTGATAGATCATTTAACTATTACTACTTATTTAGCAGGGCAAATATTATTTCCAGATGGTAAAATGTAAAAAGTTGTTTTTTTTAGATTTTATATAATTGTTAATTGAACCTCTTGGGGTTGTGGACTGTTGGTCTGACAAAACAAGCATCACCATGGCCTCTGGGAGATTCTAATTGATCAGTTAATCCGTGAAAAAATAAAATCCTCACAAGATTAAAGGATAGGTAAACGTGTTTTTTAAGTCTGTCTTTATACAACATGTGCATGCCTATATTTAGCGAAAGTGATGGAGGAAAAAATCCACATCTACACAAGTTAATCTTAGTTTTGTGCAACAAATGTGTTTCCAAGGTGAAGCTAATACTGTATGAATACTGCTTCAGCAGTCTGAATGATCCAAATCAAGAGTTTATTCTCTTTGGTATGAATGTGCCTCTTTGTGATTCAGTGGGCAATGTTGCTGAAATGCAGCAGAGGAAAAGTAACACAAAGGTATTTTTGTTCAAACAGACTTGATGTTACTAACTCAGACTGTTGGAGCTTTACCTACAGTAGCTTTGGCTGGATATTATAATGTTATGCATTACAAGATGGAGAGAGGACTGTAGATTTTGTCCCCATCTTTGACACAATAGGAAGAAACACTTCACGCCACTAAAGAGGAAACAATCGTAGTCTTTAAATGTACATATGGGTATGAGATACTATTTAGACAGTCTTTAGAAGTGTAAAACCTATCCTCAGATCAATAGATATACATTTCATTCTTTGTCACCTTACTAAAAGCAATGTTCTGATGTTGCTCTGATCAATAGCTGCTGTTTGTCCTCTGTGCTGCCGGTATTACCAGGCATTTTACTGTAAAATAAAATACAGATTTAAGTAGTGCTGAAGATTTCTAGTTGTCATTACCATCTGCTTGTAGACTCACATGTGTTTTGTATGTTAGAGTGTCTACATAACTGTATGTGTGTCGAGCTCCAGAACCCCAGCGTGGCATGCATATTCTATAAAGCTGTGGTTTGTTCGGAAATCCTTAATACGAGGCCTTGTCACCTGTTGGAGATGTTTTCCCTTTAATACTCCAGGATTTTACTCTTGTCAGTGTTAGAAGAGAGAGCAATGCTCATTTTCTCAACCTCACACCAGCACCTCAACACCACTCTGTACATGCATAAAGAAGACACACAGTATACTGTCAGAACATACACTCTGCCACTGCACATATAATCACTGATGCACCCACACAAAGTTACACACACAGACACAAAATACACACGTTGGTGGTTCTCAGCCTCCTGCTGGTTTTAACAGCCCACCAGAGTCCAGTCTCAGCGTGTCGTAACATGCTGACTCCTGCCATATCCCTCAAATCCCTTTCAATTAGAAGCTCCTGCGCTGGTCCTTCGACTCTGAGCCAACCCAGGGTACAAAACCCGCCGCCCACACACGCACACACACACATGGGCACATACACACCCACACCTATGACTTGCATACATACATTCACATGTGTACGCACAAATGAGGGCACAAAGTGTTTGCGTACACACATATGCTTACACCCTTCTTGCATAAACCCTATTGCACACACGCACACAATGAGGATAAGACGCCTGTATCTGCCTATTATGCACATCCACGCTGTTGGCTCTCCCTGAATATTTAATGTTCTCTTTACAATGACTGCACCATTACCTAGAGCCCCGGAGCACCCAGCTTAGTTTACTGAAACACTGCAGACTAGTACTGAAGGTTGTCCAGCATTAGCATGGCTTGTTTAAGATACGGATACAGCATGATCTTCCAGGATATTACCGTGATATAATTAACGTTTATTAACGCCCCACAGCTGCTATGGGATATTATTTTAAGTTTCAAGAGGCTCCCAGAACTCAACTTTTGCCCCGAGAGACAGAATACTCTCTCTGCTGAAAAATATTCCATCCATTTGAAGAGTCCAAAGTAGTATTTTTTCTTCTTCTGATGTTTGTGTGTGTATTTTTCTGGATTTGTGTCTGCTAGAGCTCATAGGAGAACACACTAATCTCTGTTTCCTGTCTGTGTTTCCCGAGTGTGTTGATTGAATGTCTATTGCGGTCGAAGTGCAGTCGAAATGCTGTCATTGTTGCCACCTCTTCCTCTTCTCCCTGCCAGCGCATTACACAGAGAGGCAGGCTAATCGCAGCTGCCAAACTTTACATCACTCTACTGACCTGCTTATGCACACAAATTGTGTGTGACTGTATATTTGTTATGTATTTCTTTGTGTATACAGTGTGTCTGTAAGATTGGGTGAACAGTGTGTACGTACACTGTCTTTTGTGCGTGTCACCTCTGTTACACTTGTCCTGACACCTTACTGTAGACGAGACTTTTATCATGTGATAATGGCAAGAGGTGTCAAGCGATGCTGCAAGAGGAAGGTTCACACAAAAAAGAGAGAACAAACTCTGCACTGAATCTTCTTGGGTGTGGTTTCGACTCGTGCTGCTTTGGAAAGGCTGAATATGTCAGGCAACAGCATCCATCACATCCAGAGGGCATATAAACAATGCAAAGAGACGGGGCAGACAATGATACAGCAGAGGGAGGCTTGGCAGTCATTTTAGGTCAACAGTGGACACAAAACAATGTCATCTCAAAACATCAGCCTCAAACAGCTTATAAAAACTGAAATCAAATCTGTGGGCATGAATCTAATCCCTGTTTAGAGTCCCTAATGTGCTTTTCAAAAATGTAAAATGCTTTTTGACGGGTGCTTGACACCAGTTTACATTAAGCTTTTTCCCAGGATGTTGAAAGGCCTATAGGTTTGAAAAGTGGATTTCTGTTCACCATATCTTTCCAATACAGCCCACTGTTTGTGCAAACATGAATCTAATAGTTACTTTCGTCCTACTCAAAGCTATTATACATCATTATATGGCACTGTCTGATTTTACATTAGGTGAATTTCTAGTACAAACAAATCTGAATAACTCCTGTGATTCCATCAATCAGCACATACACAAGTATTTCAGGAAATTGCTCCCAACCCACATAACTTTGGATATTTAGAGAAAAAAATATGAAGTTGGCACAATAACACAACACAATAACCTTCTCAAATACCCAAAGTATTATTTATTAGTTTTTTGTTGAGTGATTGAGGGATTTGCTGTGTTCATGTTTGTTGTGTTTACCTTTTCAGTGTGACTAAGAAAATGTGTAAGGTTATGGTATTTTTACCATTATTAAAAAGAAAGCCTTATTCATCTATTTAATGAACATTTATTTTAAATCCAATGTTGAGTGGCTCCTTATCAGCAAAACATTGCTCTAATGGCGCGTTTCCACTGCAGGCCTCGCTCGGCCTCGCTCGGTTTGGTTAGGCCTTATTAGGCCCAGCTCACATTAATGCTGCGCTTCCATTACAGTTTAGGAACTGGGGCAGTTACTATAGTAACGCAGTGTAGGCGGAGCCGTGACGTCATCTTCAATGAGAGCCCCAGAAAAACAACACAACCGTTAGCTGTTAGCACTCAGAGCTCACAGCTCTTCATATCTGTTCAGAAACTAGACACAAGTTAAACAAGTACAAACCACAGACTGCCTGTGTTATGGCGAATACAGTCGCTGGTTTATTTATGTCTGTATAGGCCGTTGTTGTGAGTGTGGACGGTCGGAGCATATATAACGTTAGCTTAGCCAAGCTACATTTAGAAAACACGCATTTTAAAAGGGTTTTTCTCCTGCCGTCTGTCTGCAGACTTGTCAAAGCATTAATTCATGGTTTTTACTAACCGGTATCAGTATGTTGTTACTTCGGCATCATTTTGAAACGTGTATTACAATTAAATCACGGTCAAATATGTTCATCTTGTTGTAGTTGTAGCCCCCTTGCCAGCGATTCTCTCTCTAGTTTAGCATACTCAGCCCGACTCAGCCTGGTTGTTCCTGGCCCTAGAACCACGATTTAGTCGGGCCAGAAAAAAGGTGAAAAAGTAGCCCCGGGCCAAAACTAGGCCAAGTGGAAACGCAACCAAAAACGGGCTCGGCACGCTTAAAGCGAGCTACCCGCTGCAGTGGAAACGCGCCATAATTGAACAGCTTTAATCTGTAGCTTTCCTAAATAAACAGGTTGCGTGTTTAATAGTGGTGTTTCAGTTTGACCAAGTATCTAAGCTTTATTTTTCATCATAATCAAATAGACAATTTAATACATTTCTAATTTAAAAGTACATTGAGCACACAGCTTGACTGAATTAAAGAAGGAACGTACCGAGTTCTACATTCACAAATGGACTCCTCACAACTCGTCATCTTGAGCAAAGCTAGTTTTAGCTAGAAACAATCTTTCTACCAAATGCTGAGGTACAATATTATTTCCAACCCTTTCTTTTAACGTTCTTGTTGGACATTGAGCATGTCGACCCTCAAGAATGATTAGCAACCATGATTGTATGTGTTGGAATAACCATATCAGTGCAAAAGACTTATGTTACGCCGGAACATGTTAGCTACTTGATCAAAGAGACTTGGTAATTTTCGTATGTCAAATTGAAAGTGTATATTCCCTTCTATATAAAAACAACTTTAAGAGCCAAATACAGGTTCTTAAACGGCTGGAAAACTGCATGTCACCCCTTTTTTCCAAATCAGCTTGTTTTACTTAGATGTACCATACATATTTTATTTTAATGGATGATATTTATCGTTGAAATGTGCTCCACCTCTCTCTTATCTTCCTCTGGTCTATTCCTCCAGGTAGGCTGGTGGGAGAACGGCGTGCTGAGGCTCCGGTACCCGGCATGGTCCCGCTACGGGCCATTCCTTAAACCACCTGACGATGCCCAGCACCTGCGCGTTGTCACACTGGAGGAACGGCCATTTGTCATTGTGGAGCTGGCAGACGCTGCATCCGGGACCTGCATCCGTGACTCGGTGCCCTGCAGACGACCCCTCAACGCCAGGTATGAGTCCTTTAGACCTAAGGTCTATGGGTCCCAGTGTTTTAACTAGGATTTCGATGTTGATGTTTATTAAAGCTGGACATAATAATCATCATCAAGGAGATCAAAGGAAAAAGACAGAGGTGTTGCCCTTACTTTATTTACCAGTGTTATGAATGGAGTTCCTCAGCTCCCATCATGGCATCCAGTGAAAGTGACATCAATCACTTATCAAAACTGTGGTCTCTTCACTCCCTGACCATAATCAATAACAGACTGCTCTCCAGAGGATCAGTGGAATGACTCAGGGTTCCTGAATCAGATACGACCACAGTGGAGCTTTACGGTTCATCAGCTTCTGAGGGATGACGGCACCTATCCTACACTGGTCGATCAAACCTGTCACCAACTGATGGGCCACAATATCTCTCCGCAGTGGCCATTTCATTCTGTTTTTCTCCTTTTCTTTTCCTCTCAGACTATAACACGCCACTCAGGATGCACACTTTAAAGGCTTATTATTTGACACTATTACTCAGATTTAAAAAAACGTTTTTTCCTCTTTCACAGTGTCATCCATGAGGGCGTGGCTCCCATGAAGCAGTGCTGCAAAGGCTTCTGCATTGACATCCTCAAGAGATTGGCCAAGATTGTCGGCTTCACCTATGACCTTTACTTAGTGACCAATGGGAAACATGGGAAGAAAATTGATGGGGTTTGGAACGGAATGATTGGAGAGGCAAGTCCCTGCTGGTGTGTGTGTGTGTGTTGTACGTGTGTGTGTTGTGCGTGTGTGTGTGTGTGTGTGTGTGTGTGTGTGTGTGTGTGTGTGTGTGTGTGTGTGTGTGTGTGTGTGTGTGTTGTACGTGTGTTGTACGTGTCTGTACCTGTGGTTCTGCCTGTCTGCCTTTGTGAGCAATGTGTTCTCAATGTCGGTCCCGTGTCACTTGCACTCTTGTGAAGGTTGTTTGTGTGTGACTGTGAGTGTGTGTAAGTTTATATTTATGCCTCCGCATATGTTTTGTTGCTTTTTCAGTCAAGAAGCTGCATAGTAATATTTTTGTTCCTGGGACCTGGGTGACCAGTTAGACGCTGTGTGCCACATCAATCGCTTCGAGAGTTATGGCCACTTAAAACTTAGCAACACTCAGACAGCTGTCATTTATTACACACACACATTTGCAAACACAAATACATATATGGAGGCTAAAAAATGCACAGTTACATAATGTAGACAGAGAAGCTAGATGGCTAACATATGCAACGAGCACGCAGTCTCTTACAGTCTGTTCATCTGCACAGATACAAACATGAAGAAGCACAAAAACACACACGTTTTCAGACACCCCCTGGCTAGTTGTGATTTGTCCTTGATATTTTCACAGCAATGCACACTGGGGTTCATGATCTCCCATCAAGAAAGAAACAGAGATACTGGCAGAAAAAAACAAAAACAGGCACACACAAACAAACAAACGCCAGTTGTCACAGGTTCCCAACAGTTCCACCACGCTCTCCTGCTCTATCATTTATAACTTGAGCCGGGGCCAGCGCTGCCAGTCGAATCTATTTTCATATGCAAAAGGCCAAGCAATTTTTGTTTACAAAAACTAATGTCTGTCTTTTGATCAGATGTTCCAAAGCTGCCATTCTTTGATCAGGTAATCCAGAGACTTGGCAAAGTTGAGGGGAGGGTGCTTTGCTTTCCGCTTCGCTTCATTTTTCTGCTGATTTGCTCTGAAGAGCGGATGTGCCATGTCTAATGTAGATTAACATTTCACTTGTACAATCAGCACACACAGCAGTTTTCAGGTTTTGTAGATGGTGGCAGTGGGGTGAAGGGCCCTACCCTCATTGTATATGCTAAAGAGATGCAGAAGAGACACGTGTTCAGTATTTGTACCAGATTGAATCCATGGCCTTTTCCCATGCAGGCATATTTGAGGAAGTACAAAGGGTCAGGGTGCAGAAATGTCACCATCTCACCTGGACATAAACCTTTGTGAACTGTAAAAGATTGGTTTTGTCGTTCTGAAACCTCCACAGGAATTACCCATTATTAGATTTCTGTCTCACACTGATTCTCGTTCCCTGTAGGTGGTGTACAAGCGAGCCGACATGGCCATTGGCTCGCTGACTATCAATGAGGAGAGGTCGGAGGTCGTGGATTTTTCCGTCCCCTTTGTGGAGACGGGGATCAGTGTCATGGTCTCCCGTAGCAACGGAACTGTATCACCATCCGCTTTCTTAGGTGAGGCGTGTTTGTGTGAGAAGCCCCGCTGATGTACAGAATCTAATCAAATCGGGAAGTGTTGAGTTTGCATAAAGCAGTCTTTGGCTGCTGGTCCTTACATCTAGATTAGCCCTTACTTTTTCTTAGCTGCTCGTGTCTTCACAACTTGTAGTTTCACTCTGTCAGCAGACTCGAGGCTCTGGCGGGAAAACATTTATTGGCCTATAGACTGCATCAAGATGATTGTTAAAAGAGAAGCAGTGTTAGGGGGAGCTATTTTCACTGCCTATGGTGCTCTTTCCCTTTGTATACAGTATATAGTACATAATGTGCCAGGGTTATTAAACGCTCTTGATCCTTCTATAAACCAGTTTTTAATTACCATGATCTGAAATCTGACTGTAGTTTTAGTCTTCAATCATATATTGAGTCTTCTCTCATCTGTTCTAAGTGCACAGACTGAACTCGGAAAGAAAGCTTTTATGTGCTCTGCTTCCCGCACTTGAAATAGCCTTCAAAAAGACTTGAAACTAAGAGAATTGGCCTCTCTGTCTGATTCTAAAGCTCTTAAAGGAACAATTGTGAACAGATCTTGTCACTTCGAATAGTTATTTTAACATTATCTACAAATTAATGTATTTCTGTGTTTGTTCTTGCTGTGATTCTTTTGCAATGTATTATGCTTTGTGAAAGTGATAGTTCATCTCAACTAATCTGGAAAAACAAATAATAATGATGATATTAATAATATATGAATGCATGGTTTAATAAGCCCTTGTGTTATATGTTAATTTCCTCCCTTTGCTTTATTTCAAAGAGCCCTACAGTCCCGCGGTGTGGGTGATGATGTTCGTCATGTGCCTGACCGTAGTAGCTGTGACCGTCTTCATATTTGAGTTCTTCAGCCCTGTGGGCTACAATCGCAGTCTCGCGAACGGCAAGAGTGAGTGACGGATCAAAGATGTCAGTCTTTCTGTCTGATAGATGGCTCTGCGTGCAGTCCGCTGCTTTTGCCACGGGGATCAAATTCAAATAGGATTTTTTTTGTATGATAATGAATTTTTTTGTTTCTTTTAAAAAAATTAAAAAAATCTTGCTGTCTGATTGGTCAGTTGTCACATTCAGAATGCAGCGATTTACATTTTGAATGCGCTTCCCTAAATCCTTTACTGTGAGTGTGGCGAAGAGGACATTTTACCTTCAGTATGTTGAACTGCATCCAAGTATTCTCAATATTGAAGCAGCCATTTATTATTCAACAGCATAGTTTGTACCCCTGTGATATTCAGTATGCCTGATACCCGACTCGCCTCTTTTACTGCATGATTGCTGTGCTCTACATAATTTTACCTCTCTGTCATCCTCCTATATATCCCTCTCATTCACTCTCATCCCTCTCCTTCCTTCCTCCTTTACTCCTGTTGTATAAAGAGTGTTTGATCCCTTTGAATGGTGACTTGCACCATGTGGTTTAATCATTTGTAAGATTACAAACTGTAGCAGCTGAATTGAAGGCTGCAAACCGTAAAACGTATAGTCACCGCTTTGTGAGCTTTGTTGTCAATGAGCAAATGAGGTATTTTCATATACAGTAAACCTATTTTACAGATCATTCAGTGAAGTTTAATATGATCGGATGCATCTGTAGTCACACATTCATGAATTCACAATTGGGCCGTGTACGGGCTGGATCTGATCTAGAAAAAAACTAATGTTACAACAATTCATTACGGTCTCTTTTTCCTCTCTTTTTTATATTTCCCACTGCATTATTTTGTCCAGAGGCTGGAGGCTCTACTTTCACTATAGGGAAGTCGGTATGGCTTTTGTGGGCTATTGTCTTCAACAACTCTGTGCCGGTGGAGAACCCCAGAGGAACCACCAGCAAGATCATGGTGCTGATCTGGGCCTTCTTTGCTGTCATCTTTCTGGCCTCCTACACTGCTAACCTGGCTGCCTTCATGATTCAGGAGGAGTATATTGACACAGTGTCAGGGCTCTCGGACAAAAAGGTACCTCGTTGCCGGAATACTGATTAAGTAGGGGGAAAGCAGAAGGAGAATTAAAGTCTTAGAGTGAGCCAAATCCGGTGCATTTGAATGTTAAATTGATTAAAGCGTGGGAATTTAGAAAATGAATAAAATCGCATTTAACATAACTCAATTATCACAGTTCTTGAATGCTTTAAAGTCAGTACTAAATGCTTCTTTAAGTCCACACACTGCACTCTTCTGAATGATTTGACTGTGCATGGAGTATTGTAAGTCTGGAGAGTGGACAGAAATAGGTCAGACAGATTGGTGCACAGCCTGGTGTGTCTCATGCCCCTTCCGTCTTCCTCCCTTGCCTGCCTTTGCTCCGATAGTTTCAGCATCCCGAGGAGCAGTACCCACCTCTGAAGTTTGGCACGGTGCCCAATGGGAGCACGGAAAAAAACATCCGCTCCAACTACCCAGACATGCACCAGTACATGGGCAAATACAACCAGAGAGGAGTGGAGGACGCCATAACGAACCTAAAGACTGGGTCCGTCTGCTTCAACATCTTATTCATTCCCTCACTTTCACCTGTTTCTTTTTTTATCATCTACTGTCTCTTTGTGTATCTGCGTTTACATTCAAGCATGCTTTTCAAACTTTTGTTCCTAAGATCAGACATTAGATTTGATAAACAGAAAGTTGCTAGAAAAAGTTCACACCCTCCTGTGGTAAACCTAAAACTATATTTTTGTTTTCTTGAGAGATTCAATCTCTATGCCAAATAAGTTTACAAGGCAGCAATAACAACAACCAAGATGCTCATATAACAAATTATTAAGTACTAATCAAGAATAAAAAGTCAAATCAATGTTGTGCCTACAAACAGTCAACTCTATTTCAATTACCACATTTAATTGTTTTAATGTTCTCCCTCTCTCAATAACAGGCTATTATTCGCAGCTGCATTCTTTTCAACTCTGAATAATATTTCACATATTTTGTCACACCTTCTGCTTTCCTGCACATATTCTCTCACCTGTACTCTCTTTCTATCTCCACCTTCACCTCTCTCTCTCCACCCACCCGCACAGTGAGAGCAGCACTCCCTCTTCAGTTCCTAGTAGAATCTCTATCACCCGTCATGTGTCGGATAATCCCAGTTTACTCTTTCCTAAGCCCCTGTCATCATTTCTCCCTCCCCATTGCCTCCACACCACAATTATGACTCGGTGTTAAATGAGAAACTCCTGCTTTTCTTCTGCCGTCTTTTTTCTCTTCCCTACTGCTTAGCCTTTCATTCTTCTCAACCCTCATCTGCTCTTTTATCTTACCATTTCTCTCTTTTGGTCCATTCTTTCCCCTCCCAGTGTGCTTTCTCGGTGTGTCTGTATTTAAACTTTATAATCCTCATCACTCTCCGGCTCTATCCCATGTCTTTTCCCCCTGAAGTGTGTAAATCTTGTTCCCTTCTCTTTCTCTCTCGGCCTCTCTCTCTCTCCTGTCACTGCGCTCTTCGCACCATATAAATCCCCACCACCCTCCTCCTCCTCCTCCTCCACCACCTTCCCGCTCCTTCTTACTCACACATATTTCCCTGATCTCCTCCTTATTTTATTCTCCTTGTTTTCACGGTTTCCGCCAAACCTGCTTTACTATTCCATCCACCGTTCCTTATTCTTGTTATGATTTAACTGTTCATGGCCTCTCTATCATTCCGTGTGCCTGTCTGCTGCATATGTTTGCACCCTAACTCTCTTCCTAGGTACATCGCAGAAATCCACCTTTCTTCCTCCTCCCCATGCCTCAGCCAGTCTCTCCATACCTCTGCGCCCTCTCTCCCAATAAATGATGAATGAATTCTCCCTTCATCCCTTACAGGAAACTCGATGCTTTTATTTATGATGCTGCAGTATTGAACTATATGGCCAGGAAGGACGAAGGTTGTAAGGTAAGGACACATTTACACAGGGCACTTTTGCTCACATACTAAATTCAACGCACACATATGCCTGTCTCTTGGCCAGTTTTTGACCCTTCTGCACATTGTCCTTTTTCCAAGGTGATGACCATAGGCTCGGGGAAGGTTTTTGCCACCACAGGCTACGGTATCGCCCTGCACAAAAACTCACGCTGGAAACGTCCTCTTGACCTGGCCCTGCTGCAGCTGGTGGGAGATGGTGAGAACGATGTGAAGGGGAGGGTGGAGCGGAAATAATTAGAACAATGGAGGGGCAATGGGAAGGTTATGGGTAAAATGACAGGATGGAGAAACGAGCGACAGAGTAGCTCTAGGTTGGGGGGTGGATGGAGGACACAGGGGGTAGATGAATGAGAGGATGAGAAGTGGATGGGGGGAGTGCAAGATGTGGTGAGAGTGATGGCTGTAAGGTGTTTCGATTGTGTGGGAATAATGGTGTGTAGGAGAGGGCTGACGACGATGGTTGAGAGGTTTGCAGGGCTTTTTATTGGCTACCAGAGAGGAGGGGACAAGGAAGGAGATGTAGAAGCAAGAGGTCTATTGTTGGTTTCAAGCATTGAAGATATATTTTGACTTTGATGGTGAATGTTCAAATGTCACTCCTCAATTCAATCATCTCAATCTATCCCTCTTTCCCTTCTTCCTGCTCATGGGGTTACTGGTAGCAGACAAAAATGTACTTGTTTGAGTCAGTTGTCATCACAAGTCGGTGGTGACAGATTCAAACTCTTTACAGATTAGCTGATACTGACAGAGAGAGCGAGGAAGTGTGAAGTGAAGAGTAAATACAAAAACAAAGAGAAACACCTGAAAATACCCTGAACATGAGATGATAGCACAGAAGCAAGCAGAGATACAAAAACGGATCATACAGAATAATTAGATAATTGACAGCTATGGCGTATTATTATTATACTATTTGTCCGCTGCAAATACATGTGTATACAATTAATACGTGGGAGGACAGGTCCTTGTTTTGACAGAGATAATCTGTTCTTTCATTAGTTGGCAGTTCAGTAATGCTTGATTCCCATTTACACAGTTTGCCACACGGATTTAATGTCTCAATCGGATGCTGCTTGTTTGGCTTTTTCTTATGTTTTTAATCAGCTTTGCTCATGGTGTAGCGGACAAAGCCCTTTAGCTGTTTCTGGCACACGGACACTTTAGCTGCTTACACACTGATAATGCCAATTTGATGCCAATATCTATTAAATAAGACCATGGTCTGGAGCTGAATGTTGGACCTTAGAAACGTGTGTGTGTGTGTGTGTGTGTGTGTGTGTGTGTGTGTGTGTGTGTGTGTGTGTGTGTGTGTGTGTGTGTGCTAGAAAAACAGAGAGCCCAGACAGCGTTGACATGCTATGTCTGTTGTTTATTTTAATTTGAAGTGCATTCCCTTGTCCTTGCTTATGTTCTGTGCACCTCTTAGCATCAGCTGTGCACGCTGGATGGATCTGGGGAGTGTTGAACGCTGAGGTTTCTGGTTGTAGGCAGGCATTATTGGAGTGGATTACTAAGGAAGAGGATTAGTTTGTTTGGATGTGGAGGGAGGGAGTGGGGGGTTCACTTTCAGCGTGCCCTCAAAGAATGCATCTCAACAATCGCCCTGCGGCTCAAGGAGTCTGCATCACACCTTCGGCCGGGCTAAATCATGTCACAGTGTTACATCATTATTGTACCATGCCGTGTTGAGTCATATCATTTTACAACTGCATTAGAGCGGCACTAGAGAAGTCCGCCGAGGCTTTGTCAGCCCTGTGAGTGTATTGTTGCTCCCTCTGGTGATTCATGGCACGGCTTTAAGAGGAGGTTCATTGATCTCAGTACAACTTGTATACTGATAAAGGCAGAACTGCTGAGTTGCAATAATCCCTTTTTCTCCGCTTATCAGATCCCCTTCTATTTTTTGCATAGTATCAGGATTTTGATTCGAATAATATATTATTCAGTGAGTAGGTATTAAAAAAATGTGAGAAGCTGGGTTTACAGCTTCTGGCTCGCAGGGCGGGGGGGTTTTTTCTCTTCAGAAATCTTGCAGTGAATGCCAAGAGGTTTGTCATGTTGTGATAAAAGCACAGTATTGTATAGGTCATGGTTTACTGCGCAACAACTATGGAGCTCAGCATCTCTGGACATGTCTGGCACCATGCCACATCTGGCACAATGCAAGCATGCACACAGGCACTTGCACTTTACACCCAAATACAGTTTCCTTTATTAAATGATGTCTTTGTGCTGCATGCCAGCTTCGTGTTTGCAGTGTGCCAGCTCTACCTGACCTGAACTGCCAGTAACGACAGAGGTAGGGTGTGGATTTGACACACCTGTCAGATTTGGCAGGCATGAGCTGGCTGCGACTGAGAGCTAGAGACAACTGCCATCACAAAGGCCTAAGGGAGGAAAGAAACCTGCGTGGTGAAAAGAGTCGGATTGTAAAAGACGGAGAGGAAGAGCCACAAGATGAATCACTGGAAGTCAAATGGCAGGAAAGCCAGGAGATGAGACTTAGAGCTTGGAGAAAGGATTCGACTGGAGCTTGTGAAGTGGAGTACAGACATGAGACTACCTGTTTATCTGCGTCTTCACTAGGACACTTGCTGTTTTCACTTCAGGCGCCTGTTTGGACACACAGCTGTTACTGAAGGTCAATGACACCGATAAATCCTCTTCAATTGAGCTCCGCTCCGGAGTTAAAGACTGCATTTTGTGTCTTGGACTGTATGTTTGTATGAATAAATCAGAGGAAGGGAGTTGTTACCTGAGTCTGCCAGTGGGCTGCAGTAGCGCAGTGTCCATCTGTTGCTGTAGCTGTAGCTGTAGGCCACGGCTGATTGGCTAATGATGTTCTACAGGAGACACATTAGCCAGATCACACAGATGACTGATTAGGCAGAGCAGAGCGGTGTAGTGTTGCAAGTGGGTGTGTGACTTTTAAACCCCACTCTAGCACTTTGACTTAGGGATAGAGCAGAGGCTGTAACATGCAGTTAAATGCAACCTTCACACCCGGTTATTGCAGGGCTGCTCATCCTAACATTGCTATTAATGTAACAGAAAGCTCTCATTATGAGTCCTGTTGGAGAATACACCTCTTTAATTCCACCATGAATCATGCACTACATCTTCCAGCTGTCCATCACTATGGTTACACCAGCAACCCCTGCAGCCAATCACAGGTTTAGCAGGGCAGCTGAGATTCGTTAGGCCAGTGAGATCATAAATGAAGAGATGGGTAAAGCGGTCTTTCCTGGTTCCTGGTAGGTTAACAGATGGGAATCTTGAATCCTCCAGAGCTTACCACCTTGATGGAGATTCTGACCATCCCTCCAGCACAATTAAATGATTATGATCTTCTCCCTCTGCCTCTGTCTCTGTCCCTTCCCATCATCTCTCTCTTCACAATTGTTCCTCTTTCTTTCTCCTCTCATCCTGTTCAAGCTGAAGAAGAGTGTTCTTGCAGTTTGTCATAATGACACAATCTCAGCTTCTCATCCTCCATCTCTGCTTCCCTTGTTGCAGCTCCCTCTAACTCGCCCCGTGCCTCTGTCTGTCTCATTTCCCCTGATGCGCTCGTGGACAGAGAAAGAACGCCGCTTCCTCTCTCTCTTTGTAAAATATTCTTCTCAACTCTCTCATTACCTCTCTCCCTCTCTTCCATGCTTGTTCAACCTATCCCACCACCTCACTGTGGCTCCTGGTCTCCCTCTTCTCCTCCTCTCCTCATTTACTCTGGGTTACAATGTTGAGATTAGGTTGTCGGTGCCATTTTACTTCTCAGTGCTGCTTCATTGTTTTGGACTCTCTCTTTCTGTCTCGGGCGCCAACCTCTTTGTTACTTTGGACACAGTGCTGCTTTTTGTATACTGACCTATGACCTTGAGAAGTCACCTTGGATAATGGGCAAATGGCAAGCAATACTGTAGACTTGTACTTTAGTGCTTATTAGCCTTTTCTGTCTCCCTGTGTGCCCCTTGTCTCTTCCTATTGCCTCTTATATCTATCGTCTGTCTGTCCTTCCTTTCTGTCTCTACAACCTTGAAATAACCTCTACATCCTACCAACATGATCCTGTCTCTCACTTCTTAACCCCTTTACCTCTTGTATTTTCCATTCTTAGTTTCCATTATTTTCTTTTTTGTATTAATATTGTGCATTTCTTCCTCCTCTTATTTTTCTGTATGTTATCCTCCTTTACTTGTACCACCTTGTACCTTATTCATTTCCCGTCTCGTCCTCCCCCCTTCCAGATGAGATTGAAATGCTGGAGCGCCTTTGGCTGTCTGGGATCTGCCATAATGACAAAATTGAGGTGATGAGCAGTAAACTGGATATTGACAACATGGCTGGTGTTTTCTACATGCTGCTGGTGGCCATGGGCCTCAGTCTGCTGGTGTTTGCCTGGGAACACTTGGTCTACTGGAAGCTGCGCCACTGCATGGCCACCAGTTCTGGCAAATTGGACTTTCTCCTGGCAATCAGCAGAGTAAGTGCTTTTGTCTGTCAGTGTGCGTGTGTGTGTTCAGCGCACAAAATGTCTTATTCAGAGGCATTCAGAGTTTAAGCGTCTGACATTTTTATATCCACATTTCAACTGCTTATGTTTTAACTCCATTAAAACCCTTTTTAGTGGCATCGATGGGGTGTTTTAAAATTATAGAGCACTTAAACTACTCTTATCAGGACAACAAGATTGATACCAAAGCTGTGCATGTAACCAGATGCACACACATGTTCAAGAACATGTGTGCCCTTATCTCTTACTCAGTCTGAGTGTGAGAAAAGTGTGAGGTCTAGGGTCAATTCAATTCCACTCAGTCAATTCGGGAGATTAATTGAAATTCAATTCTGCTCACATCCTGGATATGCTGTTCCTTTAACAGTGACCTTGACAGAAACAGCCCACACCATATGCATGTGATTATTGTAGCTACACAGATAATAATGTCTTCTTTTTCACTATTGTGGTAGTAATTTATGCATTTATGTATGCAATTTCATTAGGCAAACAATGCACAGCTGCACTATAAATAGGAATGGATGTTTTTCTGAAAAATAGCAATCTTGCATTACTTTTGATAACTGGAACTTATTTGGACTTCTGTTTTATAATTTTCATCTCATCCACTTTCTCTGTCCCTATATCTCGCTTGTACATTCAGTAATAGAATGTATTTTGTACTTGTGGGGCATCTGTAAGCATGTATGTTGTTAAATCTTTTGCCAATATATTCCTGCAACATTATCTCGAATAAAACTTTTAGTTTGTATACATTTCCATTTCAGGAAATATTGTTTATTAAATTGTATTCCATGCTACACTGCATTTGAACTCTGTGTTCTTGTTTTGTGCTTCCTTTTTTCTCAGGGCATGTATAGCTGCTGTAGTTTTGAAGATGAAACAACGCCAGGTGGAAGTAAAACTTTGCCAACTCATCACCACACTGCGATGGTTACAGTTCCGTCCAAGCCGCATGTTGTCTCAACGTCTAAGACCAACCCAGTCATTGCCATGGCGCAACAGCAGCAACCACCGCAACAGCAGCAACCACAGCCCGTCTACAAGACACCTCTACCGGGCTCTCCTCCCACCGTGGTGCATTCTGGGACTGCACTGGGTCCCTCAAATGCCCCCATAGCTGGTGCACCCCTCCCTTGTTCCACTTTCCTGCCCCGGTCAGACCGCAGACTGGCCGTGGTGGATCGCTGGAGGCTGCCAAAAACCGCTGCAGCCACAAACCCATTGGCTGTAAGGGGGGCAATCACTGACATGGGACCCTTTGCCCAGAAAGTCCCACCAAACTGGGCTTCAGCTGCTGGAGGGGGTGGGGGACTTGATGGCTATAAGAGATACTATGGTCCCATTGACCCTGAGGGACTGGGGCCCTGCATGGAGCAGCAGGCAGGTTCCCAGACCCCCAAGACTATGCCCAGGGGCCACCCCCAGCCCCCTCCAGCCAGTGTGGCCTTCTATTCAGAGAAGGGCGTAGATCATGGGGTGGGGAAGAAGGTGGTGGGAGGTGGCAGCGGAGGTCAGGGGAAGGGGGCCGTTAAACCTCTGGGCACTCCCAGATTGCCTTCTAAGAGTCAGGCCCCTCTGCCCCCTACACCCCCGCTGCCACACCCCTCTCCCCCTCTCCCCTCATCCTTCTGGAGGAAGCGCAGGCCCAAGAAACCCAAAGAGCCTGGAGGGCCTCTGTATGAGAACATTTTGCCACTGGGGCGGAGGGGAGGAGCACGAGATGGAGTGAGAGAGGGAGGAGGGAGGAGGGCACGCCCCCTCTCTCCCCCGCTCTCACTTCCTGTGCCAGTACCCCTCAGCCCCTCTTACACCCCTCCTTCGCCCTCTGCATCTTTGCACTATACGTCCTCCTCGTCTTCGTCGACCACCTCGTCCACATCCACGTCCTCATCTGCTTCATCTTCCCGCTCGACCTCTCCCACCTACTCTTACAGCTCCTCCAGGAGCACACGGGACAGGACTGGAGGAATAGATGGAGAGGATGACGATGACGATGAAGAGCTGACCGAAGAGTCGAGCCTCCTCCTTGGCAGGGGGAGGGAGAGGGAACGCTCAATCATCCGGCCTCGTTCCTTCAGCCAAGGGCGTCTGCCACCGCCCATTCCCCCCAGAAAACCCCGCACATCCTGGGGTGACAGAGAACGGGAACGAGAGAGGGAGAGGGGGGGAAGCCAACTGTCTCAGCTCCAAGAGTGGTGGGCAAGCTGGAGTGAGAGAGAAAGGGGTGGAGTAGGTGGAGATGCTGAAAGGCTAAAACGGGAAAAGAAGAGGAGGAAAGAGAAGGAGAAAGAGAAGAAGAAGAAGAAAAAGAACAAAAAGAGGAAAAAGAGGGAAGAGAGGGAAAAGGAGCGAGAGAGAGAAAGGAAGCGGCGAAAGGTTAAAAAGAAGAAGAAGAAGGAGCTAAAGACAAAGAAAAGGAAGAAATCAATTGGGGGGAGACGCTCCGAGCCAGAGGAGGGAGATGGAGAGGCAGAGAGGGAAGGGGAGGCAGAAGGAGAGATGGAAGGGGGAATACAAGACTACTCGTTCTCTGCTCAGTATCGGAGCACATTTGGGGAGAAGGGACGGGATTCTTGGGAAGGAGACAGGGTAGAGAGAGGGAGGAGGGAGGGAGGAGATGAGGGCAATGAACAGGAGGACAGTAGCAGGGGCAGGGAGAGGCGTCCCAAATCCTCACACTCTCATTCCAGACCTCGTATTCCCAGTAAGCGCTACCCGAACCTAAACAAACTGCCTGCATCTGTAAAGTTTTGGGTGAATGGAAGAGGAGATGATTCTAACACTCCTCCAACCTCCCTCCACCCACTGCTGCCCTCCTCCAAGAGGAGAAAAAGTGGAGGGGTAGAGAGAGATGACAGCGGGAGGTTAGGAGAGCGGCGTCCTTTGTTAATGCATTATGAAAAAGAGAAAGCACAGACTAGAGAAGGGCCGTCCTTCCCTGAGTGGGACTCTGAGGATGAGGAGGAGGATGAGGATAATGATGATGAGGAAGAGGAGGAGAGGGAGAGACAGAGGGAGAGAGGGAGGAGAGTAGGTAGGGGGGCAGTGTCTGAGTCAGAGAGGGACAGGGCCCGGGCAGAGGACAGTTATTCAGATGAGGGCTCGTCAGGGGAGTTTGGCCGTTTTGAAAGATACTGGGAAGGAGGTGCAGGGGGAGGCAGCGCTGGAATAGGGGGCATAGGCGGGGGAGGCTGGTTCTTTGGCACTTACCCCTCCAGAGAGAAAGGGGGGAGTATAAACAGTCGGGATGATTCGTTACTAGGAACTCGGGCAGAAAGGTGGATTGGTGCTGATTTCTTGGGTTCAGGGCCAGGAGTAGGTTGGGGCTCAGGGGGAGGGAGTGGAGGACTCGGCTCCCAGTGGCCACCCCCCCCCTGCAGCCTTCCCTCCACCGAGGAGGTACTGGTCCATGGACAAGATCCCTGTGAAGGGAGAGAAAAAGTGGAAGAGTAGAGGAGGGAAGAGCAAGGGGCGATCTCGAGACAGAGGGGGAGAAGCAGGACGAGCCACCATGTGTTCCTGCAGCCTTTACCCACAGCCCCATCCTTACCCCCATCCCCACAGCCGCTCGCACGCCTCCCACTCCAAGAGAGGAGCCACAGCGCTTTCACACAGCCAGGAAGAGCTTCTCCCCCACTGCCACAGCTTCAGCGGGGGTTCTCGCCCCAAGCCTCTCCCCCCAAAACCAGATTCCAGTCAGGCCAAATCAGGCAGCCAATCTAACCTCAGCCTCAGCACACAGCCCATGGACCATCCCCCTCAGCCCTCACCCTCGCCCCCCCAGCAGCCATCCATGTCTCCCACTTCTCTCCCGGTGCCCATCCCGCCTCCACCCTCTTCATCCTCCGTCCCACCCCCAGCAGGGGTCGGGATGGTGGGCCAGGCTCAGGCTTCGGCCAGTGCCAAGCTCCAGTATCAGAGACTTCGCTCGGTGCCACAGCCACGGAGGTTCTTCTCCCCACACCTGCCACTCAAAGCCAAGAGCCTTTGCTCTCGCCGAGGGTCGGCCCACTTCTCCAGCCTGGAGAGCGAGGTATGACAGGGGGACAGGAGAGAGGGAGACGTGGGAGTGAGCACCACTACGATTGAGAACCGTGGTGCCATGGCAGCTGAAGCCAGGGACAACAGCAGAGATATGGCTGCCTTGGTGACCATTGGTAATCAATTGGCGACCATCACTGCAGGAACTAACATGGACAGTAGTTCTACTGCGAGCACTACTCTGTGTGAGAGCAACGCAACCGCCACCCGCTCCATCGTTCGCGTTCTTGTGAGGGCGACAGTGAGACGCCACACCAGGGTGAGCTACATCCGCTTGGATGGTTCCCATGACAACGAGAGTGAAGGCGAGACTGCGTTTGCGGGGACGGCAGCTCCCGAACTTCTCCTCCGCTCAGAATTGAGCTTTGTGATGTCATCTTCGGTTCTCCTCCCCTCCCAGAGTCACAACTATGGATAAGAGTAGTGTCCGACTTGTGAGTAATGATGTCATATTTGTACACACAAACACACACATGCACGAGCACACACACACACGTACACACAAAGATGTATGCTCAAAACGTCTCCCTCCCTCTGGCTTTGAGAACACTCCTCTGTGGGACGTGAAGAGACCCACACTCTCCCAAAAGATGCCAGTGCTTGGTCAACGACTCTGGCTCCTTGTCCTCATTGGCTGTTGGCTTTTGAACTGGATTGGTGGATTACTTCTTGAAGAGACTGCCCCCTCTTCTTCCTTTTTGTAAATCAGTTGATATAAAAAGCAATGCAGTCAACTCTCTCATGCACTCTGCCTGAACACCTTTCACAGTGAGGAAAGTGCGATTTATTTGCCCTTTGACCTCCTTTGACACCATCAGACCCATCTAGCTCCACCCCAGGACCACCATCTACTTGATGTCATGTTTTACTAAAAATACTTTTAATCAGATTGAACCCCTTCTCCTCCTGCCTGCGGGAGCTTGTCATTTCTCCTCTGGTCCAACCAGAGCTGCTCCAACACAGTTGAGTATTTGAACAACAAACTGAACTTTAAAAGAGAAATAACAATAAGAACAAAAAAGACATGTAGCAGATTTTTTTTACGTCTGTCTTTTCTTTTCTTTCTTACTCAGACTTTTCTCCTCTTGCCCTATTTTTTAATATATGAATATATTTCTCTCACTGTGTTAGTGTTTTAATAAAGAGGAGGCTGGATGTGGCTAGTGTTGGAAGTGGGAATAATTTGAAAGCAGTGCCAAATTTCCGCTCAACAGCTTTTTAGCAAGATTGATTTCCATGAAATATGTTTTCATAGATATAGACCCATCTTTTCTTTCCACACGTGAACAATGCATACTTCACCATCATGTAAGTGGAGCAAGTGGATGATTGGTGCAATATCTGTAATTGGCACTAGATGGCTGCATAATATTCAAATTAGCTTTGAAGACAATTGTGCAGGAGGCTTGTAGTAATTTTAATAATTGTAGCTACATGTTACAGAGCAAGGGGTGTGCAGCTATGAACTTTATTATTTTTATGAAAGTGGCCAGTTAAGATTTATCAAGATGAAGTAAGGGGAATTAAAACCAAGTGCAGCTCCCTTAGGATGTTATTGTATTCCACTTTTATATTGCAGAGTTTGTAGATGATGGATTATATGAAGCACAAGTTTCATTGTATTTTTCAGACATGCGTGCCATAGTTGTAACTGCACAATCTAACGGAAATATATTTTGCTGATATGTGTAAAACTATTACCTTGATGTTAATTCATATTGCTATTATGGACAATAAAAGTCACCGTTACCAAGGTTTAAATAACAAAGAACCACAGATACTTGTGCTGGGGAAATGATCCTGTATTTTGACTATTTCCTTTCGGAAAATACAGGAAGACTGGACGATATACTGTGAATGTTTTGAGATCCAATTTGAGGTGCATATACAAGAGCTGAGATGTCACTGAATGCAATCAGTATTAACTCCTGTTATCAAGATTATCAGATGACTGTTTGACTTTGAGCAATATTCCCACCTTCAATGTGACAGCGATGCAATGGCACATCTGTTTGCATCTGAGACATTGTAATTGTTTTTCCTCTAGATCATTTGTTTCAGCCAGAGTCAGATGTTCCACATCTTCACTGATCCTCTTATAGGTACAATCAGTGTAATCTAATTTGCTCATATGTAATAAATTAGTTAAAGTCCACAGCACCTGGCTCTGGCTGACCAATATGAATACCTAATGCTATGTGTTCGAGGGAAAGTAGTGAACTGTAGCATTGTACCTTATGTGAGCTGTGCCAAAAGCCATCTACTGTGTAAACTGTGCCAATGTTGCCAACATTGCAATGCATAAACCCCATTTTCATAAGGTCAACATATCCACCTCATTTCTCACACTAAGACCAGCCACAGCCCAGCTCTTCTTCTATTGTAGTTGAATGTAGCTTTGACATGATGTAGCAAAAGAACACCTACTTTTAGACTTTGTAGCTTTTGGATGCTGTTGATAATGGCTAGATGGAGGGGGGGGCGGGGATGGGGGTGTTGACCTGCTATGAGAGGGACTGTGCGTTGTGTTTGTGCATGTCGTCACAGATCGAAGGGTTAGTTGACCTTCTTAATTCCCCTTTTAACTACTCCTTTGCCCTAAGATGAGGGCAGACTGTACCTTTTATCTGCACATGGATTGCTTTTTATCTAGGTCTGTGTGGGGCAATTTTGAACAACAATCTGTCTTTGTTTTTTAGAGAAATGCTTTTGCCATTTCCCATTCTTTGGACAGCCCCAAAATCACTGCATGTTTAGCTGAATGAAATCTCAAAGATTTGTGGTGGGAGGGTTGTGTAGTTCAATTGTAGCAAATGCTTAGGACCCAGGGCAGCCACCTTTCAGTGAGGTAGTACCTTCGCTCACTCTGCACCACCAACTGTGGAAACCACGGCAACTGTTCGACTGCTTTCTGTGTAGTAGAGCAGCCATTTTCAATCAATCAACAGGGCTTTAACCTGGTATGTCATTGAGCATTTTTTATTTCTATTGAGGCGCTAATACTTAAGTCTGTGACTGCATGAACAGAAGTGACTCTTAAAAACCCTCTGGCTTATTTATTTTTGTTTTATTTATTTATTTTATGCTGAGAAAAAATAATATATTAAAATATACTATGTTTTTGAGAATGTACCATGTTATACTGTGATTTAACTGAGATATTTTATTGTATGAAATTATCATTTGAATTCTATCATTTATCTATAAAGAAATATATATGTACAAATAAATATATACATATATATACATACAGGTATATATATATATTAGTTAAGTTTGGTATATTTGGAGGAAGTGTTAGATGAAATAGTTTTAAATGTTTTAGCTTTGTAGCGATTCTAGACACTGAAATCATTTTTGAATTTCGATTCCTCCTATATGACTGTGAAGACATTAGTGCCTGTGACAAAAAAGACAAGTAAAAATGTCTAAACTCTCTATTCATCTGTATCTACTATAGCTATCAGTCTGTCACTCCTCTCGTACTACCTAACATCACTTTTTGACACTCGCTGCTTTTACACATAAGTATGTTTCTCTCACACAGTTTCCTGTCTCTTACTTTCTGCTGCTTTCCTCTGCAGTTCATCCTCCTGGTTTTCATTAACAAGCTCTCAACATCTTTCACCTCTCTTTTTAAAGTTTTATCATATGGTGATCACATCTCTTTGTTAATTAACCCGACCATCGACCTTTCGCTTTTTTTCTTTCATCACTTTTTTTTTAAATCAGCTCATTCCTCTGTCCGTCTCTCACTTAGCAAAAAACAGAGACCAGTAGATACTGTGTTCTTGCTCCTTTTGACTGATTGTTGATGATGATCAATTAATTGATTGATGAAATAATTAATGAACAATGTTACTATTACTGATGTGACTGAAGTGTGTATCTGACGACCATGCCACTGTAGCAAGTCTGGGCTGTACCACACCACCAGCGAGCAAATGAGGCCACAGTTGCTATGGTGTTGCCATGGCATTTTCATGGTGTTGCCATGGTGTCCTCTGCACCGCCACCACCTGGTGCCTGCTGGGTAATATAGCATAATGTCCTTCACTTTCCCCAAAGCACTGGTCAAAGATCTGCTATGCTCCCCTCTGCTCAGTCCTGAGCTTAATCGGTGTAAGGTGAAATATTCAAACACTCCCTTTGTAAGAGTGCTGAGGGGCAGCATGGTGGTGAAGAGTATGCTGTCTATGCTGATCTAGACTGGACTGGTTTGGCTTGAAGTGTCTATGATAAAGTCTTGATATCATGTTGATCACCCTAATCCTTAAATCATCAGCTTGTGCTGCCCTGCATGTAATTCCAAAAGCTTCATATCACTGATAGCCTCAAACCAGTCAGGACAGACTTGTGTCTTTACGTGTGTTTTTCTCGTACTTAATGTTCCTTTTTATGTTGAAAGGGTACATGCCATTTACTGTATGTGTATAGCATGTGCATCAATCCTTTGTAAAAGCCCACTGCAGCATGATTCTGTAGCACTCTCCTTTCCTCTCCCTCTATTTTTCTTCTCCTGCTTTTTCTGAAAACACTAACACACACTTTGCTGTGCATGCATATTTAACACACAATGCGCATATCACTCAGCCAATGATCCTCATCTTCCTCTAGCCCTCACTAAGCTGCAGCATTGCCTCAAGTAGTCCGATCATCCCACACAGGAACATGTGTGGTTTCACACACAAAGCACGCCACACACAAACTGTAGCTTCTCTAATTTCTTAAAAATGGAGTCTTTTGTGGAAGATCTGGTTCACAGATTTGGTTATCGGAATAAGTTGAGTAGATTCTGTGTTATGCTGGTTTCAAGCTTTTTGTCTATTGAGTTTGCTTTATAGTCCTGCACTCTGCTTTGCACCATCCTGCCTGTTCTGATCCATCAATTCCTGTTTAGAGCAGTCAGGTTCAATCTCTTTTTATTTTGCTGACTTGCCCCTCTTTTGATTTACCATGTTCCCCAAATCTGCTTTGATTCATCAGATTTACTGTCTGGTCAAATTGTGTGTATTGAACAGTCCAGTCCAGCCTAGTGCAGTGTGCTCCAGGCGAGACTAGTGCCTGAGTTTGTAAGAGATCCTGGTGCAGCCTCAAGCTCATCCCCTCTCTTTTGGCCCGTTACCTGGGAGGCAATACGTGTGGTGCTCCAGAATTCAAACAGGGTCTTCATTGGCTGATTCGGCCATGAATTATATCAAGGAAACACAGGAGTGCCACACGTTGCACTCACCAGGTCTAGGGTTTGCATGTTGCACCATGAAAAGCTTATCCTTCCGCAGTGACAGGGCACATATACCCACAGAAACCAGTGTGTGTGTGTGTGTGTGTGTGTGTTTTCAGCATTGTGCAAGGCCCAGTTCTGCTCTAGCAACCTCGCCAACACTATAGGCCTTCTTATGGGTTGCTAAGGCGGGTTGCTAGTAGGGTGATGTTGCTCCTAGCCCAGACTGGTCTGGTCTAATGCCCTAATTTAAATGTGTTAGTTTATTTGACATTGTCTGTCTGGGGTGGGGCTGGAGGGTCAGTGCTGCACTTACTTCCTGAGAATTGCTTCATAAAATATGATTCTCTTTAATTAATGCCAGTGGTGCTGTGTTTCCTTCCATTTCTTTTGTCACAAATGCGATTATAAATAAGGGGCTTTGAGATTGAATTTGTGCCGTGTGTGTTTTTCTCTTGTGATAGTATTTTCCATACAAGCTATTACCCAGTCAGAACTCCTTCAAAGTAAATTTATGGAGAGCTACAAAGAGTACTTTCTTTGGCATTCTGACCGGCAGTCCTCTGCCAAATTGTGTGTGCGCTGTATTCTGTGTGTGTATGTGCATGCTTGCTTGCATATATTTCTCAGAGGTTTCTCGGTTCTTGTCAGACTTTTGCTTTGATCTGGCCAGAGCTGACCTAACATAATCAACTGCTTTCCCCCTCAAAGAGAGCAACACACCTAAAACTCTGCATCAACTCTCAACCTCAACTAACAGCGGCCGAGTCCGAGCCGTCTGACCAGCTCTGTAGAACCACAACAAACAGATGTGTTTCTGCTGATCAGAACAGCATTTCAAACAGTCCTGACCTTGATGCAGCTTTTCTGGAATTCATCCATTGACCCGTGTTGAATAATGTTTTCATAATAGCCTTTTAGGTTATTGTTTTTTCTTGTGGTGTCTTAAGGAATAGATCCAAAAACAGAAAAAACAAACAAACTGAATCTAAATAGTTTAAACTTTCATCGTCCTTCGTGGAAAATCTTTAATCTGTTTCAAAGCTAGTTATACATATCTTCACAAATACGACTAAGTTCTTCCTCAACCAAGCATGACAAAACATCTAAACAGTACATGACATATGATATTCTTCAAGAGTGTTGATGGGGATATTAAATATGTTTTGCTCTGCTCCCGATGCGCCTGCGATCTGCTAATTAGCCATGCTTTGTCAGCGTGATGGGCTAATGGCTAATTGCATTGTGAGGCCTCTGTGTGTACATGCAGTAATGACTTAACGCTCTAATAAGATTGAGTTACAGGCAGTTGGATCAAGGTCCCCACACACTGATCTGAGGTCAGTGTTATGCTTTCTCTCTAATGGCTGTGATGGGATAGTGGAGGAGATAAACTGATCTTTGATCTCCCACGTGGGAGTTCCTATCAATCATACGATCATTTATCTTAGTGTTGGGAACGGTTAGATGCCAGCAGTGATGTATTTGCTTTAGAGCTTTTTTATGAATTATAGAATACAGGAAAATACTTTCATTTGATTATATGTACATTATATCTAGTGAATGCTACTCAATTATGCGTTTTATATTGAAGTTGTAAAAAAAAGCATGATCTGGATTGGTCAGTTGATTAATATCTGCACCCAACACAGCTATCTATCTCTGTTCAACTCCCCACCTGCTCCATTGTTTTCCCCTCCATCTTTCTTCTCCTCTTGCTACAACACCTCCCAGTCTTCAATCACTTCTTCATGGTCACACACACACACACACACACACACACACACACACACACACACACACACACACACACACACAGTACAGTAACACACTAACACACACACACACGAGTGGTGTGTGTGGGAGTGTGAGGTGAGGTCCTGCTGAGGTGCAGCAGATTGATCCTGTACTGATCTGCCACCGGGTCCCTGGGGATTTGTAACGCATGTCTGTGGTGCAGGGCTTAACACTTTCTTTCACTCTCTTTATGCCTTTGTCTCTCTCTATCTCATTCTGTCTCTCTCTAGCGACACTAGCACTGTCTCTTGCTATGCAGTGCAGTGGCCCTTATGCTCCTGCACACCTCTCACCCTCCATCTCTCTCAGTAGTCTGCCAATAACAGGTTCCCCTTTGTCTCTCTGTTTTGATTTTCTTTCAATTCTATTTCCCCTGACTGACTCTGTCATTTCATTTATTCTCGGCTCTACTCTATCTCTGGTTATCCCTTCCTTAAAATCATTCTGTTGTCCCTGTGGGTTTCACTCTCTACCGCATTTTTATTGATAATTTCTCTATTGTTCCTTTCGGTTCTCTTTTCCTGACTGTGCTGTTTTCCTTACATTTAATTCTTATGTTTAAGAAATATACTGAGTAGTTAGAAATCTATATTAATGTACATCTGCACACACTGCTCTCACACGTGCAGTACATGTGGAAGGGGAGAGCTGTTTCCCTTTCATCATGTGTGCAGCGCCGCAGGGTTCTACAACCCATCGGCTTGATCTCTGAAGTTAAAGAAAAAAAACACCCAAGAAGCACTCTTTCATCTCGTGCTTTTTCCCTCAGCTACAAAGCCAATCTCTTGCTTCTGCCATTTTCACACGCGCCACATTGGACCACGACGAGGGACAAATGAACTAACTGACCTACAGCTACCTCACTGTGTGTTCATGTGTGAGAGATCATGTGCACAAACATGTCTTTTGTTTCTGTTGCATGTGTGTCTGCTAGCATGTTGGCATGCTTTTTATTATTCCCTGCAGAAGCAGCTGAACAATATGAGGCTGTTTGAGTAGTTGTAATGAACAGTATGTTTACACAATAATGCAAATACCCAATTAATGCAAATTCATACCCTTACTTTGGTTCACCAGGATCTCTTCAGATGTTTAAACTCAAGCCATTATACACACTGAAGCAGCTTATTGCCTGTTGTTGTACTCATTGTACACAATGCTCATGTGGTTCATCGTGCCCCAGCAAAGAGATACATCAAATATTTTAGTTAATTATCAAAAAATGATGTAGACTAGGGATGTATCTTAGAATTATTGTCATCATCAATATGAATATTTTATTGATTTGTTTTGTTTCAATAACATGACAAAATATTGAAAACATCCCAATAACAATTCCCTAAAACCCAAGGAGCCCAAACACATTACAAAACCTGGAGCCAGAGAAAGTTTGGAAATGTTGCTTAAAAAGTTGAAATAGATCATCTATTGCTAATACGCTTATGAGTTAACTGAACAGTTATTGGACAAATCAGTTTAGCTCCAATGTAGGTAACCATTTGTTCTACTTTATGTGTATGTCATGTTGAAGCTTTGTGTCATTGAGATGAAGAGGTAACATCAAAAGGACACAAGTTTACTGTGTGCTGTGGCCAGTATGTTTGGACAAACATTACCACCACATCTACTGTAGGACACCATTTATTTATACCACATCCTTGTTTGCCAGTGTGTGTGTGTCTGTCTGTCTGTCTGTCTGTCTGTCTGTCTGTCTGTCTGTCTGTCTGTCTGTGTGTGTGTGTGTGTGTGTGTGTGTGTGTGTGTGTGTGTGTGGTGTGTGTGTGTGTGTGTGTGTGTGTGTGTGTGTGTGTGTGTGTGTGTGTGTGGGCGTACCTACAGGCATGTGTAATGGCACTGACCCAAAGGGAATTCATCCTGGATAACTGGGATGAAGTTTAATATATCCTCAGACTTTACCTTGTTCTCCCCTCGCCTCATTATCTATTTGCCCCTTTTACCCTGAATCTCCGGCCCTCCTGCTTTCGTTCTTCCCCCTGAGCACATTCAGTTCACAGCCCTGTCTTCCTGCCTGCAGCAGTAACAAAGGTTTTGCATCCTACAGCTGAGGCTTTGAGTTCTTGTCAGTATTTTTGAACATACTGTGAATGGTAACACATTTTAGCACACATCACTGTTTTGTTCATGTTAGTTGATGATCTATTGTCTTGACCTGGTCCTGAACTAATCATACTCCAGGCTTAGCCCTCGATAGACATGGGATCTGCCAAACAAGGGTTTTATTTTGGGTAAAATATACAAAATCATGAAATATTGATAACTTATCAAGCGGCGTTAATCAATACGTTTTATATAAAAAGTTGATCACCTGAACCCAATGAGAATCTTCAGCCAACCCTGAGATCCCCTCAGCTCTATTGAGCGTTTAAGTGTCCTTCAGCTATTTGGTTTTTTTACGGCCTGCAAAGCTCTACAAATGTTGCAGCTGTTTTGATTGATTGATACATTTATTTCAAACAGGTAAAATAAATAATTACAAAACAAAACAAATGCTGTTGGAGCATTTAGCTGTTAAAGAGATATTTCCATCAGGAGTTAGTGGAGACAGAAACAGATATTGTACTAAAACGAATCAGGAGGGCCAGAAACACAAGTCTAGCGCTTGATGCGTAATTAGACAATTATTTGCTCATGTGTTGCTATGGTGTACACTCCAGTTTGTCAAAAAAGGACCACCAAAAAAGTTTCCAGGTAAAAAAGCCAAAACTGGATCATATTAATAACAAAATATGCCAGGGGATACACCAAACAGCAGACATTTTCCTCCACACAATGTACAATTTATAACCAAACACAGTCTGGAGCAATGATGAGAGGAAGCACTATATTGAAGCAACATTAAAGAATAGTGATACCTCACACTTAATTTCTCGAGGTGCAGGTGATGCAGTTTGCCCTGTCTAAACCATTACAATACTAGGGATAACAATTGATAGTCATTCAGCAGGCTGAAAACATTCAACACAGGTGGTGGTACTTAAAGAAAACAGGGAAAGTGTCTAATAGGTTATTGACTCATCGGGCATTAACATAATGCCTGACACTAAACTGAAGTGCATGAAATGATTCTCAGGCTTTAGATGCTCCTAGATGAGTAGATGTCCCTCCTGAGCCATACTCTATAGCCAAAATCCATTATTTTATCTGATTGATTTGATTAAGTGCACAAGACTGTCCCTCACTTGTCTGTATGGTTTTCCATTTTAGCAGTATTTGTTTGCAATGAGAGGAAGGTCAGCAGTAAAATAAATATGGAGAGCAGGCTTGTTTGCTTCAGTTCTGAGAGTGTGTAGGCCATGTTGATAAGCTTGCCAAGTGTCACATCTGACTGGTGTGTAGGTTTGTTGCGCTCTTCCAAAAATACAGCAGATCACTCTTCATTAAAGAGGCAAATATAAGTACACAGCAATAGAAAACCAGTGTAAGCTAACTTAGCTAATTGGTTTTGAAAAGACAAATGTAACAGGCAGATATGATTACCACTTCTCCCCTGATTCCACAAACAACAGTTAGGCAAGTCAAATTACCTTAATTTCATTGGAGGAGAAAGCCAGCAAGCCAGGTTGAAGCCGCTGCTTGATGCGAGTGAGCACTCGTTAGGTGATAATGGATGCATGTAATTGGTGAAGTGTTGATTGCTCCCCCAAAAAGATTCCATCGGAGGAGAATCTTCTGTTTCATTAAGCCATGGTCAGAAATAATAAAATAGCCACCTGTAGACTGAGAGAGAAAAGAGCGGGGGCTGGGGTATATGAAAGGTGCTCCTGATCAGAAATGAACTGCTTCCAGTATACTGTTTGTTAATAGTGATTATTGTAAAGACAGATTGTAGTGTTAAAGTGGTGCCATGTTCATTGATTCATCCTTGTTTTCCTTTTTTCCCCTGTTGTCATCCATATATTTCATTTGATCTCAGCTTCGTTCTCTGTTTTATAGGGTTTTACTTCTGCTGTTAATCTTGCGGGCTGCATCTGTGTGGTTTTCATTCTGCTGTGTGTGTACATCTTTGTAGTTTACAGCCTTAATGTATCATTGGCTCTGCACACTAGCTCGCTTTTATGGCAAATGCACACTGATACAGACACTTTAGAGCCACAAGTGCTTACTCATCACAACGCAAGGGAGGGAAGCATGTGCTTTGTTTATCAATGCACTGATTACTAAGGAATGCGAGGTCTACAAACTCTTATTTCTAGGAACCCCCCCTCTCTCTTTCTCTTTCTCACTGTGATGAGATCTACCTCATTTATTTGTGACAACATAACAAAAACACGTCTCTACCAAGATAAGAGTGATGGCAGTCTTATTGGTCCGAAATTGATGACATTGATTTTCGTTCTAGAAAAGTCTGGTGATGGTAAAAGCCCCTTATCCTTTCCAATCAGCTGCTTGTTCCGCATCACTTATGCTGAAATGACATATCATTGTCAGATAGGGCATGTTCACACAGCTGTTTTTTTTAACATACAGTAATAATGACCATGTCCAATACACACACACACACACACACACACTCACACACACACTGTTATGCTAGCTCATTCTTATCTTGCTGGCTGACACCATTTTGCTCTCTAACAATCTTGCTAATTATAATTGTTAATTAATTCTCTGCCAGTGTCCTCATCAGGAGACTAATAACCTACATTTCCATTAATTAGACCTTCAACCCTTCGCTCCCTCTCTCAGTCTCTGCGTCCCACTCCAATCCACCCCTTCGTCCTCCGCATGCCTGCATCCCTGCTCCCGCCTGCTGCTCTCTTCTCCCGAGATTGTCCATAGATCACGTGCACACATGCAGTGTGATTAATTATGTGGCTGTGAGTGTGTCGCCTCCTTGTAATACTGACATTGTGGGGATAAACATTTGTCCACACAGTGCCTTTATGGGAGCTTAGCTACCATTTGGGGGCAATAAGCGTGTCCACAAGGGAAGCCATTGAGTTTGACAATTAAAGGGATAGTTTGACATTTTGGGAAATGCTTATTTTCGCCTTCTATGAGTTAGATGAACAGATGATGTCATTTTGAAGTCTGTATGGTAAACATGAAGCTGCTGGCTGGTAAGATTACCATGGCCTACAAATAGCTACTCTGGCTCTGTCTAGAAGGTAAAAAAGAAATACAAAAATCTACCTACAAACAAAACTAAATCTCACTTATTTACACTTTATGGTAGTCTAGGTCTCTAACGGTTGCCTGGCAACTGGTCCTGGCCAATACATAGTGTGGCATAAAACTGAGCTGAAAAATAGCAAATTGTTGTTTTTACACTTTTAACATTTTACAAGAATAAAAAACAACACCATAACATGTAAATCTGTGAGCTTTAGAGATGATGGTAGACATTTTTTACCCAATTCAGATCAAGCCAGCCTATAGCCAATTGATAAGCTTCCCAACTTCTGGCCATCGCTACACATTTCAGCTACCAACATGAGTATGGAATTATTCTCTGCAAATCATAAATATAGTGAGTGTATCTCCCAAAATGTCAACAAATGTTGTCGTCCAGTATGTGTTTGTAGGTGTAGGTTTGTGTTTGTGTGAGTACCATCAATGGACAAACATCCCCTCTCTCTTGGAAACTACTCTTCCCATCAGGCTTAGCTGACCTGGTTTCAGTGCACAGTGGATCAGTGTTATCATGTCACCACTTGCTGTGATATCAGAACAAACTTCAGATGTGGTGAACACACTGTTAAACGCACTGTTGCAGAAAAGATTAACAGGGTTGCTTATTTCACAGGCCTGTTGATCCTTCAGTCATCTGGATCTGCTGCGAACTCCATGACTTTTAACCAATTAATTCACGTTTTAGCTGTGCTTAATTAGAGATTTCTCTGACTCTCGACCTCTGAATCTTTCTGCTCTTTTCTGCCAGACTGGATACTCTCCCTCTATCTCTCTCTCCTCTTCTTTTCCTCCCTCCCGTCTGGCACTAGAGGAAGTGAGAGACAGTTGGCGCTCCCGTGTCCATACTGTATTGGTGGTGGCAAAATGGCAGCTTCTGTCATCCGTCCTCCTTCCTCTAACTCCCTACCCTCTCCTGAGAGAAGTAACCCAGATTTCAAAATGAATCACTGCCTGTTCCCCTCAATCTTTCTCCTCTCTCTCTTTCTATCTCTCTTTCTCCTCTCTCTCTCTCTCCCTCTCTCTCTTTTTCTTACTCTCTCCATCTCTTGTCCTCTTCTTAGTTAAACAGAATCAATCTTGGAAAGAGAATACCACCTCTCTATCTCGTCCTCCTCCTCACCCTGCCTCTGGGTTAACGGATATATATCACTTCACTCTTCTATCTTTGGTTCCTAGAGAGCTCGAATCTCCTGAAACGCTTGTTGCTTTCGCTTTTTGTTGTAACAGGATTTTCTTTTCTGTTTTCTTTTTTTCCCTGGTTGATTTCTTTCTTGTAGCCAAAGTACTGCTTTCTGGGTATTTTCTTTCCTGTATTTCTCTTTTTTTGAGGTGACCAGCAACAGGTGGGACACCTTAGCATTTCTTTTGAAGTGAGGAGAAGAAAGGGAGAGAGGAAGAGAAGGAAGCTGCCTTTCCTCTAAAGCCACCACAAATCTCCAGGTATTGTGTCTTTGTTATCTTCACCATATGTGCACATTTTCAGAAAATATTTTCCTTCTTGTCATTTTGCACATTTTTGAGCACTTCATATTTTTGTACCATTCTCCTCTTTCACCCTTTTGATTGATTGGCTTCTACTTCTCTGCTGAAACACCATCCTTTCATCATGGCATGGGTATATTTTTTGCTATGGGCTTTTTTATTTATTCATTAAAACTGTTGGTGTTTCATTTATCATTTAGTAGCATGCAACTCTTGCACCACAGTATCTCCAGCTAATATTTGCCGTTGTGCACTTTTTCCCAGCGTATCATATCCCCTATAGACATTCACATTTTATTCTAGTCCGAACTTTATTTCAGAAATGGGACTAATTGCTAATAAGGCCAGGCAGGAAGTCAAGATGGGATTCAGGCTCTATTATTGGAGCAGGTGGTGGGGGTGTTGTTGACATGGCAACAGGAGGTACAGTTAACATGACGACTAGAGGGTGGGGTGGGTAGTCATAGCTGCCAGGGGGATGTAGATATAGGGGGTACAGCGAGAGGGAAAGGTAGTTATGGACAGGTGGTATGTGGGACACACAGCGAGCCGCTCTAATCGTTTAGCGTCTCGGAGTCTCTTAGGAGAGCTCTGTCTCCGTTGGTGAATTAACCTCCATGCCTTCATCATTACACCTCTTTATTCCTTCGTCCCTCTCACTCCTGCCGCTTTCCCTGAGCGCTCTCTATCTTATTCTGCACTTCCGGTCGGTTCTCGATCTTTCTCTCCTTCATGTCACTCCTTCACTGCTTGCTCTGTCCCATGTGCCATTAATACAACTCTATGACCCATCTCACTTTCCTCCCGCTCCTCCACCCTGTCCTTGCTTCCTCCACTCCTCCCTCTCCGATGTTCAAGGTCTTTCGCCTGTACAACTCTGAACCTTCCTTACTGACACTCATCAAGCATTCTCCCCCTCTCCTTCCTTCTCTCCTTTTTTTCCACCGTACCCTCCAGGCATCATGTCGACCCCGGTCTCCCCTTCCCCATCCCTCTCCCCGTTGGCGCTGGCCTCCCCTACATCGGCGACCCCCCCGCTGCCCTCGCCCCTCTCCCCTCCACCAAGAGTGCCTGTGTTCCAGAGGAAGGGAGCGCTCAAACATAAGAGGATTGTGGAGGTGAAAGACCACCAGTTCACGGCCCGCTTCTTCAAACAGCCCACCTTCTGCAGCCACTGCACCGACTTCATCTGGTAACACACACACAAACTCACACTCACACACACATTTACACAGAGAGCGACCTGGCAGTTGATAAGCCGCCTCCTCAGGCATCCCACTACTCCTTCTGACTCTGACTTTCCTGGCACTTTTTCTCTTTCACCAGATCCAGCTGCATGCTGGAGAAACATCCTACACTGTTAAGCCACAGTGACCTGAACATATACATAACCTCATCTCCACACTGCAGTCTACACAACACAGGAGTCAGGCATATATATATATATATATATATACACACAAGTACAACTTTAATTAGGAAAGAGCTTTCCTTCTCAGTGTGAATGCCTGCACACAGAGTAGCAGTATGCAAAAATGTACAAACACACTCACAGGCAGCAGTAAAGTAGGAATTATTCAGATCCTGCGGGGCCCTCTTTGATGTATCACTTCAATAAAGTTGTGGGAATCACAAGGTACAGAATACAACAATAATAGTCAGAACTCAATAAGATATTCTGGCTTTTACTCTGTAATATATGAACAACGCTCTATACATTCCCATAAAGCATCTCAGTTTCTTCTTTCATTGGGTCCTGTCCAAGCCATCCAGGAAGAGAGCCTGGCTTAGTAGCCAATTTTTGTTATGGCCAAACTGTTAAATTACTACTTTGAGGTCTATCACATGATGACAACGGGACATATTGACTTTTATTGCTAAATAAAAGTCTGTATATATGATGTTTTATTTGATGTTTAATCAACTTCCGAGTATGAACACTTGTAAAGCCCTCATCTAAAGGTCATAAAATGTTCTAACAGTGGGAACCAGAGTTATTCCCTTCCTCTGGTCATAAATGAGCCAAGACTCAGCCTCCGGTGTGCAGGGTTTAAGAATATTCATAAGATCATCAGAAGATCAGGGTTTTCTGTACCTGGAAGATGAACCCTTTTGGCCTCATGTGCTCATCAGCACCCATGGTACCACCATGGTACCACCACCATTAGCATTATATTTTAGTCTTTGGAAAGCTCTTCCAGGGCCACATAAACCTTATTAAACTATTTCAAAGGCTGAGTAGTACTCTTTGTTTAGAATAAACTGAACTGCCATGCATAAAACAGTGGATACACTTTGAATGTGGAATCCATGAAAAAATAATTGCTTTATATAAAAATGATTTCAATGTGTTGTGTGTTTATATGGAAGTAGTAATTAGTTGTTGTGGTTGCTCAAGGTATGGCTAGATCAGTAAATATTTTATAAACTGCTGGAGCTTACACTCATCACTGTTCAGTGAAAACAGCTTATCTTCAAATGTGTTGATTTTCTATTTTTCAGATCAACTGAATGATTTAGTGCTCCTTTGTGGGTTTAAAAAAGTAATTTGCTTCTTACGCGATATAAAGCATGTGGTAATGAAGGGAGAAATCGTGACAGAAATAGAAAATAGGATGGTTGAATAAATGCATTGTCACAAGTCTGAAAAAAGTTCTGCTTTGTTCATAAAAAGTACACAATGATTACAGGACAGGGATTCTTTGTATCCCATTTAATCAGCAAAGTATTTATAGCTGAATGCAGATGATAACATATTCTGACAATTAGCGGCTAGGCAGTATTATAAAAGAAAAGAAAAATGAATAGCTGAACAAAATACCAGTTCACAGTACTCGAGTATATTGTGTGTGTGTGTGTGTGTGTGTGTGTGTGTGTGTGTGTGTGTGTGTGTGTGTGTGTGTGTGTGTGTGTGTGTGTGTGTGTGTGTGTGTGTGTGTGTGTGTGTGTGTGTGTGTGTGTGTGTGTGTGTGTGTGTGTGTGTGTGTGTGTGTGTGTGTGTGTGTGTGTGTGTGTGTGTGTGTTGTGTGTGTGTGTGTGTGTGTGTTCGTGGTGTGTATGTGCTTGTGTTTTTGAACATATGGTGGGAGTGTATGTTGGATGCAGGGCTGTGCTTATGCCAACAGCCTCTGGGTAGCTTTCAGAACATTTCTCCAACTGGCTTGCACGTCGTAGCGCTCAGTTTAAGGGAGAACTTTTCGTTCACGCAGGATGTCAGAGCAGCAGCTCTCACCCTGGGTGACACAGACCCTGGGGAGATTGGTGGATTAATTAAAGACTAATTAAAGGTAGTTCTAATTTTGAAATGTAAATATCTAGTTTATTAAGTCAGTCTCTAAAATTGAATGGGTTGTCTCTTGTATAGTTCCTCTCAGTATGAATTAATTGATATAGTCCTCAATGGAAAAAAGTGACACTGGTGTTTAATCCAATGTGTGTTTTGAGTCCGGCTCTTCTCAGGGTCATAAGTAAAAAACATTAAACCCTACACAAAAAATCTCTTAAGGCAAGGTGTACTTAAGACTGACCTATATACTGTAGACAGCTGACAGGCCTCTTTCACAGCAGGCATTTTTGACTTGTCATTGTAGGAAAAGCATGTGGTGGTGCAAACACTAAAATGAACAATGACTCTTTATATGGATTAAAATAACCCAATAAGCCAGGACAGTGTGCCAGTGGAGCAGCAATAATAATACCTGTAACTGTAACAGCTTAATTTAACTTAGCATTAATGATATGCTCCGACATAAAATATCTGGGAAAGGCCTTTTACAAAGACAAGGTTCAGGTTTTTCTCTGCTTTGTAAGGTGGATTTGAATTTGTCTTAACATTATTTGCACCTTTTCATTAAATATTTCGTTTTCCAGTTTTTTAATATTCTGGTTGGTTTTATAGGATTTTTATGATGTTTTTTTTTAATAGCAACTATTATATTTAATTTTATGGGTTTTTCAATGCATCATTAAATTTAATATGCATTGAATTCCTTGTGATATATGGCTAGCAAGCTTAAACTGTTGATTCTCTCCACATCCATACCTGGCTCTCTAATGCTCTCTGCTGGTCAAAAAGAAGACTGCTGCAGACGGAGACTTCTGATCAAGGATCAGATTACCCTCTGCCACCCCGTCTATAATTGTTACTACTAGGCAGATGTTGAACTGATTTTAGATCAGGGATTATGGTCCGTTTCCTATGAACCCCTGGGCCTCTCCAGTATGATTGTGGAGGAGCTTGTTCTTCTGCCTGCTAATCAAAACTGGATTCACAGCAAGAAAGCCGCTGAGTGGACTCTTTAGTCAATCAATGGCTTTAATTATTCAATTAAAGCTCTAAGGAGACACTGGAAACTAGCCAACACCGCAGTTCTGGAAACAAGAGCAGTGTGTGTGCGTGTTTGTGTGTGTATGTGTTTGTGTGAGATATTGATTGACACCACTTGACCTGGTCCGCAGTGTGGCCTAGACCTAAACTTCAAACATAATTACTTGTTTATCAAATTTAGTTTTTTTGATGAGAAAGCCTTTGTTCTCAACTTGTGCTTGCATGTCTGTTGGTCTTAATACAGAATGGAAAAATTCAACTGCATTACCTCTGTCCCTGTCTTGGCAGCTTAATCTATACTCTGGGCTGGCAGACAGTCTCAGAAGCAAAATATTTCACCTTAAAGAGAAGAAGGGAAGATTGTGTTTGAGTCTTAATCAATGTTCTTTTTTCACTCAGGGGCATCGGCAAACAGGGATTCCAATGTCAAGGTAGAGATAAATAAAATAAATCCAGTGTTATTGTCTCTTTCCACGGTATTAAATCTTCTCAGATAATGTTTTCGGTGTGACTGCTTCTATAGTAGAGATATTTTTCTCTGTGTTTTCCCCTAGTTTGCAGTTTTGTGGTCCACAAAAGATGTCACGAATTAGTGACCTTCACTTGCCCCGGCTCTGTGGCGGGCCCACAACCAGATGTAAGCAGATGTGCCAGAAAATATATGACTTTCCTTTTCCGCTTACATCCTTTTTTTTGTTGCACTTTATTCATGATTTAGCCCGTCATCATCACATTTAACCATCCACTCAGTGACAGGAACACGTGTGCGTGACTCACCCGTCAATCTATGCATCCTTCAAATCGCACAGCCTTGTCCCATCTGTGACGTCTGCACTCATGTCATGTCATCCTGCAAGGCTTCAGAGATGCAGCGAGTTGGAGATAGAGAGTGGGGGAGATAAAGGCGGAGGGGCTGATAAGAGGGGGAATTAGAGAAAGGGAGAGCAAAAGACTGCTCAGTCTTCCTCTCTGTGGCATTTTGAGGATTTCAGGGAGATTTGCCTTTTCTTTTCTGCCCGCCAAATATACTTAGAAATGAGGTCAAGGGGACCGTGTGTGTGACTGTGTGTATGTGTGTTAGAGGATGAGAGCATGAAGCGCTCACACGCAGAGGAGAAACAGGGTGATGGTGATTTTAAATAGCTGCTCAGAGGGAAAACTGTTTGGGAGAAGGTGGTGTGTGGAGAGGGTGGTGGTGGTGGGGTCTGATGAGCTGTGGAGAGATAAAAATGATTCATCCCTCTCTGCACAGTGTACACACACACACACACACACACTCACACGCAGCCTTGCCTAGATGCACTATCATTTATATGTCTTCTCCCAGTGGAGAAATCTAATTGGCTCGACCATGAATACCCCACTCAACATCTCTCCACTTATCATACCCGTGCATGCATGTGTGTAAATGTGTGCGTGTTTGCAGTATCTGGTCATGCAGTGTGTATATGTGTTTGTGTGCGTGTTCTCAATGCAGATTGTTTCTGTTGTGTTGCAGGATCTGGCAAGTCAACACACATTTAAGGTCCAGACTTACTCCAGTCCCACCTTCTGCGACCACTGTGGCTCGCTGCTGTACGGCTTGATACACCAGGGCATGAAATGTAGCAGTGAGTTTCACCACACGTCACAGTGCCATGAATCCGAGCATTCTTGTATTTGTTATGTTGTGGCGATAAGAATAAGTTCACACAGGCACATTCTTGTTACTCGTAGCCTCCCAGCTGGGGAAATAAAGCTGGTCTTGACTAAATTAGCCTCCACAATGTGGAGTTGACTTTGTTAAGTTTATGTTTCGGGTAGTTTGGGGAAATATGCTTATTCACTTTCCTGCAGAAAATTAGATGAGGGGATTTGCAGCCACTGGAGACTCCAAGAAGAGAGTCTGCCTGGCTAAGAGATAGACCCTCTCTCACAACTGCTGTTGTGCCCTTGAAGCAAATGATATCAAATTAGACCATTATTAAAGCTTTTTATTTGCTACTGTGAGACAGAGGCAGGTTAGCTGTGTCCCCCTTTTTTCAATGCTTCATGCTTAAATAAACTAGATTATGGGTGTAGACCATGTAAATACAGGTAACTCATGACAGTTTTATCAATTGTATCTAACTATAGTTAAGTATGCAAATACAACTGTTTAAGTGTTACGATGGAGGTTGTTAGGCATGTAGATGCAGCAGTAATGGTTAGAGTTAATGTCAAGGAAATTAAATACTAGTCAGGGCAACATCTAATCTTCCAAAGTAACAAAAACAAGATGTATATGCATGTATAAAATATATAAAAATAAAGATGTTTCACCTTTATTTAACAGGAAACATCATTCTGGTCTTATTAATATGTGCCTAATTTCAGTTTTCCCTGCATATGTTTGTTTATTCTTGTTTGTTTGTCCTTGAGGTTGTGACATGAACGTCCATCGGCGGTGTGAGGCCAGTGTTCCCAGTCTCTGTGGTGAGGACCACACAGAGCAGAGGGGGAGGATCCACCTGACTGTGAGAGGAGAGAAGGAGGATGTCTTCGTCACAGGTGAGAGGACCAGCTGGATCATTTTAAAACAAATAGTAGGATTACACAGACAATGAAGGATTTCTCTGTTCGTGCTTTTCCATTATTCTACTTTTGTCTTCAGTGCGGGAGGCTCGTAACCTGATGCCCATGGATCCAAACGGCCTGTCAGACCCGTATGTTAAACTGAAATTGATTCCAGACCCGAAGAGCCACAGCAAACAGAAGACAAAGACCATCCGCTCAACACTCAATCCCATCTGGAATGAGAGTTTCACCTTGTGAGTCCTTGCCAACTTTAATTGAAGGTGGAAAACATACACAAGTCTGGGACAAAACGTGCTTTAGATCAAATAAAATGTCCTAGAAATAAGATTTACTGAGTCAAACAAAGGACACGTAAAGACACAGGTAGGAGTGTTGAATGTAAGGTTGATGGTGCCTGAGTGTATGCTCCTTATTTAACATCACTGATTTAACTCTCTTTACCTTTGCATGATTCTTGTGTGCTGTGAAAATGAGATATTTGGAAATTGCCAAGAAGTCATGAAGGTAAAAAAATTAGAAAAACAATCTGTGTCTTTGTGCATTGGTGTGTTGCTTACACAGCCCTCCCCAGTGATTTAGAGTTGTTGTGTTTGTCTCCAGCTCAGTGCGCGGTACCCAGTGGGACAGGCGTCTGTCTGTGGAGGTGTGGGACTGGGACCGCACGTCTAGGAACGATTTCATGGGAGCGCTGTCATTCGGAGTGAGTGAGATCTTCAGGCGTCCCATCAGCGGCTGGTTCAAACTGCTGGCCGAAGATGAAGGAGAGTACTATAACATCCCAGTGCCAGACCCAGACCTCCAGGTAGGAGGCTTACCCCAGGACGGACAAAAAAGAGTACAAAATCCCTTGATCTCCCATATTGACCAAGATGTACAAGACATATTTATTACTGTATTCAACAGAGGGCAGCAGCCGTTTATGTCTTTATCATTGCCATTCATCATCTTCTAATTTGCTCGATATAATAAACAACAGCTGCCACTGCTCACACTGGGTCAGGATCTTGAACTCTTCTTCTCTATTCTATGTGAGAAAAAAACCCTGTAAGATGTATGCCTGTAGTTAAAGCTAGATGATTAGATAATAAATTATATAGGGTCCACTCCCCTCCCTGTTACCCTCAGCCTCCACCAGGGTGCAGGGTTGTCCTGCCGTACCGTGATGCTAAACTTGGGGGTAGTTTGTACGTTTTTCTTTGTGCTGGACTGCTTCCAACCATTCATGTCTGAACTCTCCCCCTGTGATCCTCCAGGAGCCTCAGCCAGACGGCATACTACCCTCTCTGCCTCATGCCCTCCCCCCTTCGCTGTCTGAGACGTTCCTTGTGGCCCTGTCGCCGGCCTCTGTCCCATCCGGCCCCCCCGTCCACGCCCCCGGCCCTGCCAAAGTCCAAGTGGGCATCCTGGACTTCAACTTCCTCATGGTGCTGGGAAAAGGCAGCTTTGGCAAGGTAAACACAGCAGCCACGACACACTGTCCTCTTATCTACCCACAATCCTCTGACCCAACAGCTATAGGTGACTTCAAAGAGGTCGATCATGCTGAAATCAACAAAGATTATTCCTGGCTTTAAATCATTTCTTCTATTGATGGACTTGACCTTCAGCTGGCATTTCACAGAGCAGCTCCTGAGAGGAATTTCTGTCTTTGGAGAAGAAAAAGGTTCTCACTAACATGCTCATTGTCTCTCTCACTTCTGCCAAATGATTCATTTAACCCTTAGCTTCTTTTGTTCTGTCAGCAGTCGTGAGCTGGAGCTGGCTGGCATCCTACATGCCACACAGTCTTCCTGGAGGTGTCCATGTTCAGGGAGCCTGTGCTCTTCATTTTCTCTTTAATTCCCCAGTAGATGAGGCATAATGAAGAGAGAGGAGTTTTGAGTCCTTCCACTTCCTCTGAAATCCCCCTGTGCTGTTTCGTAACTGTCAGAGGAGAGTCTACAGAGGACATGAGAAATAGACTCGACTTACGTAAGATGTGAGGGGAAAAAAAACGACCCAAGAAAAGGAGAGACAGACCCCGGGGCTGCTGAGTGAGGGATAGTGAGACACAGATAGAGAGGAAGTGGGAGGATTACTGTGCTGCGGAAAGTGACACAATGACCAAGAGGAAGTGGGATAACAAGAGCGGAGAAGAGGAAAAAGGACATGCGATTGTGTTAGTAAGACATGTAATATTCAGAAGTGTGACGAGTCCTATTTTTATGCGAGTAAGTTTGAGAGAGCGGGGAAGAGCAGGAAACAAGATCACAGAGGACGACAGGATTTCTCTTGACTGGCAGTTTATTAGTGACACACACACACACACACACACACACACACACATATTGTTCTTCAAAAGCAACAGTGTGTAGTCACATTCATTTCCGAAAAATGACACCATGGTAATTTTCTCTACTTCTCATCACTATTTGAAAGTTTAATGAGGTCCTCCTTACACCCCACGAGCCGGTGGCCGACAATTTCAGAGAGTGTTGTTGTCAATATTTTTCCAGTGCCCTTGACCATATCTTTCCTTGAACCACAGTGAAACCCGGATCATAGGGCTCTCATTGTAGACAATTATAGTATCATTAGATCTCAGAGCAACCCGCTAGCAGCCAATTTAAAAGAAGGGAGAAAATCGGAGATGAATGTGTTTTGAATGTCTGGTAAAAACACGAGAGCCACTTCGCTTTTTCATTCATAACATTGACATGTCTTGAAATCTTCTGGCATAGAGCAGCTTTAATTAAAAACTGTTATGTCACTATTGGGGGGCATTTGCACAGTATTGAACATGCCAAAGCAAGCACAACATGATAACTTATCTTTTTTCTCTTCTACTATTTTACTTTCTAGTAAGTGCGTATTTTAATAACCAGCACTTTATACAATTTCTTCCCTAGCAGAATCATACATTTCAAGCTCAAAGCAAATGTGCCTCAAAAGCACATCATCTTTATTAAAACAGCAGAACTAGGTTTTTCCTAAGTAGAGCAACATGTCACTCATAACACAATGACCTAAAAAATGTTCTGTACAGGCAGTACAGTACTTAACTGCTAAGGGTGAGGAATCTTAAAAAAGGGAATTTGGAATTCTTAAATGTTTTTTTAGCACACAGCGGGTGTAGTGTTGTCTATAAATAAGCTCTGTGTTTATTTACAGACTCAAGCATGCGAAAGACGTGATGTTTCTGCTTCAAGATTCTTGGTTTTTAGCGTAACTTTCTCTCCTCTTTGTGCAGGTGCTGCTGGCAGAGGAGCGAGGCAGCGAGCGTCTGTTCGCCGTGAAAGTGTTGAAAAAAGACGTTCTCTTCCAGGACGAAGACACGGAGAGCGCCATGGTGGAGAGGAGGGTTCTGGCGCTTTCCACCCGCCCTCACTTCCTCACATCGCTGTACTGCGCCTTCCAGACTGAGGTGTGTGTAGGTCTGTGTGTGTGGAAAGATATACAAGGTCCTAAATGATCCACATAATTAAATTGTCCATAAACCTGCCTGACATTTGCTGCGTAATCCTCCCAGGAGTTTCTTCAGCAAAGGCTGCTTGAGAATGTTGATTATTAAATTAAATAATTAGTTTGCTTTCTTTAACAAGGTCCCTGGTCCTGGAGGAGGTTTTAACAGATTGCTTTTTCATTTGGACAAGAGGGGATTATATATGGAGAGTGTGTATAAGCGTGTGTGTGTTTTGTTTCTGCAGGACCGTCTGTATTATGTGATGGAATACGTCGACGGAGGAGATCTGATGTTTCACATTCAGATAGTCGGGAAGTTCAAAGAGCCTCACGCAGCGTATGTAGAATCAAAGCTCCTTTCTTTCACCTTTAATCACGTTCTTCATCTCATCTCCGGCTCCATTTCGCCCTTTCTTTTATCCTCCAATGTTCCCTCACATACACACTCGTCGCTACGCTTTGTTCATTACAACTGATGACTCGTAAAAAATCATCAACTCAAGTACCAGCCTTTTTCCTTTCCCCTGATTTTCTCCTCCCACAAATCTCATCTTTTCATCTACATGTTCCCAACCGGCTGTTCATCTAATCAATCATCTTTGATCAATCCTCTGAAACTGTTTTTACCCTGTTGTTCATTTTCAACTCTCTTTCTTCATCTTCCAGCCTTTCATTTATTTGGTTTCTCTCTCTTTCATCACCCTCTTGAGCTCCCTTCCGCAGAAAAACCTTGGCCAATTTTCGGCAAGATAAAGCAACCAGTAGTAAGACCCTTCTCCCTCTCTTCTGCCTCCAGGTTTTATGCAGGCGAGATAGCGGTCGGCCTGTTCTTCCTCCACAGCAAAGGCATCATCTACAGGTAGAGAGAGCACTGCTCATCTAACACGGCCTGGTTTGGCCCTGCCACTGTCACACAGGCGTAACACAGATTGATCATGTCTTTTGTAGCTAATGACTTTTATAAAAATGTTATCTATCAACATGATTCCTACCTGTGTGGTCTGTCTCCTCCTTTCTCAGGGATCTCAAGCTGGATAATGTGCTGCTTGACAGCGAGGGCCACATAAAGATAGCTGACTTCGGGATGTGCAGGGAGGGCATGTTCCAGGGCGACACCACGCAGACGTTCTGCGGCACCCCAGACTACATCGCCCCTGAGGTACCCCTGCTCTCACGTCATGGTCCAGACTAACTCCTGAACATCCGTTTTTTGCTCCTTAGATCCCTCTTTTCACCCCCGTCTTCCCTGTTTCATTTTCTTGACCTGTTTTGCGTCGCTGAGAGTTGCTTCGCTGCAGCTCCTCTCGTCTCCTCCGTCCTTGCTGACCTTGTCTGCATTTTTGAATAATTAGCTTCACATGATTCAATTAGCATGGTGTGTGCTTGTTCACAAATTCACGATTGTCCTTCAGAGACCTTGGTTTACCAGTTTTTCCCCTTTCTTTTACCGCAATTGACTTAAGTTGATTAACTCCCCCGAGAGTATTGCAAACCACTGAACTCATTTTAAAAGGATTTTGTTGATGATAATGCACATTTTTAATAGAAAACAGTCGGAGGTGGTTTAGTTAACAACCTTTTGAAATGCTAAATATTAGGCCTGCATGCTTTCTAATGTTTGCCTTACAGATTGTTTGAAATATGTGTGTGTGCGTTAAATGAAGTAAACAAATACAAATCAGAGAAAGAGAGGAGATATCCAGCATGCTTGGTTTATATATGTATAGTAAAGTGACTCAAAAAGACAAGATGTGACTGTTGTGCACGTCTTTGATATTGTAAACCTTTCTATTGTACCTCTGGGTATTGACTCTCTTATGTAAACACCCATTGATTCTACTGCATCTGCCATTTTGGAAGAGATACAATACATTTCCCTAGGGGCTGGAAATTGTTCCCTCGTATACCCCCCCGCACCCACACCAGTGAAACAAACAAACAAACAAACCAACACACACGTGCAGACAAACACGATTATTTCTGAGCTCATTCCTACATTTACCCTCCCTAATGCCATACTTTCCTCTCTCTCTCTGCTTATTTTACTGCGGCTGTCTCTGATAGCTGCATATCATCCGAGCAGCGGACTTCCACAACTGCGCTTTCTCTCACTCTCCCCGTCCTCTTTCTACTTCCTTATCTCTGCACTGCCATTCTTCCCCTTTATCTCCTCTCCTGTTCTCTCCATCCTTTGCAGATTGTGGCATATCAGCCCTATGATAAAGCAGTGGACTGGTGGTCTTTTGGAGTACTGCTGTATGAAATGCTGGCAGGACAGGTAACACTCATCTTAATCCTGACAATAGAGCCGTGTGCACAGACACTTACGCCTCCAGTGCTTTCCTTTGTAATCACTTCAAAAGACTTTCAAGAGAACTTTCATTTCAATGTATTTGCTTTCAATTTGCTCGCAGGTCCTCATGGTTTCTCTCTCTCTCTTCTTCTCTCCCCATCTTTTCCTTCCAGCCACCCTTTGATGGTATCGATGAGGAGGAGCTGTTTCAGTCCATCATGGAACAAAGCGTCATATACCCGAAAAGTCTCACTCGTGAAGCTGTCGCTATCTGCAAGGGAGTGAGTTACCATTCTTTGTACTCATCTAATTTTAACACACAGACAATTAAGTATAAATGCATATGTTATTCTGAAAACTTTATTAAAATAAAAACAGCAAGTGGCCATGCAAATGGTTGACTGATTCATAGTTCAACCCTTTAGGGAAATACACTTTTTTTGATGTATTGTCTGTAGAGTTGGATGAAAAGATTGATACCATGCTCCTAAAGGTTTGTTGAATATGAAGCTAGAGCCATTAGTTTGGCATAAATACAGCCTGGCTTTGTCTGAAGTAGCAAAATCCTTCTTTAAGCATCTCTAAAGATCACTAAGGAACACTTTTGTTTGTTTAATATGTCCTTTTAAAGAGGGTTTTTCGTTTGCCAGACTACTTTTTAGCTTGTTGCAGTGACTACTTGAAGTCTTGTTGCCTTGAAATACTCCCGCACATCCTTTAATACTTCATAGATTTTGTAGTTTTTTGCACTTTGGGTTTTGTCTGGATTAAGCAAACAATATGTAAAATGTAAATTAGGGGGTTTTACATGTTCATGTTTGGTTACCTTTTTATACAGTGCCAGGCTAGCTTCTTCCCCCTGTTGCCAGCGTTAATGCTAAGCTAAGCTAACAGGCTGCGGCTTCTTACTTAGGACAGCCGTATGGCGCTAGTCTTTCAATTCTCAGAAAGAGAGCAAATAGTTCTAGACACAATTTATATAAATGCATTGATTATTAAAAAATATATATTTTAATATGAATTAATTAATTTAATAATGTAACACTTAAAATAAATTATGGTTGAATAATATTTAAAGCTTACCATGCAAATTGTTGAAAGCAGAGCAGATATAACTCGCTATATTCCATGATAACCACAGTATTTGTCTTTCCTTTTTCCACTTTCATTCTCCTTTTTTCTCCCTAAGCTCCTGACCAAGCACCCGTCCAAGCGTCTGGGCGGAGGACTGGACGCAGAGAGAGAAATCAGGGAGCATCCGTTCTTCCGCTGGCTCGACTGGGACCGTCTGGAGAGACTGGAGATCACACCGCCATTCCAACCAAGAACTGTCAGTCTTCCTTTCTTTCTCTCTTTCTCTCTTTCTTTCTTTCTTTCTTTCTTTCTCTCCACCATCCTCCCACTCACTTCTTTACCCTTCATTTCTATCTCTGTCTCTCCGAGGACACTTTTAGGGAGTTGAAGCTTTCAGTATCTCCCATCTGTGTCCTCTCTCTCAAACTCCCACGCTTTCCCTCATTTTCCTGCATGCATCCTCTCTCAGCTGTCCTCATTGTCTTGGCCATGTCATCCCCTCTTCTTATCTCTGTTCAAATGGCCCTGTCCCTTCCCCCCTTTCCCCTTATTCCCCTCTTTTTTCTCTCTCTTTCATCACCTCTGCCTGTTCCTAGAGAAGGGCTTTGAGCGCTCAGGAACAAACAGTCCAGTCATAACAGACAGGACCCTTCTGACCTTGGGGTCCTACCTACACCTCCCATATGCAAATGTGTGTCATCATTAGCCTGCTACACTCTAGTTTGCGTCCCTGCTGGCCAATGGTGGGGTGGGCTTTGAGTGAGCTGAGTATGCTCAGGGGTTAGAGGCCAGGCCCATTAGCCAAATGAGATTCATATCATCCAGCAGAACGGCTGTCAAGGAGCAGGAAAGGAGACGTGAGCAACTTTCTGCATACAGTAGGTGTGGTAGAGAGCTCCTCGGAGAGAGAACGATGGTGTGGGTGAGAAAGAGAGATACGTAGGTGGAGTCTTTTAATAATTTGGCCTCTCTAATATCTTTTTCAGGAGGAAGATGAGGGTGTGTGTACAATCAGTATTAATCACAAATGTGAGCGTGCTTATCTTCTCCTCTTCTTCATCAGGGTGGGAAGAAAGGAGAAAACTTTGACCAGTTCTTCACAGCAGCTCCGTCAGTGCTCACTCCCTCTGACTCCGATGTACTAGCAGCCATCAACCAGGAGGACTTCCAGGACTTCACCTTCCAAAACCCAGACTTTGCCCCCTCGCCTCTCACTGCCATTTGAAAACAGATCCCACCAACCTTTTTAAGCCTCTTAATAGTAGTTTTATAACAAAGAATTTAAACATGAGATCTAGCAGCAGCTTTCAAAGACACCTCTCATATCCAAATTCTGACGTTTACATGAAAATGCCAAGACACCTTTAAAGTCATGCACTCTATTTGATGTTTGTTCAATCTTGATAGTCACAGAAACTGTTGCAACAATCCAAATAAGCCAGTATTTTCCTGTAGATTCCCTTCTTAGAGTTTTTTGAAAGACATATCCCTTGACATAGGAGTACTGTAGAAATGAGTCTCTTTTGCATGCATGTTTTTAGAATAAAAGGCTTTGACACACTAGTTTTCTATAGTTATAGAGTACTATACTGTGTGACTTTACAATCAATGTATTTCAAACGGTTACCACATCTTTCATTAGAAATGTGTTTTCAGGAGCTGTATTTACCAAACAATTACAAGTCAGGTTTAAGTAAAGCAGCTATACAGGCCACATAGCAGGCAAAACAGTCACTTTTTAATATTTTTGCATTTCATACACATCTGTCTCACTGTGTGTGTCTGAGTGTTGACTATGATGCAAACTGAGTGAGTAGCCTTTTTATTTGTGTTAGACTGGCATTCTGTGGAAGAGCTCGGTCAGGTTCTTCTGACCTCCCAGTTGAATGTCACACCGGTGACCACAGATGACCCACTGTATGCTGAAACAACACATTGGGCACAATGTGACTGTTAACGTAGACCAACACCCCCAGCTCATGCCCGCTATGCCTGACTCTATTATCACTGAGATGGCGTCCTTACATCACTGCCACAGTTTAGGCTGCATCCTTTTTAGTTCACAGGGTTTTATTTCTCTATTCTTCTTGAGCGAGCCCCTCCACATTGCAAAAAAGTGCTCCTAATGACATCATACTACTGAAATCTGTATGTGCAGTATTAGATAATTAGCCTCTTAATGATGTTTTCCGGTTGGACTTTATTATTTTTGTGGTGTATACCATAAAGCTTTTTGCTGTGTAATGACGTATACTCACAGCATTGATTAGGCGTAATTAAAAGTGAGGCTCTCTGGGACTGTTCAATACATGGAAACATAATAGCAGCACTGTCATTAAACACTATCTGAGCAGGGCAGGTGGCTGCAAACATACGGTTTAATAATCCCATTTCAGTGTTCTTATCTCACAAACCAGCTGGCTGATTCCCACAGAAATCTGTTTTTCTTTTAAGCTTCTTCATGATTTTTTAGCATACTATGTCAGCATAATGATAATTATAACCATTTTTCATCCAGGGGAGCAAAATCATACAGATTAGCATTAATTGTGTGCATCCCATTAAAAGTGGTCAACTGTAAAAGGTCAAAGCAGTTCAACTGATCGCCTCAGAGTGAGTTGAGATGCAATGTCACAACACACAATACTAACCAATACTCTCAATAAATACAATACAATAGATAATGTATGTATCTGTTAGTTGAGTTAACTTCTGTTTTTATCTGCTGAAAAATCTAAATTGCAATAAACTTAATGAAACAATCATTAAACAAGAACAAGTGAAGTGTGATTTTGTGGAAAGCTACTGAGAAACAAACATGCAATCTCGCTTTGTCTCCTCCTCACGCCTCTCTGTCACGCTCACTCCCTCTCCCTCACTTTCACACATACTCACTCTCAAAAGTGCAATCTCAAGCATGTGCACACACACACACACAGAAGATGCTGACCTCTCTATTTACTGTGATACTGTAGTTGTCGAACCAGCAAAACCACCTCTCAGGCATCTCACTTTCACTCCATCTTCCTCTTCTGAAGCAGCCTCGCACTCCCCCCTTGGGCCCCGCCCCCCTCAACCCCTCCAGCATCATGATGGGACTAATATTCCCATAGAGATCTGAGTTATAACAAGTTGACCTTCACATTAAAATCTCATCAACTTGCCATCTCCCTCTCCTCCCTGTCTTCTGCTCTTTCTTTCACTCCTCTGTCTGTCTCTCCTGTCAGTGCTGCACAGTAAATGCTTTAATGCTTTGTTTTATGTCATTCTCTGTAAATCATATTGTCAAATTGTTTTATTGTTGTTCATGTTATCTCTTTGATTTTCTCTCCACAGTTGTCTTTTTATTTGTGTCTTATGTTGTCTGCAACTATATTATGATCTGTTCTACACTTATTTGTCCTTCAGTGGTGTTCAGTGAACGTGTGAGAGTTTTCTCAGATCTCAATATAATCTTAAAATTATTACAACCTAGTTTTGAAGATAAAACAAGCCTGATGTCCTTTTGTTGCCATAACACTTGAAAAATGTCATCAATCATGTCACAAGGTAATTTACTGATGGTTTTCGTATTGATTTCTGTAATTATTGTAGATAGCTTTTGTAGATTGTACTGGCAGGCTTTTTACCGTCTGTGATGCAATTCTACCCTACAGTTTTACATTTAAATGAGGTACTGTAAAGAAATGAAAACATGAAATGTCTCTTTTCTGAAAAGATTAATTCTGCTCGGTGTTTGATGTCTACCTGATGTCGACTGCCTGATTTTGAACTCCTCACCACAACATTTACTCCAACCTTGACACTATCTGCCTCTGTGTAACTAAACCTCCAGGCTCTCCAGTCGAAGTTGTGTGTGCAGTCCATCATTCACTGTCGCTTCGACATGATATCATCCCTCTTTCTCACTGCTGCTTCCTCTCCCTCTCTCTCTCTCTCTCTCTCTCTCTCTCTCTCTCTCCTCTCTCTCTCTCTCTCTCTCTCTCATCTCTCCTCTCTCTCTCTCTCTCTCTCTCTCTCTCTCTCTCCCTGTTCTCTTTTCTATCTAGTCTCAATCTCTCATTCTCATCTCGCTCCCTCTCACTTTCTCGCTCATGCCCTGAGGTCAGAGTGTGCTGTAGACTATTGATATCGTTACTAAAAATATAGGATTCCTCCACCAGCCAGCTAAAAATAGACTAAGGGACATGGACCACAGGAGACAAGGGAGGAGAGGGCAAGAGGAAGAGGAGGAAAGGGATGAAGAGATAAAGAAAGTGATCCTATCTGTGCAGTCAACTGTTATTCATGTGATTTCATAATATGATGTGTTAAATCAAAGTTTTTAACAAGATCATAAATTAACTACGGCTACCACAGGAAAGCTGATCTACTGCATTTTGTTTTACTGATATGTAAGACTTAATGCTGTTAATTAGTTATTGGTTTGCTCAGTTGGTACACTTAAGTACAGCATAGCCATTACATGAAGTAATCTAAGTAAAACATTTGAGGGACTCTAAGTAAACAAGCAAGAAATGGTTTCAATAACTTAATCAAACTTCATGTATTTAGCCCCTTTCCTCAGGTCAGTGCACTTTTGTGTTTGATACATAACTGGCTCTGTGATAAGAAGTAAAAATGATATGAAATGTAATAATAAAGCCAATACAAATCATTAAAAAATATGTTTAAAGAGCTACACTCCAACTACACTATCTAACTTACATTATGCATACAATACAAATACATTACTGAATAGCGTTATACAAAAACACAT
>NW_022989977.1:1312049-1677049 GCF_902827175.1 Gymnodraco acuticeps
GTCGTACAGGCGGATGATGTTGCTGTCACGAGTCAAAGTGGCCAGTAGGCCATTACGGGTTGGACACCAGGCCACCTGAAACAAGAAAAATTGACTTTTCATGCTTTCCTAAGTGACTTTAAATTGTACTGATCTTTAATATTTTAATGAACTACTAGCAGGGTAAATCACAAGTTTTATCACAATACAATATCTGCTCAAATCAAAAGGCCTGCCATGAACAATTGTGATTATATTCAAATCAGGAGCCGGCTATTGATATGAGACAATACAACATGAAAATTCAAAACCTGTACATTGTACATTTAACTTTACATTTTTCAACCAACCAAAAAAACAGAAGTGCCATGGGAGTTTCAAAATAAGTTGATGATATGTATAAATGTTTTCACTTTGCTTCATGACATTGGAACGTTGTTATCATTGAAATGATACATTGATCCAGATTGATAAATTGTTACATCCCTAAAAACTACATCCTGAGAATCAAATGAAATCCATAAGACACAATTATTTAATTAATTGAACTACACCAAGTTCAAACATTTTGCTCATGTCTTCAGGATCAAACTGCATCCTACCTTAATGAGAGGCTTAGGCTGCTCAGAGAGCGTGAGCACAGGCTTCTCAAACTTCCTCAGATCCCAGATGGCAACCTGGCCCTCGTAGAAGGAGGCCACACGGTCATGGAAGTGCGGGTCGACTGTTACCCCCTGGATGGCCTTAGTGTTGACAAACGTTTTCTGGCTCGTGTTTCTCAGGTCGAATATTGCCAGGTTCCGGTGCATGCCAGCCAACAGCAGCTTTGGGTCACGAAGCAGCCAGCAGAGGGAGAGGCAAGCATCGTTCTGACCTAACTCATACAATGGTTTGGTCACCACTGAGCTCGAGTCCAAATCCACAGATGAGAGACGAATCTTCTCAGAGGATACACTGGCCTCTGGGGAGTACTTACTGCTAATGTCCCAAATGAGGACAGAGAAGTCTGCTCTGTGCTTGTCCAACCCAGCAGCCAGTAAGTTGCTGTCCACAGGGTTCCAGGCTAAAGTGTTGCATTGACGGGCGTGCTTGGGTACAAACTCTTTCCCAACAAGCTCTTTACATGTGGAGTTGTGGCTTTGACCCAAGCTGGTGAGCACCACTCTGCCGTTAGCTTGGCCCACAGCGAGCAAACACTCAGGCTCATGCTTTGGGTACCAGGCCACACATTTCATGTACGGGGTGTCAGAATTAATGGCTAGTAAAGTAGCAGCAGTTTCTTCAGAGAGAGGGAGAGTGCCAGCCTTGGTCTCTGAGTTTCCCACAGGTCCAATACGGTACAGTCCCAGCTCAGAGTCACAGATGACATATCGGTCCGGGTGGTGGGGAGACCACAGGATGTCCGGCTTGGAGCCACTCATGATTCAGAAGCAGCTAGAGGGCTCCCAAGGAAATCTGCCTTCTACAACCTGGAGATTGGAGAGATTGACAAAGAGTTTAGCACATGGATCATTCCATAACAACTTGCAAGTTCATGTCATGGGTTTGATATTGTGATCCTCATCAATTGCCAATTTTTTACTGAATTGGGTTGTTAGAATAAAAAATAAAAAAGATATGCTAAATTATTATCATATTTTGATATCCGTGTTAGATCAAATACATACAAATCATTATAAATATTAGAAAAGAAATACCTTCACAACTTTTTTCTTTGAGATCAGAAGTAATTTGGTCCTGTATAAAATTGTTATGTCACATATCTTACTATATATAGCTTTAGAACTGACACACCCACATTCAAAGATATATTTTAACTGTATATTATGCCAATAAGGATTACTTCAATTTCCTTTTTTTATGGAAAAGTGTCCTTTGTTATTTGTTGTACTTGACTGACTCCCTGACTGATATATTACATTCAGAAGTAAGGTAGATATTTGGACTATGTTGACTTTAAAGTGTTCTATCTTTTTCATCTCATGGGCAAATAATAGTGACATTTCACACCTCGTCTTATGGATGGGTGCAGTAGGCTACAGGGCACTGAGAAATAACATAGAGATGTTACAGTAACGTTGACGTGTAAGTTAACTGCTCATGTAAATCTGAATTACTGCGGTCGATTCAAAAAAGTTAGAAAAACCATGCTAACTAACTAGTTAGCGACGTATTGGTTTAAGGTAAATACGCCACTTGAAGATAACGATGTAGTTAATGTCATTTTCGCGAATGTGTTACAATAGTTAAGACCAAAGTCTAAAGTGTGTTGACATGCTAACTCAACTAAGCTAACGCTAATGCTAACGAGTGAAGGGCGAGCTAAACATGGCAGTTTAACCAGCAACGGAAAACATTTGCTAACTCTTTGCAACATTAACAATATTGCGTTACTTACAAATACGGAGAGTGTTTAAATGAGCGGAGGATTTGCGATTTAGCATCCACATGTCTGACAGGGACACTTCTTTTGGAGCCCTTCTGGATGTTGTTGTGTGTTACACCAAAACATATCCGTCTGATAGAAATGTCACATTCCCAAAGTTCCGGGTAAACGAGGTTACGCCTGCAGTTCACCACCAGAAGGCGCCGTAACCAAAGTATAAATACACAGAAAGGAGAGCCTCATTCAAACCCCATCGTATCATTAGAACATGTATGATAATGGATTAACATTTAGCAGATATTTAAAAAATATGTTTTCCAGAAAAGTAGTCAGAGTACATACATAACTTACAAATAGGGTTTATAGATGTAGGCCTAGGATGCATGGGCTACTACTGCATCTGGCTTTAGCATGAAGTCAAGTGGAAAAGGAAAATATTTTCATGTGGGACCTTTACGCACAGCATCCAAACAGTCTCCATGTGCAACAGCCAAAAACTAAATTAACTTTAGTGCTGAGTTACTTATTTGCACTGTAGGAGACTGTCTTCTCACTCCAGGGATGCAAACACAGGTATGGTGAAAAAAGAGAGAACTATTCGAAGCAGAAAAAAACAGCGTAATATACCATCTGACAAAGGCCTGTGCTATAATGCTTCTTATAATTAACTGGCTGTTCTTTATCATATACTCAGATCAATTGGAGACAGAGATGTTAAGTTATAAATCAAGGGTTTTTATTATTATTTACAGCAGGGGTGGGGAACCTTTTTCCTTTCAATTTTTACAACATCCTCCGAGGGCCGTACAAATGATTGAACTCAACTTCTGCTTAAAAATACTAAAATCATAGCCCATTCATTTCGCCTTTCTTTCATGCTGTGCAAAGAAAAAGCAACCTCTGAAACCAGATATCTCACCATGACTCGTGCATGCATGCACATGCACGGTGTGGCATGACCACCACAACAGAAAGATATGGACACAAGATGTGTGCAAATGAATTCAGTTTCCTATCCATGTGAACATGATTTAAATGGAGGGGGACCTAACCTCCTCTAGGGGGCATGCTCCCCCGGGAAGATTTGTTTTTAAATGTTGAAGTTAAAAGCATCAATCTGGTGCACTTTGAGAGCAACATCAGGAGATCTATGGATACATCTCTCAACACCCATATGAAACAGAACTGGAAGCAGATTTTTCTTTTTGGATATTTTACAAATCACTCCCCTTTCAAACTCTAGTCTTGTTATTTTTAACAACTTTTTTGTTACCGTCATATAGTATTTTATACCTGTTTTTCATTTAGTCTCTAATGTCTCATTAATAACTATAATGATCATATCAAGGTGTGCCTTAACCTCACTGAGCTGAGGTTATTTGAGCCTCTCAGGAGAGAGCTCTCTTCCACCTGGTTGTAGAAAAGCTTCACACATCCGATCACTTCTTCATTTCATTCTCTTTACCCCTTTCCAAACATAACAAACTAATCTCTTCTCATCCTGCACCTGTCCACCGTAACCTCCGTTCCCTCTCCCCCTCTACCTTTGCCTCATCGGTGCTCTCAGCCCTCCCTTCCTCTGACTCGTTCCAACTTCTGCCTCCAAACTCTGCTGCAGAAACTCTCCTCTCTACTCTCTCATCCTCTCTGGACTCTCTCTGTCCTCTCACATCTCTGCAGCCTCGTCAGTCCCCTCCTGCTCCCTGGCTAAATGACGCACTGCGTGCTAATAGAACCATCCTTCGGGCAGCAGAGCGGAAACGGTGGAAATCCAAACACCATGACGACCTCCTAACCTATCAGGCTCTCCTCTCCTCTTTCTCTGCTTCGATCTCTCAGGCAAAAAGCACTTTCTTTCAAGATAAGTTCCAATCCCAAAAAACTATTTTCCATCTTCTCCACCCTCTTGGACCCTCCCAAAGCCCCTTCCCCCTCCTCCCTTCTGTCAAGCGACTTTGTTAACTACTTTGAAAAAAAGGTTGATGATATTCGCTCTTCTTTTTCTGACTCACCTTTACTCACCGCTGGGTCACCAGACCCTCCCTTCACCCACACACTAACCTCCTTCTCCCCTCTCTCTCCAAGTGCGGTTCTTACCCTCATTACTTCTACCCGCCCTACCACCTGTCCTCTGGACCCTATCCCTTCAAACCTCCTTCAGACTATCGCTCCTGATATTCTACCGTTTCTCACCCATTCTATCAACACTTCTCTAACTTCTGGTCACTTTCCAAACAGTCTCAAGGAGGCAAGAGTAAACCCTCTCCTAACGAAACCCACTCTCAACCCGTCTGATGTTATAAACTACAGGCCTGTCTCTCTCCTCCCGTTCCTGTCTAAAACACTTGAACGCGCTGTTTTTAAACAACTCTCCTGTTATCTCCATCAGAACAACCTTCTGGATCCACACCAGTCTGGTTTCAAGGCAGGTCACTCCACAGAAACTGCTCTCCTTGCTGTCTCTGAGGAACTGCACACTGCCAAAGCAGCATCCCTCTCCTCTGTCATCATCCTTTTGGACCTGTCTGCTGCATTCGACATGGTGAACCATCAGATCCTCCTTCGCACTCTCCAAAAACTTGGAGTTTCAGGCACTGCACTTTCCCTCCTCACCTCATACCTCAAAGACCGTACCTACAGGGTAACTTGGAGAGGGTCCGAGTCTGACCCTTGTCAATTAACTACAGGGGTCCCTCAGGGTTCTGTTCTTGGTCCCCTCCTCTTCTCCTTGTACACAAACTCGCTCGGATCAGTCATTAGCCCGCATGATTTTTCATACCACTGCTACGTTGATGATACCCAACTAATTGTGTCCTTTCCCCGCTCAGAGACCCAGGTCGTCGCACACATCTCTGCTTGTCTAGCTGACATCTCTCAGTGGATGTCTGCTCATCACCTCCAGCTCAACCTTGACAAGACTGAACTGCTTTTCCTTCCGGGAAAAGATTGCCCCACTCTTGACCTAACAATCAACATCGGCACCTCTGTTGTTTCCCCGACTCTGACTGCAAGGAATCTGGGTGTGATCCTAGATAACAAACTGTCCTTCACTGCAAACATCGCTGCTACAACCCGCTGCTGCAGATACACACTTTACAACATCAGGAGGATACGTCCCCAGCTGTCCCAGAAAGCAACGCAGGTTCTGGTTCAGGCTCTCGTCATCTCACGCCTAGACTACTGCAACTCCCTCCTGGCTGGTCTACCTGCATGTGCCATCCGACCTCTGCAGCTCATCCAGAATGCAGCGGCTCGTCTGGTCTTCAACCTTCTAAAATGTTCCCACACCACTCCGCTCCTCCGCTCACTTCACTGGCTTCCAGTAATTGCTAGAATCCACTTCAAAACAATGGTACTTGCATACCATGCTGCGAATGGATCTGGCCCTTCCTACATCCAGGACATAGTTAAACTGTACACCCCAGCGCGTGCACTTCGCTCTGCATCAGCCAAACGACTCGCTGCGAGGGGGACCCAAGTTCCCATCAGCAAAAACAAAATGGTGGAATGAGCTCCCCATTGAAATCAGGACAGCAGATAGCTTGCACATCTTCTGGCGCAGACTGAAAACTCATCTCTTTCGACTGCACTTCAAGCGATAGAATTACTAACAAAGAACTGCTAACAGAGCACTTATATACTAATAAAGGACTGGCTTATCTATAGCCAGTTGAGTAGCACTTGAAATATTTGGCTCTATGAAACCTGATGTACTTATATGATTCTGTTTTCTTCAAGGTTGTATCTTCCTGGTCGAATGTACTTATTGTAAGTCGCTTTGGATAAAAGCGTCAGCTAAATGCAATGTAAAAAAGCTCTTTAAATTCGTTAGCATAGCTAGCTAACCAGATGCTATTAAAAGATTGCCACTGTGCTTTCAACTAAAGACACAGCCACGCAAACACTGCGGCGTGTACGGCTCCTTATGGGTACTACAATATTTGAAGAGCTGGAGTGGCGTTCCGGTGCTCTCCGTCAGCACTCCTTTATGAGGTGTGATTTATAAGGTGTGACTTGTACCAAAGAACAGATAACTAAGCTGACTGAGCGGAGAACTAACGTGTCAACGTCAGTGGCGGAGCCAGGAAATGTTCAGTGGGGTGGCCAGGATGGAACCAGTGATAATTTTGGGGTGGCATTGAAATCGCTATTATATGAACATAAAAATACATCTCACTATAAAATAAGGGGTTATTTAAGGACCCTACAACACACCTCTACCTCTTTATTTGAGATTAAGTGGTGGAATAGATCAAATAATATTCAGTAAATCTATTTCGTATTCCCACAGGCAAAGTATCAACGAAGCTTACATTATACAAATGTAATGCAATATACAGACTGTTTAGCTTATGGTGATCAGCAGCCCTATGAGCTCATTCTCTCAGTGTATCATCAGGAATACAGAGACACACACACATCATTTAAATAAGAGTTTTTAAATTAAATGATTGGTTAAGAATAAACATCTTAAAGTAAATAACAATAAACAATAGCCTTTAACCCTGTAAGGCCCCCGGTTGTAATTTTACAACATTACTTTAAGCTATCCAAAAAAGTCAGTAAATGTTTTTGTTTTTTTAAAAGACTACATTTACATAGTCAAAAGGTCCTTTTGTTCAGCCTCACAATGCTATTGGGTAGTAAATGTGTTTATAGGTCCTGCCCTCTGGCCATACATATAAGACTTACATTCCTGACAATAGATCTCAATAGTCATCTTTTATGGTGTAAATGCCTTTTTAATAACATTTTGAATGGAACATTCTCAACACGAATGCATCAATCCAAATTAATACAACTTAAATATGTGGAGAATACTGTGTTTGAAATGTATAATTGAAATGAGATGTTAGCTTTTTGTTTTGATATACAGTGGGGCAAAAAAGTATTTAGTCAGCCACCAATTGTGCAAGTTCTCCCACTTAAAAAGATGAGAGAGGCCTGTAATTTTCATCCTAGGTACACTTCAACTATGAGAGACATAAGCTAAATGGACTATTGGACATTCTGTTCAGATTTATTTCTCTGTCCCCTCTGCAAAAAAATTGATTGGCAGAAGAGCGTTCATGTTCAAAGCCCCAACTGACTGGAATACTTTACCTGCTGCTATTAGATCTTTTGCATCATTGGGTATGTTTAAACATGCATTATCATCTCACTTTCAACTGGTCTGTACTTGTTATTAATGAAACTGATATTGATGAAACTGATTTGCTTGACTGTCTCAAATTGTAATGATTGTATGCATTGCTTGAATTTTACTTAACAGACTGTATGTGGTTTGTCTTGTGTGTCATGTTTTGCATGTTGTCTTTTTGTTTATGTATGTTTGTAAGTTGTTGCTATTGTCGGGACCCCCTTGAAAACGAGATGGTGCATCTCAAGGGGTTTATCCCAATCAATAAAAATGTCTATATATACAAAAATTCTATATATATCTATGGTCGCCACGGCCACTCCCAGCCACCCCCCAGCTCCGCCATTGGTCAACGTGCGCCAACACCTCCATCAATTTTGAATGGGTTGACGTAGAATACAGGCGACGTCACGACGATGTCAGACGTCACGGCAACGTATCATTGGTGCGCTCAAAGTACGCGCTCACGTGGCGGCGGCGTAGCTTAGAAAGTGCTATCTTAGATATGCTTGTTCATAACGTACGTGTGGATATGGGCGTGAATAACATACGTGTGGATAAGCGTGTGAATAACGTACGTGTGGATAAGCGTGTGAATAACGTACGTGTGGATAAGCGTGTGAATAACGTAGGCTACGTCTCGCCTCCGTTAGCATTGTATCAGTGGCGAGCCGTCAGGGCCCCCAGGGCTCTGTGAGGGCCTAAGATATATTTTTTTTAAATATTATTTTTTATATTTTTGTGTTGTTACATTTTTCATTAGTTTTACCAAAATAACTTGATTTAATTGTATTTAAAATAATATTTCCAAAGAAATAAATCCTTCGAATCTGCCTGTTCAGTTTCTGTTGGAATGTGAAGGGTTAAATGCTGTCTCTGCGAGTTATGTGAAGACGGGAGGGCTTGTTGGCATGGGCGGGGGGGGGGGGGGGGGGGCAGTGACCCCCTAACACTGACCTCTGACCCCCCTGTGGCCCCTCTAACAATGAAAAAAAAATTTTAATTTTTTTTTTTTTAAATGTACTGGTACTCGGTTTGCCAAAAACCGCAGGATTTTGTTTCTGTAATGTGAGATTGTGCAGACACCCTTATGTAAAGTAGAGATGTAACTGTTCATTGCCTTTATTTTTATATAAATATGGTGTTAGTGCAAACATTGCACTATAACTTAAGCTGAAGCTAACAGTAATAACTATAAGCAGGGCTGCACATAACTGGTGCGCAGGTGCGCATGCGCACCTCTGCCAAAAAAAGAGCACCGTGTCATTTGAAAAAAGGCGCATTTGCGTACCAACATTGAGAGAGAGAGAGAGAGAGAGAGAGAGAGAGAGAGAGAGAGAGAGAGAGAGAGAGAGAGAGAGAGAGATAGAGAGGGAGAGAGAGAAGAGAGAGAAGGGAGAATAGAAAAGAGAAAAGAGAGAAGAGAGAAGAGAGAGAGAGATAAATATATTTGTGAGTTGCATACAGTCTATGATATGAACCTATGATATGAACTCAGGGCCGGCCCATAGCACTGGCGTAATAGATGTTCGCCTAGGGCGCCAGATCTGTGGAGGCGCTGCGCTGGCAGCTCTGGGAGGGAAAAAAACATTTTTGACCGTAGGTGCTCATCCTAATTTTCGGCCTTGATGTAACAATATTCATAATTAAGTAAATGTTACACCCTTTTCACCCCGGTTACACGTTTCATTTGCCCTGTACGATGGGCGCTGTAAGTGATGAAAATGGGGGATGTTGGCGCCCGCAGCTCACAGCCAAAATGCGAGTGAGCGAGGGAGAGAGAAGGGCGCACCGCCCGGTACCGGCGCTGTTGTTATTAGAATCTGGTGCTAGTTGCTTTAACGGATATAAGAAGAAGATGTTTCTACAATAATGTGGAGGGAGAGTTCTCTCCAGTCAGACTGAGAGGCTGATAACTGCAGCTCAGTGAGGTAAGGACTGAGTGTTTAGATAGTTCACTTTATAGTCAGGTTCACTATATACTTTCGTGGGATTTTTGTGGGGATTTGCAATACTATACATTTTTGGAAAGGATTCAGAAAATCCATGTTTCCATTTGCCCAGGTGTTTATATGGCGGCCATTTTGGAATGTCCAAAATGGCCGCCGTAAAATGTAGGTTTTGTAATATCTTGACTTCTAAATAAGCTAGAACATTGATTTTAACTGCTAAACCCACATTTTCAGGATCAAGGAATCCAATGGTGCCAAAAATAATGAGGTAGAACTCACTAAATTGCATGTTAACATAACTTTTATTGAGGACTTAACAGATAATTGACAATAACTGATTAAACTGAGTTTAAAATTGTGAACTTCAGTATCATCATGACATGCACATTTTGTGACCACAGAAAATAAGCAACCTTCTTAATTAGACATCTAAATGTATACACATCTATGCATCATCATCACTATCATCATCAACACTTTCATCCATCACGGCATGGGAATCATCGTCGTTCTGGCACTGGCTACTGCAATGACACATATCAGTATAGGCTAAGTCATTAGTGTGAAGGTAAACTTCTGTTGTTGCAATGTTGAGGTAGAATGAAGGAGTCTGGAACGTCGATTAGCCAAAGCACTGAGAGTTTATTGATCACAGTACATTAATTACATACGGCCGGGAGATCATCTTAGTTTCACACTGTCCTGTGCTCCACCAAGATAATCTCTGCCCCCAAAGCCACAAACATCGCTGCTACACGAGGAGAGACCGGCCCACAGAAAGCCCGCGTTTACCTAATCAATAGCCGATGGAAGACAATGAACTACTTGTCTCAAGGAAACGCAGACAAGCCTGAAACCTTCCCCCACGGATATAGGAGAAGCGTTTGACCTGTGACCTCAACCCACAGAGGAGTCTTTGAGTGACTACAAGCAGATGTTTGCAGTATCACAGATTCTAAAAAACTATAAGAGCTCTATAAACAGATCAGATTAAAATATTCTCTTACAATTAGCTCTGCACGAACATCTTCCAGAAGAACAATTAGATTTACATCTGCATTGGACCATCTCAATGATGGCCTTTGGGGCTGGGAGGACCTCTGTGGTTGTTGGTTTCATGCCATCCGAGTCTCTGAAGTACCCATTGTGCAGGGGGTCCAGCTGCGGATCCTGAAGAGCAATGGCTGCCTGTGCCCATACCCTGGTTTGGACATGGACTCTCAAAATATGCTGCTTCAGCGCTCCAAGTGTTGGAGGGAGCTTGTCACTCTCTGCCCTGTGTTTGCAGAAGAGATGCCATCGTAGTTCAGGGATTGTCTTTATGTTGATACCCTTGGGTGAGTAGGCTGCACATACAAAGGAAGCCAGAGTGGACAGCATTCCTTCCGCCACTTCTGCTTCATCCAAAAGCATCTGCAGAGCATTGATAATATCTTCGTCTGCTTTTAAATAGATCTGCAGCCAGGTTGCCTTGCCTATGCGGGAGAATCTGCCGGTGTTGTCGCCCCAGTGAATGCATGGAAAGCTGGCAATGCCTTTGCTCTTTCTTTACCTAGAGCTCGCCACAGTGGTTCAATCTGCACAACACCAGAGGCCATCGAAATCGATGTGTTCTTCAGCAAGAGATCATAGTTTGCTGTGACTAGCACTAGAATGTCTGTATCTGGTGAGAAGAACATCAACTGTGCATCAGCTGGGTTTCGGTGTGATGCCAGCACAGCCTGGTGGATCAGCAGCATGTCTGCTTCTTCGTGGTTATTTTCTTCAAAGAGCAGGTCTTTGTTGCTCCTAGTGTTCCCAGAAGCTGACGTGATGATCAGCTTGGAGGATCCCCTGTTGTATTCTAGAATTTTGGCTGCAAGATAATCAGTCAGATCGGCCTTCGTCTGGTCATGAGAGAGGAACCTGCTCAGTGGGATGTGTTTGATGTTGGTGTCATCTCTGACTTGGTACTGGATAGCTTTTCCTTGTCTTCGTTTATCTCTGGTTGCACTCTTCAGAGAATCTGTCCTGTATGTGTCGAACACAAGGATGATTTCATCATAGTCTCTTGTTAGTGACATCAGTCTGTCGTTGAAGCAGCCACTCAGATCCTTGACTGTCACTACAGTGGCTGGTTTTTTGCTCAGCCTCTGCACAAGCACCATGCCGTCCACCAGTGCTATCTTTCGACTTGGCTGATCAGTAGATGTGGTGTCTATGAATCCTGTATCCATTGCATCTTGGTGGGTAGTACTTCCAGTTTGAGGCAGCTGATGGTCTTCATGGGGCACATCTTCTCTTGTCAGCTTCTCAAGGAGACTGATTAACTTGGACTTGTCATGGCATGGCAGGATTGTTCCATTAGAAGCAAACAGTGCCCTTGGTGTTAGAGTAAATTCATAGTTTCTTATGGCCTCTGTCTGGTTTATGTCTCGGTTTGACCTGGCAAGTACCATCAGCCTTGCAAACAGGTCCTTGGTCTCCTTCAGATCCACAGTATTGTCTCTGAGTTTCACTGTAATCTTCTTGTTCCCAGACAGGAACATCTTATTGTTCACTTTCTTCACAGGGGCCCAGAGGCTGACATCTCCATTGATCCGCTCTGACACGTAGTCTTCATACAACTTCTGGCCAGTGACATCAGCATTCAAGATCTGTGGTACATACTCATCTGGTATGTAGGCAAGTGTGATTACATTGTACAGCTTGTCACCTTCAGTGGTAAAGGGGTTTCCATGACTGAGTATGGCTGCCTTGATCTTGTCGATTGTACCATGTGCCCTCTTGACTGCACTTGGCCCAAGCTCATGGTGCTCTGTGCTTTTGTCAGCTTCCATGTCAAATTGACTCTTGAACTCTTTCGACAGACGTGAAAGTTCTGGTGTGACCATGAAAAATCTCTGTCTGGCATTGGCATTGTTAGAGATGCCAATAATCCCAGAGCGAATCTTCATCAGCTTGTTCAGATGTTCGCATGCGTGGTCTGCCCCAACAGACACAAAGGGAATGACACTCTTGGTGACGGATATATTACCTGCGTGTAGTTCCTCCCAGGTCTGAGGGTGATTGATCCTCAAGTCATGCATGTCTGCGATGTATCTTGGCCAGAGTATTTTGTACTTGATGCGATCCATGGAAAAAAACAGCTTGCTCAGTGCTTCTCCAGCCTGCAGATGGAGTTCAAGGTCAGCATTCCGAGTTGCTGCTACGAAGAACAGGATTGTTTCCACCCGATGTAGGTAGCTCATCATGGCCTTGAACATTGCATGCTGGGATTTTTGTTCCTCCCATTCTTGGAATGCTGTGATGACTTCAGCAGTGGCTTCCAGGAGGGTCCTGTTGACTTGCTTCACAGATTCAGCCTTGATGTCTTTACCCTCCGAGCAGGCAGCTTCTACTCCCTCTGTTGCCTTCAGGCACACATATTTCAGTTGTGGGTTGTCCTTGAAGAACTCCTCCAGAGCCATTTCATAGAGTGCTACATACGAGTAGATGTGGGCATGGAGTGCTCGCTTGTAGTGTGTGCATTTCAGGATTTGCCTTGTTGTGGCAGGACCATACATCTGCTTCCATCCAGGCATCATCTATACCCGAGTTCTCCATGGAGGCACCAAGAGCTCTGAGGGCAGCCATGACGACATGCAGCTCACCCAGTCTGGGAACAACCATCTGTTTCAGGTCAGGTCTGGCATCTAGGAGCTGCACCACCTTCTCATAGAGGGCCATGTCAAAGGTAATGACTGTGGGGTGATCTTCCCCAACTGCCAACTTCCTCAGCTGATTTGCTTGCATGATTATAGTCAACAGAGTTGACCACTCGTGTGCCACCTCTGGCAATAGTGGCAAGGCTCCAACCTGTGTCAAGGGAAGGCTTTCAGACAACAGTGAGTTGTATCCTGCCCAGCCTGGAATATTGCTGGAAGTTTCTCCTGCTTTCATTCTGGATAATGCAGATGCAACAACCCATCCTAGATGTGTCAGCTGATAGGATTCTGAGATCCCCCTGCTGATGGCAAACTGTTCTGACCTCTTGGCATGCTGCGGTGTTGGCTTGTCACAGTGAAGTATGTCTACATGGTAGGGAGTGACTGATAGACTCTGTGCATCACCTATGATGAGAGGCTCTGCAACAGGTTCTTTAGAAGGATCAATCTTCTGGTACACTGCAGTGATCGTCCCGTGGGTGGTTCCTTTCCCATCACGAGTGTCCTCGGCAAAGTCTGTGTTATCAGCTGCAAAAAATACAAAGGTCCCCTTCCTCAGGAATGGTGGTACATAGAGGCCTTGGTGCGCTCTGGTGTTTTCTACAACAGCATTGGCCAGAGCAGTTTCCATGAGAAGGGCACGACCATGTGAAACAGAGTAGCCATGAGCATTGAGCAGATTCATCAGCTTCTTGTTGCGTGTGTCATGGTGGATAGTCAGTGCCAGTCCCAAAACCTGTGGGTTCTCTCGTGCATGGGGTGACCTAAATGATGCTGATTCACTGATTGGCTTGTACTTTACCTGTGCACTGGATTTGAACCCATACATGATATTCTGGCTCACCGTCAGTGTGGCTCGGTCAACAACTCTGGTCCTCTTTTCAGTTTCCAGCTTTTCAGCAGGCCCAACCATTATCCAATGGATCATGGTGTATAGTTCAGCTGGAACATCGGTAATGTCACTAGATACCTGTAAGACATTTCTCTCCTTGGTGAAGGTTGCAATGCTTTTCCTTATCACCTGTGCTGCTTTGTAGATTGTCTTCATGCTGTTCTCCTCCTTCTTCTTATCAGTTGTTGTCATAGTATTAACCATGTCCTCTTCACATGCATATGGGGAGTAGAGGATTGCTGGCTTCCTTCTGTCTTTTTGACGAACAGACTTCAGGTGTGGCAAAGCAGAGAGGATTCTTTCTTTCAGCCACTTTCTACTGAATGCAGGTAGATGAGTTTCCAATACTTCTGAACCAAGCATAATGATATATGTGGTTTCAATGTCATCCATGCTAAGGTATGCTTGGTTTTGTGTTTCTACATCAATAAGGTTAATCAGCTCAAGCAGACTTGACTTTTGTAGGAAAGGTTCTTTGGCAGTTTTGCTAGTGCTAGTGCTAGGTTCTCGAAGAGCATGGAACACATTTTTTCTCCAGCAAACTTTGTGGTATTGGACATCAATCGCATGTGCATCACCTGGTGAGATGCAGGTGTTCAGCCTGGTCTTCAGTGCAGTATTATCGAACATTTACACAGCCTCTTTAAGATGTTTACCAGCATTCTCAGTCCTGACCTGGTACAGTTGTTGGCCATCGTCCTTTTGACAAAAGAAGCACTGTTCCTTATTCAGTGGACTTGTATAGGATCGTGTGAATGGCGATGAAAAACTAAATGTTGAGAGGTCTGGATCATCAATTTCTGTGCTTCCTCTTTTCTGTCCACGCTTTTTGGCAGTGTAGTGTCCTCTAGTTAGAGCGTGTGCATTGCGGTCTCTTGCACGTTGTATTTGGTCGTTGTTAGTTGCATTTGAGTGACAGGAGCGATGCCAGACTGCCTGCTCTGTGCACAATGTTTCTAGTGTGCAGTTTTGCAGTCGCCTTTGGACTTGAACGTAGTCCCCATCATTCAAACTGGCCCTCTCTTGAACTGCCTGCAGTACGAGTCCATAGGACTCTAATTTAGGATGTTGCACCAGGACTCCTTTCTTGTCATCATCAGACTGGCAGATAATGCACTGCTTCCAGCTAACGGACTCCTCGGCTTGACATGATGCTTCTCTACCTTGTGACTCTCCACTCATGCTTAGAAACTGCAAAGACATAAAATATTGTCAAGCTAGTTGACAGGCTAAATTGATACATGATTAATACGCTACTCATTCAAACAATAGTCATGAATGACACACTATAATTCATGTTAGCTAGCTTAGTTACAGTAGCAATACTTACATGTGCAAGTATGTTGCTGAAATCTAGCCAATTACATATTTTCTGAGGTAAAAAAGAAGATAATACTTACTGTACATGTATCAGAAGCTGTGTACAATAATCTTCTTGGGATGACACCTCTGATATTGTAGGGCCGATGTGGTCCACAACAAATATCAGGAGAACATCAGAAGTCTGAGGAACAATAACACATATTCATCACATGATACAACACACACACACACACACACACACACACACACACACACACACACACACACACACACACACATTATACTGTAGATACAGTAGTCCTAATGTTAGCTAGCTTAGTTAGTTAGCTAGCTAGCTAGTGTTAGCTAACTATAAAGTAGGCTAATTGGATGATAACACATCTCTCAAACAACAGTCATGACACAAACTATACAGTATTGTTAGCTAGCATATTTAGTTAGCTAACTAGTATTAGCAAACTACTGTATTTTAATTCGATGATACAAGATGATAACATCATGACATCATGAATTACACAATAGTAATGTTAGCTAGCTTAAATGAAATTGGACATAAAACCTGTTGAACTTTTCTGAGGTAAAAATGAAGATAATACTTACTGTACATGTATCAAATGATGTGTAAAATAACCTTGAAGGATGACACTTCTCATATAGTAGGCTATTTGTGGTCCACAACAAATATCAGAAGAATATCAGAAGTCTGAAGAACAGGGCCGTTGCCATAGGAGACGAAAAACTGTGATCGCACAGGGTCTTGCATAAGATTATTAATTTTTTTGCCTGAATTGAATTTATAGATATTTTATATGTATCGATATAAGATAATGGTCTATTATAGAGTATTTTATGAAAAATAATCAATTCAATTTGTTTTTGTATACTTAAAAAAACTTAGCACAGGTCATTTTCGACCGACTCAAAGGGTTAATGTTGTAAAATGTGATACCTTTGTAACTACCACCATTGGGTTCCTTGACCCTGAAAATGTAGGTTTAGAAGTTAAAATCAATGTTCCAGATTATTTAGAAGCCGAGATATTACAAAACCTACATTTTACGGCGGCCATTTTGGAAATTCCAATATGGCCGCCATATAGACATCTGGGCAAATGGAAACATGGATTTTCTGAATCCTTATACAATACCCTTTCCAAAAATGTATAGTTTAGCAAATCCCCACAAAAATGCCACGAAAGTTAAAATCAAGTTATAATGAACCTGACTATTAGTCTAAGTTCAAACGGTTTGGTCACAATTTATGTAAACACATATTTCCAAGGCACTCCTTTATAATTATTGGGATAAACAGGTTTAAAATCATTCCAATGTATACTATAGGACAGTAACCAAAAATATCCTTTAAAACTGGAGAGATAAAAAAATGCATAAATAAATAAATAAATGTTAAGGTAAAATAAGATATGAATGAACAACATAAATAAAATAAGTTACATTAATTTGTTATTGGTTATGTTCACATACTTATTTGATTACATCCACTTGTCTAAGATGACAACAGAGAATTTCGACCCAAAACCAGCTGTTGACTTGTTGATGCAAGCAGCTAATCGCAGACTCAACCAGAGAGAAAGTAGTAGGCCTACATCATCAGCTACCATGTCTGACAGAGAGGAAGACAGTGAGGAGAACAGTGAGGAGAACAGTGATGACAGCTTGTAGGATTACTGGTCGTGCTAATGTTGTCTTGTGTTCATCTCTGCATGTGTGTTCTGTGTTCACCTCTGCATGTGTGTTCAGTGCCGTGTGTCTGGCAAATAAAGTCAAGACCCCCTCAAAAGTTACGGTTTATTTCATTTTAAGGATGAGCACCAAGCAACATCTCCAGGTGCTCCTTTGAGAACCAGGGCAAAAGAGTTATGTGCACCCCTGACTATAAGATCAATCTGAAATAAATAAGTGTTCTGAAACAAATACCAATAACTGTATTGCATTGTTTTCTTATGCGCAATTACTTCATACTGTCTAGTTCTCTTTTTCGTCCTGCATTTATTGTGCCCCCCTCAGAAAATAACTGGCCCCCCAGTGGCCCCCCCCAGTCAAATTGGTCTAGAACCGCCACTGCTTGTTGGTCCCTCTCTACATTCACAGAGGGCCCGCTATAGTAACTCAATGAGAGAGTAATGTCAAATGACAGTACAATTATAGTACAATCATATCATAATCATATCATAAGCGTCTTTGAGTTGTGAAAAGCGCTATATAAATAAAATGCATTATTATTATTATATCTTCCCTCTAAATGGGCGGGCTTTATTTTCACGGACTTTATGACAAGTTCCGCCCGCTGTGAGGTCTATGGTCTATGCAAGTGGTGCAGTGACGCGTCCTAAAACCCGGAAGTAAGCTTCGCTCGGATTCCCTCGACAGAAAGCAATGGGATTTCTCCATAGGATTTTGGAAAATAGCTCGAAATAAGGTCTGTGGAAAACGAACCTGTTAGATAAATGCACGTTTTGTTTAGCCGGATAATATCCACATGTCTACCCTACCCTAATATTTTCGAATCATAAATCTAATCGATAGATTTATGATCGATAGATTTATGATTAGCATAAGTTCATTCATGATGGCTCACTTCAGTGATAGTGATGACATCGTTGTGAAGTTATTAACCGAGTCATTTTCAAGATTGAGTTACAATGATAAACTGGAGTGGCAAAGGATCAGCTGAATGACCCGCAAGTGCTTCATCCAAATGGACAGGAGGATAGACTTTGTGTTTAAGTGATTTGATCATCAAAGGTAGGCCTAAGGCATTTTCAATGTGGGCCGCCGTGCCGACTTAATTCATTTGTAATTGTTACTTGGCTGTGGGTGCCCTGTCATGATAGGTGTTTATATAAATGGTGTTGTTCTGTGTGGTAGAGGGTCGCTGTCATTGATGCGTTTTGCACCCCGGGCTGCTGTTTTGATATTCCGCTGAAGTATACGCTGTGACGTAATATCTCTTCTTTTGTTTCGAGGGAAGGGGGGTCAGAGGGCCTAGGTATAAAAGTCACGGCTCGCCACTGCATTGTATAGTATCTGGTACTGTAGAAGCAAACACAATAGTGGTGGCTTAAAGCCCACTTCTGCTCCGCGCCGTCCGTTAGATGAGCCTGGTCAGATTAATAAGAGAAGGAGTTCAAAACACCGGCATAAAAGTTATAACAATAATCTGATTTTAATGGTAAAAAACACAATACGAAATACAGAGTGCCCTGTAACAGAGCACTCCGGGCTCCCCGCTCTACTGCCGTGCGATACAGATATCGGGACCAGCCAGTCAGAAACAGGGGGCATTTTGCATGAATAAACAACAGTATATATGGACATATTTGGGGCGGAGATGTGTGTCGGCTCTTCCGTCCCATTTTACTCCTAAGCGAATCAGAGAGTCCGTGGGGAGGAGTTTGGGTCGGTTGCTCACTCCCCTAGGTGTTCTTACTGGTTGGATTCACTTTGGGTCGGGCCCAATACAGCGAATCAGAGTTCTGGGAAAAAGTATTTTTCTTCTGAACAGAGCGTGAGAGCCTCGGAACTATACAAGGTCAGAATCACTTTTTATCTTACACCTGGGTTAACTCCTTTACTTTCCCAAGGAAGATTTCACACAAACTATTCCTTCCCAAACAATCAAACATTGTACACAGATATATTGGTATCAAACATTGTACACAGATATATTGGGGCTTGAGATTATATTGGCCCCAGAAAGAACCTTGAAAAGAGTGTGTGTGTGTGTGTGTGTGTGTGTGTGTGTGTGTGTGTGTGTGTGTGTGTGTGTGTGTGTGTGTGTGTGTGTGTGTGTGTGTGTGTGTGTGTGTGTTGGTATCTGGGTCAGTAAGTGTGAGAAGGTTTATATATATATAGGATTACTTTAAAACAGTCCCAAATAATACATGTTCACTTCAATACAGTTCAAGATAATACCTGTTTACTTTAATACAGTTTAGAACAATATCTGTTTACTTTAATAAGGGGATTAATAAGAGTTGTGTCTAGCAGCTCTGTCTAGCAGCTCTCTCTCGCTCGGGAACAGCTGATCGCTGCACGGCGATCAGCTGTCCCTCCCTCAAGGTGTGTGTGGGTGTGTCTGTGTCTCATTCACTGTCCCTCAGGTTGTAGCATATTTCGATTGCCAGTTTGTGGCTTGTATATGTTTTGTGAACGCAACGCTGGCATAATATGATGTGGCCTGCTGACATGGCATCTAATTAACACACAGGACTAAAATAATACGTGTTTAATTCAGCCCAGATGCGGTGACTGCAGGCCAAATCCATTAATGCGGCATATATTGAAGTTGTTCAAAGTTGCACCGGTATGAGGCGCAGTGAGAACCACGCACCTGTCAGACTAGCGAATGTGCACATTTACATTTCAGGAGAATAATGAAGATGTGATTGGTTGTTCCACTCTCCGTTTCTCACGAGACCAGCGCGCTGCTGTTTACATTAGTGTGGACTGGACCGACTGAAACTGACGGCAAGGTTAATTATTGTGGAAGGATGGACCCCCATCCTGCAACAAAAAAAAGGCAACGAAATGTGCTAAAATCACTGATTTATTCAGAACCCCCCATATGCTATAGAATGACGAAGCAGAAAGTAAGTGAGCGAACATTATGAGCCACATTTCTTTCTATAGTGTAGCCTGATGTGCACATCGACCAACACAACAGTGTCTCAGTCCAATGCTAAGTTAGTGGCAGGCTCTGTGGGACTGGAGACTAAAAGGCTACACAAAACCCAAACATGTCCTTAATGTTACTCAAGGCAAATATATGTAATGTAACCGTTAGACTGCAGCTAACTGTGGGGCTAGAAACCCCTCATACTGTGAGTGAATAACTTGAGATGGTTATGTTGCCTATGGGGAGACAATCATTATGGTATTAGGCAGGGCTCGACATTAAGGGCTGCCCGATGGTCCGGGGCCATCTAGTATTTAGCTCGGGCAATGAAGCCTCACCTGCTGGTTGCCCGATCGGGCAATCTATTATGCCAGTATCATGGAGCTCGCGGATCCAGTAATGAGTGACCCGACAGTCAAATTAAACATATCTATAACTAGTTTAGGTAGTTTGAGAGGTAATTAAAATAGCTACGTGTGATATTCTAACCTGAAGTGTGTGTTTTGTCCGCTCACCGCTGCATGTGATTATGCAGAGCTGTGTGTCGACTCGTCAGCAGCAGCTGATCTCTCTCTCCCGCCAGATTAGACTTCACTCGCGTTTATGTCCATATCGATCAGATCTAGCTAGTTCTAGCTAATGATAGACTACCTGCTTATTAAAAGACACCTAAACAATAAGTGTCGCTATGCAACTGGGTCAGGCCACAAAGTATAGCGCAGCATTATGCATTTGTTTACATGCCCACCGGAACCCCGAGGCATTACCAACAATCAACCCATACAGGACATCTCTTTCTCCACATTAAAGGAAGGCTCCAGTCATTAGATAGTTAATCAAAACTTCAGTATTTAGTGAAACATTATGTTTAAACCATACCCTGAAGAAATCAGCGATATTCCCCGGTAAATAATGATTTTATAGCTCTTTTTTTATCAAAACCTGTATATTCCGTCAGGCAGCTGCCATTTTGGCCATTTTCAGTAGTCGCATGATCCGAGAAACTAGGTCGTGACGTCATCTATGCGTTCACTTTGTAAACACACGACGAAAACATGGCGGAGTATTTGAGTTCGGACTCGTCAGCCGAGGAAGAAGTTTAGAAAAATAAAGTCCAGGCGGACTTACTTTGAATTATCACTATAGGTATTCATTCCATCCAAATACAACTGTAAATTTTTTTTAAAAAACATACTCTGTTATCCTCTTAGGCCCCACGGACCCGGTTCCGGGGCCGAAATCGCGTCATTTGCAGGAAACAACGTCTAAGGAACCTTAATATTTAATAAACTATGAATATTGTATATCCATATAAAGGGAAAACAACTAATTTAACTGATCTTTTTCATTTTCTTCTTAAAAAAAAACACACAATGCTAACAGTGAGCCTCTGAATTAGCCCCGAGCGAAAAATGCTAACCTATTACTGCACCAAAAATCACTCCTAGCTCCCTTATTACTTATCCTAGCTGCACATCCAACACATCGTTTATGATCGTAAAGACACAGAATCTAACGGTGCTCACCTCAACACTGAAAGATACAAACTCGTGACGTTATCAACAAAAACGTACATCAGAACAAGTGGCGCTAGGTACTAACATGTGCTAGGCTAACATGGCTTACCTTGGTCTTTGTCTGATCTAAACTGGTCTTCAATGGCATTACAACGATAAAAACGATGATGTAGTTAAGCCATAGGTTAATATCCAATGTGACTGTGTCCCCTTTGAAATGTTCTAATAATCTATAAGCAATACAACTGCAATTCCGTTATCTGCTGTCCGCTCTGTGTTCCGTGCGCTCTGGGTCCTGCAAATCCTGCTTCCTTACGTAGTAAACAATAAGTAAAGTCTGCTGCGTAATGTGCTTACGCTGGCTGGCATTGGCAGTGCACTGCATCCCCATTAAGTAATGGTTGATTAATAAATCCCATTTTATGTTTCATCATACTCTCAGAGTAGTCGTCCGGAAACTTGAAATGTTCGCTGCATACATGCGCCTGTGGATCTTTCGGTTCGGGCCGAGCACATTTCGCTAGCCACTGCCTCCGAACATACTTCCTACGCTTACCCGTTGGCAATAGATGGAACGGAGCATTCCGTGGATTGTTCCTATCCGAATTGTGGCAATGTTTCGCGATACAATGAGGCATATTTCAATAGAATGTGAGAGTAACTAGAGTAAACAACATGAACAAAGCACATACGTCAATTTGTCCTCGACACCAAATGCATAGTTCACGTCACTTCCGGTAAAATAAGTCATGTGACTCGTCAAAATGGCGCCGCCCACAGGGTTGATGTTATTTCGGTAATTAATCAGCATAGAATCACTGATAACGTCATCGGATAAAAAAAAAAAAAGAAAAGACTGGCAGAGACTGGTCTGTTTTATCGGATGATAATTATTTAAAAATGCGTGTCATGAGGATTGCCTCCCTTTAAGTGTTAGACATTAGAATTGACTATTCTTGTCTGTCACATACTCTTCTTGTCTGTCACATAAGTGGCGCAACTGAAGCGGTATTGCGCTAAAGGGAAATTATTTTTGACCGGACATTTTAACCAAAGAGATTTAGATTTTGCCAGCTAACGGGAACTCTGACGTCGCCATTTTGTGTGCTTCGCGGATGCGCTCGGCTCCTCTCGACTGCTGCTCGGGTCTGCTCGGTCAGCTTCCGGATGAGGAGGCATTCATTCGACCAACTTACAGTAGATAACATTACAAACATTTTTAACAGGGGCCATAATAGTGTAAATAATGTTTGTTTTGGCAGTTATAACTGAATGTAATGTTTTCTACTTTTTTACATCTGGGAAGGCATTTGCCTTCATCAGATGGAAAGTGTCTTGACCGACAACTTAAGTATTTCTTAAAGCTATGCAGGGCATGCAAGCGAGCAAACACAAACAAGAACAAACAAGTGAAATGAAGAATACAATTGAAATTGTACAATACAATATTGTGGTGGTTCATCTTATTTGTGCAGGAAATGAGCTAACGGACTTCAATCAAACAGTCACTTTAAAACGCAACCACCAATTAAATTTCACAGAAAGAAAGCAAAAGATTTATTACTTTTCTGTTGTTTCCAGAGCTGTTTCTTATTTTTATCTTTAAAAAAAAAAGCGTCAGCTAAATGCAATGTAATGTTATAATTCAGTCTAGAGAATGCACCAGACAGCATCTAAGACCTGCACAAATCTACATTTTCTAGGGGGAGGCCCCCCAAACCCTTTGTGCGTCATTTCTTCCGCGCGCATTTTTCAGGGCAATCTCTATTGGGCTCAGGGCCATCTGTAAATTAGCTTAGATGGCCCACAGGGCCATCTCCCAAAATCCTTAATGTCATGCACTGTATTAGGCCATGCAAATACAGGGTCAACTTAGGGATACAATAAGTGTTGTATAGTTCTTGAATAATGTTATTTCATAAATAATTGTTAATGTAATGATTACATTGTCTCCTTATTCAGTTCCACTATCAGATGATGCTGATGGTGATGACCCTGAGGGAGAGATGCAGGCACTGGCAGGTACAGAGGAAACTGTTTCAATAGGCTATGACTGACACTGAACACTTCATGTTCTCTCAATTATAGTTATTGATCAGAGTTTAATCCATCCCAATATTCAGTACCAGCAGATGCTGAGGAGGTTGACAAGACAAGTCAAGATTCAGGGTCCGGCACAAGGGAAATTGCAACTTAGTAGGGCAGCAACGTTGTAGATATTGACGATACATCCAGCAAAACGCCCCCAAAAAAAACTGGTAGTGGCCTGGCTGGGTGTATAATTCTCGGCCTGACCTATGGTCCCAGTCTGGCCCTGCTGACACATCACACACCCATACACTACACACACATTACTGATTAAACTGATATCACAATTGAGTTACTCTCTTTAAATAAATATACTGTAATTGGAAAATAATCATGTGTGGTGTCCTTGTTTTGTCCGTCCTTGAGCCAGGGCTGCTTATTGTTGTATGCAGGTTATTCTTGGTTTTAGAATGAATTCAGTAATGGTGTGTGTGTAACACAAACATAATAAATCATTGGATAGTGTTTCTCAAATGAAGGGGGGACATAATGAAATAAAGTGATGTATTAAGACTCAGTGCAAGTTATTACTTTCTTCCTTTACTTGGCATTCTTCAAAAATACACAGACATTGCAGCACATCTTTTCACGTCTTTGTTAAGCAAGCTTAATGACAATATCATACTATTACTATAGCCTATAGGAGTGTTCTATAGTGTGTTCAAAAAACAACTACAGAAACACTATATATTATATTATAGTTATACTATTTAAAATAATATAGTCTTAATACGGAAACACCAAAAAAAACACTATAGTAATAATATGCATCCACTATGACAATATCATGCTATTACTATAGGAGTGTTCTATAGTGTGTTCAAAAAACAACTACAGAAACACTATATATTATACTATAGTTATACTATTTAAAATAATATAGGAATACTACAAAGATCTAGATACATGGTATTACTATTGAAATATTATAGGGCTACTATAGCTAATAAAATGGCACTACAGAAAAAAACTATAGTAATACGATAGCCGGGGAAAAATACTATAGAACACTACAAACTTACTATAGGATACTATACAACTCTTATAGTTCATTTTCGTAAAGGAGAACCTGTATTTAACCATTTACTCATCCAAGTATTTCTAAAAGTAACACAGATCGATGTCGATGAGAAGAAGCAGTAAAGTTGCCCTGACAAAAACTCAGTAAGACTTCTGTTATATGTGTACAGTGCCTCTGTACTATTGTAATGTGCCTAATGTTCATAACTTGCTGTAGCTTGACATTATCTTAGAGTTGAAAAATGTAAATAGTGTGTTTACATTATTCTAATATAATTCAAACAATATATGTATTAAAATAACACAGGTCCATTTGCATTCCTGCAGGAGGTTATTGTGAACTCATGGCGTCAGTGAATAACCACAGAGTCAGTCAAAAATGAAGTCCTTTCGGTCAGTAGTCATGAGCTCTAAACTAGCTCTGAAATGTTGGAGTGGCCCCAGAGCCCCCGGCCACACAGACACACACCAGCTCATCTGCTGGTCCTCACTTTGTCCCAGCCCCGTTTACTGGACATTATTTCGCAGCGAAATGCCACCCATAGGACAGCTAACTGGATTACAAGCTCTGACTGCAGCTAAATGAGATTCTAGGTAAAACAACTATTTTTTGCATGACTAACCCTTAATGTAATCTCACGTTACAGTTTGAATAACAGCTCTAATGTATGTTTTACAGCTTGGACAAGTCAATAGGCTCATGTTAGCCAAACTTTAACATTTAAAGATGCTTATTTACTATGAACTGAATAACTTTGTAGGTAATTTAGGGTTGCAGCATTTGAGATTTGTGTAGATCAGTATTGCACATTGCTTTGAATATTTTCTCTAATTTCAGGTTTATTTAACTCAGTTTATGAGCAGTACAATTTGAACAATTAACCAAGAACTTCACAGCATGTATGGTTAGAAGGATGCACGATTGTAACATACAGTATCAAACAGGTGCATTTTGCTACTGCTATAATTAGCTTTGTTTAAGCACTTTATCACTTAGTGTTACTTTGTTTTTTTAGCTAGAATGAAAATGTTGCTAAGGGGAAACCTGAGGAGTGGATTGGGAATTTGCTTTCTGTTGTTGGCTCTCTCACACGAGGCCACAGGACAGAGAAGAAGGAAAGGACGCAGGAACAACAACAGACTGCGTGACGATGGAGGAAATGGTAATTATTTATATGATGTATACAATTTTGGTGGTGAAGGTCGGTCAATAGATCCTGATGTTGTAAAAGAGAAAGTTAGTAGGATCAGACATTCAACATCCACAGCTCAAGATAATCAGCTTAAAGGTCCCCTATTATACTGTTTTTCATCAATATAATATAACTCTCAGATATATATACAAACATTTCAATCATGAGAGACGTGATGTATGAAATACATGTTTAATACCGGACACGTGGTATAGAAAATTATGATGACAGATTACAACAATGAATCAACTGATGTTTGGAGATTAGGCCCCGGTTTGTAGGATAATCATTCGGGAGGGGAAAACCGCTCCGATGAACCCCCCGGGGTCTAGACACTGGTGGTGGTGATAATGGTTCGGTCTGGTCTGGAGGAAGAAGGATTAGCTTGGCCCTGAATTAGGAGACAGGAGGTGAAGGGGTGGAGGCGGGTTGTGCGTTGACACCTGAAATGACAACTGACAGAGAGGGAAGAGCCGATTTAAAGGGTTTAGCAGGTGCAATGATTGCTAGCTGGGGAGTACCGCCCCTGATTACTTAATGGGAGAGGAGCTTGCAGTGACGTGTAACACCAGGAGTATGGTCTTCCTTCTTGAACTTGCGCTAAGCTTCATGTCTCTGAAGTGTTTGGCTCGAAATACCAAACAGATCATCATAGCATCCCATAATCCCCTCTGTTTCAGCCCTGTTTCAAAAGTGCTGATTCTTTGTCGGTTACTTTAGATGAAAATAAGGAGCCACTCCCCTCTGAGAGATATTTGGTTAAAAATAACACAATGGTGCTCTAGGAGGAGATGCAGGTGATGAGGAGGGGGGGGTTACCTTGGTTGGTGATTGGCTAATGGTTACACAAGCCAAAAAACGTTATGACATCATAAAGTGGCCAACATCTGATCAGCTCATTTTCACACAGTTTTTTATATAAATGGATCAGGACAAAAAGAGAGCGAAGATTTTTTTCGTGAAACTTTCAGAATCTCTTTACACATAGTCCCACATGTTTATAAAAGACATGAAAAAGTGGATTTTGCATAATAGATGACCCTTAAATCATAAATAGGAAGATTTTTGTCTGGATGGCATATGTTGAGAATCACATGAATATGGACATCACTCTCTTGTATTTCTATTCAACGTTAGGTTTGTCTGAAGGGATCCATGTAGGTACAACCTTCAGAACCTTTTATCATCCCCAACAGTATTTTACAGTACAGTATTTGACAGGATTCTTTGTCGAACTCCTTCTCTCACAGGTCTGACGTGTTCACTGGAGGTGGCTTTCATTCTGGACAGCTCGGAGAGTGCAAAGATATACCTGTTTGAGAAGCAGAAAGCTTTCGTGTTGAGCTTCAGCACTCGCCTCTCCATGACTCAAATAGACGGCTGGACGCTAAAGATGAGAATGGCAGCTCTTCAGTACAGCAGCTTTGTGTCCATGGAGCACCGGTTCTCAGCCTGGAGAGACCTGGATTCATTTCACAATCAAGTAAACGCCATGAACTACATCGGCCACGGCACCTACACCACCTACGCCATCACCAACGTCTCGCAGCTGCTGGTGGAGGAGACGCCGGCCGACAGCGTCAGAGTTGCAGTGCTGATGACTGACGGTGTGGACCACCCCCGGAGCCCTGATGTGATCGCAGCTGCAGCAGAGGCCAAAGGTCAAGGCATAAAGTTCTTTGCTGTGGGTTTATCAGACATCGGCCAGCAGAGTAAGAATAACGCCAAGCTCCGGGCCATCGCCAGCACACCTGCTCAGCAGTTTGTCCAAAGTCTTCTCGATCCTCAGCTGGAGGAGAAGCTGATCAAGGAGATGGTGAGAGGTTACTGTGTGTGACTTTACAAATTGACATTTTACACAACATGGAAATGAGTTGGATCTTTCCTAACATAATAATTATCTAGTTTTTATTTGTTTGTTTGCATGAAACATATAGTTTAACTACTTTTTTAAGAATAAATACATTTGCTATCATGGCTGTTTCTTAAAGTAGTTTAACTTGTTCTCCCCTAGCTTTTTATATTTTTCTGTAGTTTGTTAAATACATTTTAGTTGCTTATGACCACTCTTTTGCCTAACAGTCAGCAGTCATCAATCACAACCAAATATTTTGCCATTAACATTCTGTGTCTTTTGTTTTGAAAAGGGTGCACTTGCCTATGAAGGGGTGAGTTTTCCAATGCAATGCAGTATTTTGGTTCATTAATAACTGGTTTGTGAAGATGGATGTACTGACTTTTGTCTGTTCTCTCTTTTAGTGTCCAAAGGCTCAAGTGTGTACGTGTGAAAGAGGAGAAAGGGGCCTTCAAGGAAGTCAAGTGAGTTCCATACAAGAAGTGTCATTTCTTACCAAAAGTATAGGATAGTCATTATGTATTCCCTCATCACAAACATGCATGGCATCAGCTCTTCCTTTAGCATCTGACCAAGACTTAACAATTGCTAATTCCAGGGTAGAAAAGGGGACCCAGGCTACACAGGGCCACCTGGTGTAAACGGAGCGAGGGTAAGTCATCACACAAAGTCACAAACTATGTTAGTGTCTGATTTCATGCGACTCATTGTAAGCTGGTTTCTTTAAGGGTGAGTCTGGCTCCAACGGTCGACCTGGAGGTGATGGTCCAGAGGTAAAAAAAAATGAACAGCAGACATTGTTATTATTAGAAGAAATTCTGATTTTACAACTTTCCAACATTTCACAGGGCCATCCAGGTTATAAGGGCAACAAGGTGCGTGACAATTATCTTTTGCAACATCATTATCAGTTGTTTTCTTCTCTTGACATATATTGACAAGTCCTAAGAAATTAATCTTTAGTTTGGTCTTTTAGGGGGGGACAGGAGACTGTGGCACTCCTGGGGAGAAGGGTGACATTGTATGAACAGCATCAACAATATTATTTTAATCAATACCACATAAAGGTATGTGGGTCTCTTGTAATGAATTGAGTGTCATTTCACAGGGACCTGAGGGACCTGCAGGCCAGCGAGGAACAAAGGGAGAACAGGTACAGCACATTTATAGTTGAACACTATAATGTAATGTTGTTGTGAACATTTTTGACTCTAGAAATATAAAAGTTTTGCAGAGAAATTCCAAATTTAGAAAAAAAAATCCTAAACGTTTTTGATTTTAATATAAAATAAGGTAGAACTTATATTAACCCAAAGGAAATTGTTGTGTTGCAAAAAAAAGTAAAGTGTGCCAAATAAATATGAAATAAATGAAGTGCCATCATAAGGTTAAACTTTAAATTGGTACAATACGTTTATTTGTGACAAAATACCTGCAAAATATTGACAGCAGTATTTTGTGTACTTTGCCTTTTGCTAAATGCTTGACACTATAGCGAACATGGAAAATATGATAGATGCTAAACATATTAGCATTGTCACTGTGCATATGTTAGCATGCTATAGTTAGCATTAAGGCAAGCAGCCTCAAAGAGCCTTAGTTTCATCATTTTTATTGATTTATAATATGATACATTCAATCACTTTATTATTTGTCAATGTATTCCACACCAGTTTAGCAGTAAAGGAGCAATTTCCTGGTTTTTGAAACTTTTCCCAGACAGACATCACAATGAGTCGACATAAGAAAGTTAATTCTCTCTTAAATATGAAAAATGGAAGTGGAATTTCTCTCTCATTCATCTCTGCACTAATGGAATGTGAATATTGGTTTATGGGTAATCCTGATACTAATGTGGCTATCCAAAGCAGTGAATCCAGGCTTGCAGGATATTATTCTTCTGCAGGAACAGACTTTGTGTGGTGGGATTAGTGCACGGACCTGGCCGACCAGCACTTCTCTTCCTCCTCTGTGCTACTGGCATAGTGTCTGTATGATCTTTCCTTTTGTGAGCTTGGCCGGAGAATTTAAGGACATGAAAGCTGAACATGTTGATTTTAGTGATTTCAGTGGTGTTGGCTTGGTCATATGAAGTGGGGGCCCCCAGTTGTTTTGAGAAGACACTGTACAGATAGTTATGAGTGTTGTTAAAGCTAACATGTATGATGTATTGCGGGACTGTATAAGACTTTGAATATGTTTTGCAGGGAGTACTAGGATTTACAGGAGACACAGGCCCTGAAGGACCAGCAGGACCCAAAGTAAGTTAACCCAAGATCTTGAGATGCATTGACATTTATGGAATTGTAAACTCTGTCTGCTTTCATTTTCTCTGTGATAGTTCCTAACAGCAACAGTTGGATTGGCTGGATTTCATTCGCAGAGATTTCCAGACGTGACAACCCCTAGTGGTAGTAACAAAAAAGATAGTGGCAGAAAGCAACATGCTGGAATTGTAGGGATCTGTTTTAGAGGATGAAGTCAGAATCCATATTTATTATTTTTCAAGTTTTTACCAAAAATCTTCTACTTATAATTTCTTTGAGAAATAAAGTTATTTGCTTTCTTGATGATAGTAAACTGTTTCATAAACACACATTCCAAAATGCAGAGCAGTCAGTTACATCATGATTATGGTCAACCAAAGGATTTAGTCATTTAAGATCATTTTGTAATTTGGTGATATTTTTCAATAGTTCAGCATTCCCAGGACACATTCCCACGTATTGTTTTGTGAGGTAGAAACAACCTTTAAAATGTGTGCACAGCGCTGATGAGATGCTGAAGGCTTCATCACCATATCTGTCCCAAAGCTTCTTAACAAAGATGTCTTTATATACAGATGAAATGTAATATCATTTATAGCACATCTAGAAAAAGTACAGACATTAGCCAAGTTTTACAGAAGGAACAAAGGACTGGTATTTATTTCCGAAATGCCTCAAAATGTTGAATGCAGACTTAGATTTGTTTGTATTATACCATATTTATTAAATGAAGACTAAACAAATATATTTTTTTAGTGCAGACAGAGGCATCTGTTAACTTATTTGCATTTATCTAACAACTCTTTGAACTGCCATTACGTGACATGCAAATCTCTGAACCTGTTTCCTTGCCACAGGGCGACCGAGGGCCCAACGGTGCTGCAGGACCACCGGGGGACATTGGTATTGGATTTCCTGGAGCCAAGGTAACACTTTTTAATCAACATCACCTATTAAACATCGTCTATAGTCATAAAATCTTCATAAAACAAATGTATGACTAAATATCTTCAGGGTACCTTTTTCTTACATAATGTAATACATGATATCCATAATGTAAATGCCATGATGGGGTAACATCTCTTTGTAATTCTCACTGGAGTTACAGAACATTTAAGGACAACTCAAGCAGCCACAAGTATTGTTGGATTAGATAAACCTTAATAAAGCTGCTTTCCCCTAACACACATCTAATAAGGGCCAGAGATTGAATAAATGATATCACTTTTTAATAATTTATTGAAAAACGTTTTGACATGTTTAAAGTGTTGAAAGTTGTTGAGTTGTGCTGTGTAATGCTTACAGGGTGAAAAAGGCCTTCAGGGAAGGTCAGGTCCTTCAGGTCCTGTTGGGATAGGAGAACCAGGACTACCTGTGAGTATGAAAATATTCGTATATTGTACCGACACATCAAGGTGTCTACATTTCTTTAATGCCCATTCTATGCATAACAGTGTCTTGATAGGATAACACTTTGTATAAATACTCTTTTACAACTTTCAAATGTATTTTAGTATAGGCCACAATTAGGCTGTCATCACAAAAAGGTTAATCAAAAGTAATAATCCTCCTTAGGCAGAGAGAGTTTCTCTTTTGAGAGAGTTATATATATATATATGTATATATATATATATATGTATTTATATGTATATATATGTATATATATATATGTATGTGTGTAATGGAGTAATATTACTTGACGCATAAGCACATCTTGTTGAGGTGGAGTTCATTTTTACTTGATTAATACACTGTTGGACAGTTAGATCTATAACAATGCTTCAAACTTTATAAACTGATCGCATGTGGTGTTTTAATAAGAACATTCAAAGCAAATGTAGTGAAGGTTCAAACCTTTCCCCCTGAAATAAAGAAGCATACAATGGAAAAATTCAAGGTAAAGGTACAGTGAAATTGTACTAAGGTACAGTGAAATTGTACTCAAGTACAGTACTTGAGTACATGTATTGTAACCTTCCACCACAGAGAGCAATTTTTATGTTGAAAATTAAAGATCTGAATAGAAACTTTATCCTGAAGAGCAAAGAAGATAAATCATGTATGGAATATTGTTTTTCCATCTGTTTTCCTTTGTTATTACGCATTATTTAAAAGTTTCCAAGATGTCAAACATAAGCACACATGAGCAAGTTCAGAGCACTTTCCTCACATCCAAATATGCTGGGAATTTAAATTTTGAACACAATTCAACTCCATGCTGCCACCTGGAGCACACAAAATGAATAGTTGTTCAAGAGCGCACCTTCACTCTGTCTTGTGTTAAACCAAATCTATGTTGGATGTTGGTATTTATTGAGGCCTTCACATATTAAGACTTTTTTTTAAAGTTGTTTTTTTATTCCAGGGTCCACCAGGACCAGCCGGAGTGCGAGGAATCCCAGGACCAACGGGTGAGGGGCTTCCAGGGCCGAAGGTGGGTTACGTTTTAAACCATGTATTGACCGAACCAATGGTTCTCAATAATGTGCAGATAGGACATACTTGTCATTCTTACTATCTACTGCAATTTGAAGCAACATTTGAAGTAATGGTTACATTGAGTTAAAGGGGCCCACCATACAGTGCTTGAATTCATGCAAATGATTTGGTTGTAAACAATTGAATATTCTTTACTTAATATGTTTAACACATTCCACATGCTTTTTCTATTTTAAAACGGATACATTTTAAGATATATGTTTTAAGTTTTTCATCTTTTTGATATTTATGATTCTTGATTTCATTTTGTTCATATTGACTTTTATGCGACAAAATACCAAGGCACATTCCTGCAAAAAGGTTATGGTCAGTAGTTATTTTTATTAGTATATAATACTTTGTATGTGTACTATAATTGCTTTTTCATATTTTGTTATGGTATTTTTATTATGTCTTCTTTTATTCAGAAGAGGGGTTGAAATAGACGGTATCATTCTGCATTTTGAAATGGGAGTGAAGGAACGCTATAACCTCTGTGCAGTTGCATCTCTTTATATTTATTGCAGGTGCATAGCAAAAGAGAATGAATTACATAAATCACAACCAGAACACGTGTCACTGATTGCTGAAAAACATTGTGTAATTACTTAGGAATTTACATTATTGGCTTTTTCATAACGTCACATATGAAACATGCTGCACATGTGTCAAGCTTATGGAAGATTGTGTCTACAGTACGTCACATTTTCAAACTTTTGTTTCAGGGGGATCGAGGATATGAGGGTCCCAGAGGAAATCGTGGGCTTGCTGGCATTGGGGTTAAAGGCGACAAGGTATAAATATCTTATTTGTTTACTCAACGTGATGAAAATGTATGCAGATCCTGCAACATTAACTATACTTCGAGTACTCGCCCAGGTCTCATAGATCACTGCATCTCTTGAATATAATCATCTTTTTTCAGGGAGGTTACGGGCCGCCTGGGTTTCCAGGTCCAGTTGGTGCTCCTGGTTTAGGAAATCAAGGAGAAAAGGTACTAGTTACATTAATGCATGTCAAACTGTTAGGTAAAGAAAATAATTCACACCTTTAAATTAAAAAAACTGATTAGAAAACTTTTAGATCAGCTTGAAAATGCATTGTCTCAAAGCCGAAAACAGGGCTGTTTTTGTCTGCATCTCTTTTGAGAGATACATGGTTATACTGGACAGTATCAGGGGGTATTTCAGTGAATACCTTGACTTTTCATACTTTCAGTAATAATATTGACATACTATTAAATGCAGGGGGATCAAGGCCCAGTTGGACCTGCAGGCCCCAGAGGAGCTCAAGGTATCGGAATAACAGGAACAAAGGTAAGACAAAACGAGGGGGGGGGGGGCCTCCTTGAACGACTATAACGTTTCAGAAACAGAAACTCAGATGCTAATTGTGATTGACATGTTGCTGATTTCCCCTCCTGATTGCATCTAAATCGTTTTGAATATTTTATCTAATAAATATGCCTGCGACTCCCAGCTGGCTTGTCAATCAAATGCAGGCGGATTTCATGATGCAATTTGTGAATATTTTGTTGAATACATTTGTCCCTGGTGGTTTTCAGGGGAATCAGGGACTCCCAGGTGAGCCTGGACTGACAGGTGAACGAGGTGTTGGACAACCAGGACCCAAAGTAAGTCCTCTAAAATGTACTGCACTACTTTCTCATCATTCTATATAGTACCGTATATGCCAGTGTGCCATTTTTTTTTATATGTGTTCTTGCTGAGAGTTAGACAGGAAGATTGATTCCACTTTCATATGTGTTTGCTTAACACAATACGAGAGCTAAGCCCGGTCCAATGTTATCCAAAAGTGATTTTCTAAATAACCTGGTCATTTTAATATTGCTTTCATACTTTTGTTCCATATCCTCAAATGCACTTGCTCCTCCCCTTCCTCTCTCAGGGTGACCCGGGGTCCGAGGGGCCACCAGGTATACCAGGTGAGCCAGCAGAGGATGGAGCCCCAGGACAAAAGGTGACATTAAACCTAAACATGTTTTCTCTTGTGCATACATACATAATACATCAATATTTCTTACCAGTCTTTGCTTCATTGTCTGTTTCTAAATGACGGCAGGGGGACGTTGGGTTACCGGGGCCCAGGGGACCTGACGGGGCTCCTGGTAAAGGCACTCCTGGAGGGAAGGTAACAGAATCACAGTTGATGTGTATATAACGTTCTTCTGTGATTTACAGATATTATGATTCAATGATCTTAAATGATATGATCACCTAAAGCTTAACTCAAAGTTGATGATTTTGAGTTATTTTGGCAGGGGGACAGAGGGGACAGAGGGAGCAGAGGACTGCCAGGTACAGTTGGTCCTGTGGGGCCAATGGGGTCAAAGGTAAGAATAATAAATAAAATGTCTTGTAAAATTTTTAAATAGTGTTACAAATTTTGAATAATGCTGCCACATCTCTTACAATAAGTGAAAACATACAGTGGCAAGAAGTAAGTTCACCCAAGTTCAATTTTGAGCACCTTGTACATATAACATTGTATGTAATATTTATATTTTCAGCTGCTTTCTAGTAACTTTTCAGAGGGAAACATTGTATGTTTTGCTCGAAAAACATTTTGTTACTCGAGCAATGTTGATCATAATTACAAAATATGATCAACAAATAAAATATATATATGATGTATAGATTATAATACAAAGCAGTAAATACCATATATTGACTATGCACATGTCTGATTCCCATGTTCCCTCGTCAATTTCAAGTCAAATGTTTCCTTTTTAGGGGGGACCCGGAAAGATGGGGCCACCGGGGGCAACAGGACCACCAGGGAGGGGTGTAGCTGGAGAGAAGGTAAAGTCTATGTGGTGCAAACAAACAGCTGCTGTAATAGTAAGAGTAGAAATAAATGTTGGTCTTTAACACATTTCACGAAAGGAATACTCTAATAACAAATAGAAATGTAATTAAAGGGAACAAATATTGACCACAAATGTGTAGTGTGAAGCCTCAGGTTTATATACCTTTCTTTTTTTACACACAAAACCTTTTATTAGGCTTCACAACCAAAAGGGGCATACATTATGTATAAAGTGTTCTAAACTTTTATACAATAATAATCCTACACATTTAAAAAAACAACAACTTAGTTTTATGTGTTAACAACCTTATTTTTGTTTTCAATTACATTTGAAATCTGTTCATTATATTTATCATTACACACAACTATTCCCCTAAATTCTATACTGTGTATTTATTTCAATTAAAAAATAAACAGTATGTTGTTTAGTTTGTGATAATGTGATTGAAGTACAATTCATACAGCTATTGGATGTATTTTATCTTTTGCCCCATACTTCCACACAGTAGGTCATTTATTTAAATATGAAAGAACAATACTGTAAACATGGAAATTTCTGATTCAAGATATCGACAACTGTAACTGCTGCTACATTCAATCTACCTCTGGTTATTTCAGGGAGAACCGGGACTACGTGGTCCAGCTGGAGCTGTGGGAGAGACGGGAAGGGGTTTCCCTGGACCCAAGGTGAGTTCAGGTTTCCTTCACTGATCCTCTTAAGAAAAGTATAAATATAACAGTGGCACCATTTGGTTTGTAGGGGGACAAAGGGCCTGCAGGGCCTGCTGGGATACCTGGACTTAAAGGTGACGGTTACCCCGGCCCTCCAGTGAGTATCAACACACCACAGTCCCTCTTTTAACACTTTACACTCAGAAATATTTAATTTATTTTACACAATGTCTTATTAAGGGACTTCCGGGGCCCCTTGGTCTGACAGGAGAGACCGGATCAGATGGCGTAGGTCTACCTGGACCAAAGGTAACGATTCATCTCAGTAAAAAACATAAAATAGGTCATTAAATTACATTATCGTTAATTTCTGTTATACAAATTCTCTTGACATAGTGGTATTTTATTCACAGTCGTACTAGTTTAGCTTTTAACTTTTTTGCTGAGTTTATAAAGATCTTGTTTTATGCATTACCACAAATATTGTCAGGATGGGGTGAAATGAGGGGGTCAAAAGATACATTTTGGTAAAGTTTTACTCTTAAATGTATGAGCCTGATATTTTCCAAGCAAGTTTTCTTTTCTATTTGTCTGAGATTAGATTACTGTGATTATTGAAAGATATCTATAAATGTTATCAATCAATTTTCTGTACAGGGAGATAGAGGCTTGTCTGGACCTCCTGGACCCACTGGACCACCAGGAATTACCCTAATTGGTCCCAAGGTAATCTGTCCTGTTCAAAATAATGGATTGCATGTGATTATATTACCCTTTAAATACAGAGAGACACAGTTGTTTTATTTTTGCAGGGTTCAGTTGGCCAAAGGGGACCGCCTGGTGCACAGGGGTTACCTGGAGAGGGCATCCAAGGAGAAAAGGTAACATGTTCAGCTACCAGACGTTAAATGTTTGATTATCACCTAGCTGTATTAAGTTACGTTTATGAATGGGAATGTATTTTCTTTGCTGCCTCGTTTAATAGAAACCCATTAAGTCTAGGAAACCAGGCTCATGTGCTTAAAAGAAGAAGAAGAAACTTTCCTTTAGTTCAATTTGACTCTATACATGAGTTCTCCTTGACACTGACTATCTCTCTCTTTCTGCAGGGGGAGACTGGATTTCATGGGATCGCTGGACCCAGAGGTCCTCCTGGACAAGGTCTGCAGGGGGACAAGGTAACAATATAATGTCAGCAACTGTATTATGAACACACAAAGTGACAGTAGACCTAGCAAAAATGAAAATCTGTATGAAATTAAAACTAAACGTGTTATTTGAGAGGCTTCAAACAAATGGGAAACAAAACTGCATCACTTAGAAAAATATATCTAGTAAGATGCATACAGAAAGCATACAACATGCTGTTGACAGGATGGGATATCCCTTTCTATCACAGCCCTACTGTGTGATTCAAGATAATGTGTCTTTCCTCTTGCAGGGGGATCGAGGGTTCAGAGGTGAGAAAGGCACCAGGGGAGACGGAGGAGGACCTGGAGAGCACGGAGTCAGTGGACCTATGGTAATGGAATCAGATTCCTAACAAGATTTAAGCCCTCTTGAAATTACTCTATGTGAACAGCTAAAAAATTTCAATCTTTTTGAAATCACAGGGTAGAACTGGACAAAAGGGAGATCCTGGACTTACAGTAAGTAAAGTGCACCACTCATTGAAGAATATCGGGACATAGCTTTGTTTTGTTTATTTTCAAACGGAGCCATACATGTCAACCATCTGGTTTTAGGTAATGTGTGTATACAGGGTTAAGGTTCGTGTATTTTCATTTGAAAGTGTTCGTATCCACATCCGATGAACATGGACGAGTCTTCGCCATTTATTTTATAGAATACACAATATTAGGGGATACTCATCATTTGAAGTTGAAGGGTCTCTGAGGGTAGTAGGCGTATTATTGAGGTAAGACAGGGGATCAGACATTTGAAGGAAGCATAAAGTAAAAAGAAGCTGGTGGTTCTGGAAACGTATCAGTATGCATGCTTATCAGGACTTATGACTTGTGGTCGCCTTCCTTTGGAGATTTTACAGGCATGCCAAACCGGTAGTAGAACCCGGGGTAGACCCAGAACATGCTGAATGGTTTTTATAGATTATCTGGTTTGTGTAGTGAAAGTGGACGACTGGACTAATTAGCTTAGCCTACTGCCACCGCAACCCAACTCTGGATAAGTGTAAAAAATGAATGGATGTTTGAAGGTGGTCTAAATTATTTTCCAACAGATTTCGATTCAAACATCCTTACATTAAAAGGTGAAAGCAAGAAGAAGCTAATGTCTTTACTGTAACTCAGAGACAATTAAGTTTGTATTACAAGTATTGCACTTTCTTTCTTTCACAGAGGGAAGATATCATCAAAATCATGAGATCCATATGCAGTAAGTAATCAGAAGCTGAATTGTTGTCAATCCTTTATGTCCACGTGTCTATAACCTGTCGCTGTTTCATTAGGTTGTGGAGTTACATGCCGCAAAACCCCCTTGGAGCTGATTTTTGTGATCGACAGCTCTGAGAGTGTGGGCCCTGACAACTTCAACCTGGTCAAAGACTTTGTAAACTCCCTAATCGACCGAGCCTCTGTCAGCCGGGACACCACACGGGTGGGTGTTGTCGTCTACAGCCACATCAACATGGTGGTGGTCAGCCTCAGACAGGAAGCCACTCGTGATGAGATCAAGTCTGCGGTGCGCTCCATGACCTACCTGGGTGAGGGGACGTTCACGGGTAGTGCCATTAAACAGGCCAACCAGGTGTTCAAGGGCGCGCGGGCAGGTGTGAGGAAGATGGCCATCATCATCACCGACGGGCAGGCCGATAAAAGAGACAAAGTCAGTCTGAAGAGTGCGGTATCAGAAGCTCATGGGAGTGACATCGAGATGTTTGTGATCGGCTTGGTGAATGAGAGCGACCCTCTGTATGAGGAGTTCAAAAAGGAGATCAATCTCATGGCCTCTGACCCCGACAGCAACCATGTGTACCTGATCAATGAATTCAAAACACTTCATGGTAAGCAATCCATGTTATCAAATTAGAACCATAGGTCTACAAAGAACGTGATTTGTTAAAAAAATGTTTTAAAGTGGAAAAGTGCTCAAACGAGTTGAATCTCACTCAATTATCTCTTCCAGCTCCCTCTCAACTAAGAGGGCAGGAAACATCTGTGCTATATATCTGGTATTAAAGTAAACTGCAGTTGGTTCAAAACTAGAGCAAATAGTCCACATTTTGTTCAATAACTTGAGTCTGCGAAAACTAACACCATGATGCTCATTATGACTTCTATGGCTGTAAGTACCTACACAGAGGAGTAAATGACTTCATGTTTACTTTTTTGGTCTTTTGATCCTAAAGCTCTGGAGAGAGAACTGCTGAGTCAGATCTGTGAGGACGACGGGGAAAGGCATTTGTTCAGCTCTGTCCCGAGTTCCAGACTGTCTCCAGGAATTCCCGATTTATCCGATAATGTTCGTGAACCTCCATACAGGACGGATACTGACACGCCCACCTTCACAGGAGACTTCACGAGGGTTCAGATAGTGGTGAGGAGAATAAATCAGTAAATGTTTTTATCTACTGTGTAACAACAGTTTAGTGTATCAATGGGAACAATTAGGAAGTCGGTCATTACTTTTTATAAAGACGTTCATTGTTCCCAGAGGATACATCTTGATGACTTTAGTGATCCCTTTACTTTTCTTCTGGTGCCAAAAGCAGCAAAAATCTTTATTCATCTAATTAAAGCTAAATATTTACTAAACAGACAGAAATAGGCAGAAAGTTGTTACCTAAATTCATTGTCCCCAGAAGATGAATCCTAATGAATTTAGTGATTCTCTGACTTTTCCTCTAGCTCTATAATGAGGTGGACATTGTGGTTTGAGTTAAATGTATCTAGAACTATTGAATGATTACAATTTTAGTTTTGGCATTCATGAACCCCTCAGGATTCATTTGGTAACTTTTCAGTAAATCGTCTAGGTACGTCTCAGGGTTTTCATATAGCCTAGTAAATGGAACCGTCTCAGGTGTTATAACATCATGATTGTATTATCTTACCTGGATAAATAAAAGGTTTAAAATGTTACTGTTACAGCCCGGCCTTCCAGCGCCACAACCCGACAGAGAACCCATCACTCCACAGAGACCAAAGACAGACGACAGAAGCTCCTCACAGATTCATAGATGGCCATTCTTTGACATGGATCCTTTCAGACCCGTCACAGAGTCCTTCCCACAGTTTGACATGAAGGACCCCAAACGTGTGGTGATGACTGGAGTTATCGGGCCGGCAGGTCCAACTCTGATGACACCGCCCCGGTTTACTATCCTTCCAACTACTCCACTGTCGCTGTCTGAAACCAACATACCTGGTAATTGCTGAAGAGATTAGAGAATGAAGAAATAATAGGTTCAAATGTTACAAATCAAGTCGTAAAATGGTAATGTCCAAGCGTCTGAAATAAGAAAGGTTCAAAACACAAAAGTATGCAAAAATGTAAGGAATAGTTTAACCTTTTATCCTCACAAAACATTAGATGAGAAGCTTGTTATTAGTAGCTGTATGTATAGCAGTTGGGAGCTAGTTATCTTAGCTTGGAAAAGATAAGTCAACATTTCAAATATCTACATGAAAGTGATAAACCGAAATTATCTGTAATAAAAAAAAATACAATTTTTGAATTGTATCTAAAAAGCGTTACTTACATGTTTCTGTAGTAGCCGCTCACACATTTAAAATAAGCCTGGTTAGCAGTGAGGCTCTAGATGTGGTGATGTCAGTCTTTTAGTTTGGTCCAGACTAAAATATCTCAGCATCTCCTTGAAGTAGATTGATTTGCACGGACATTAATGGTCCCCAGAGGATGAATCATACTGACTCGGAGATCCTCTAACATTTGTGGCAGTAAAGAAAGTGGTAGTTTTAAGTCAAATATCTCAAAAACTATTGCTTGCAGATTTTTCTTCTTGCAAAACTATCTGGAAAAATGTTTAATTTGTCTAAACATTATACCTGTAAAACTCATTTCAAGTTTTACTTTGTATATAAATATTTAGTCAAAATGTTTGCCTGCTAACCCACTACACTTTGCATGGCTAAATAATGTTTAAGTCTACTTAAAATGTCCGCTTCTTCTTTTTGTTGTCTAGCTGAGGGCTGCAACCAGGTGCTGGATCCAGGGCCGTGCCGGGACTACGTGGTGAAGTGGTACTACGACCCCATAGCTAATTCCTGCGCTCAATTCTGGTTCGGAGGCTGTTCAGGAAACAGAAACCAGTTTGAGACTGAGAAGGGCTGCAGAGAAACCTGCGCCAAAGTCTAACATCCCCATGTATCACCAGTCACAAATAAAACCTTCTGTCCTCCACAGTTGCTTTCGCCATGAGGATCACTTCAAAGTCAGCGCCTTAGTATTCTTCTTGCAGCTACTTTGACCATGATCGAGAAGATAAACACCATTCTTTATAAAAGATGCATCATTAAACCTAATTAGCCCAAAATGTTGATTGAAGTTCTACATTTTTCAGTATGATTAGTACTCTTAAATGTGTTTTTTCCTTTTGGCCTGAGAGATGTGTGTATTAATTTTGTAAACTAATAGAGAAAAGAATGCCTGTGATGTTACTTACATACTGTGGAACAGTTCTGCTGAAATTAAACTTTGTAACCATTAACCTTTCTATTTAGAAAAAGTAACCATTTTGTATGTTGCAATGATGTATTTGTTACTTAATGTTGTGAGTTTATTGTATTTGTTTATGTTTTTAATACTGTGAAATGTGATTCATGAAAAAACTTAAGCAAATAAACTTATGTCATGCACTGAAGGTAGACTTATCTTCGTTTTAGTTGTTCTGGACCTAAATAAACACAAGGTGAAGCATACCTGCAATCTACATGATTGTATTTGGACATGCAACTAAGAAAATGTTTCAATCATCATAATTGTTTGTATTGTTTAACTTGAATAATTGCATTGGAAAACTGAATAGCATAATTTGTCATTGAACACATTAGTTTGGATCTGAAGTTCACTACACTTCAAACATAATCTAATACTTTGGGGAAAACATTTATTTAATCCTCACAAAATGTATTTCTCTATATATTTCCACATTCACTATATTTTTTAATAACTCAACTTAAACTGTGAGCTACTAACTAATAAATTACATTTTAAATGATCTCCGATTCAGTCTTTCAATGCAAATGATCAAATTAAACAACACCAATTAAAATGTGATTCTCATTAATTTTCTTCCGATATAAACCTGCTTTTTAAACATTACATATCTGCAGTTGGCCCACCCTCGCTACACAAATCAGTTCAGAACCGTAAAATAAAACAAAAGAACAAAAAGGCAGGAAGATGACTGAGAAACACTTAAATCACCTCAAACTTTCAAGTTGGACATGATTACATGTAATTAGTGAGGAGAGGCGGCTGCTCTCAGAACAATGCATCTTCAACCTGTTAAACCCCGAGCCTGTTTTTCAGGTTTCAGGCTCGAAAATGACATTCCCAGAACAAATGACCATATCTTCCCTTCTAAAAGGGTTAAATTAATAATCTTTTTTCTCAAAGTAATGATAAACCTGCGAGTTGGATGTAGAAAAGTCAGATTCAATATGGATGTTTTTTATTTTAAAGAAAATTTAGATTGAACATGGTAAAAAACTGTAAATGATAGTGTCCGTCCAAAAAATATTTTGTACTTATAGTGAAAACCAGTGGTGTAGTGGGGATTTTTTTACTGGGGGTACGCTATTTTAATTAGGTCATCCCAAACAATGCCACACAAGTGCGCACGCGCGCAGTGCACTCACAAAACGGGCAGACAGGTCCACAGAAACTACCGGTATGCTTAGTCCTACTTTAGTTACTGTACTTCAAAAAGCAGACGGCGCTGCGCTCAACACACACATAGACTCAAAACCATGGACACACTGGCACATAAGTTACAACCATTTATAGGCCTAAATTGCATAAGCTACAACGAAGCAGACAGCGCTGCTTCTCTCTATCTCCACTTTCAAAATCTATTTAAAACTCATAACAAACAAACAAAATTCCCAAAGTTGTCCTGAAATTAACTTATTAAATAAACGAAAAATATAGCCTAATGCAAACATTGAATCTGGACTTGAAATTATTCTGATTAGGCCTAGCCTACATTGCAAATAAGCAGACAGCACTGCTTCACACACACACACACACACACACACACACACACACACACACACACACACACCCACACCCACACACACACACACACACACACACACACACACACACACACACACACACACACACACACACACACACACACACACACACACACACACACACACACACACACACACACACACACACACACACACGGTCTGCCTTCACTAACTGTACGGAGGCTCAGTCATTGGTACATGTTCATTTACAAAGCCATGTTGGGTAAACCACCTTTTTATATCTGCTCTCTGATCTCTCGACGAATTGAAAGTACATATTGCCTGAGATCTCATGATGTTGTTTTATTAAATGTGCCAAGTTCTAGGACTGTCTTAGGGAAGAAAGCTTTTAGTTGTGCAGCTCCACTAAATTGGAACAGTCTGCAAACATGTTTAAAACTGAGCACTTTGGTTCCCCTGCATCATTTTAAAACTCAGCTGGGTGACATGCTATTTGATACTCATGATACCTGTCTCTGTAAATAGAGTTTGTAAACTGTACCCTGTACATTATGTTGTATGTCATCCTTATTGTTGTTCTGTTGTTTTTATGTTACATGTGTAACTAATGTCCTGCAGGTCACCCTTGAAAAAGAGATCTTTTGATCTCAAGGGGCTTCACCTGGTTAAATAAAGGCTACAAACAAACAAACAAACAAACAAACACACACACACCTTGCGTTTTGAAGACTTATAAATCTGAAATGGATGAACAGCAGCCCAGTTTCCCAGCTTTGCAGTCTATCACCATGTACACCATCTACAGATTACTTTATTACTGCACTGGTAAGGTAAAATTAGGCCGATTAATAAAATGTGAAGTGCTTTGTAACTTTAACCCGCTTGACTGAATACACAACACACAATGAAGAAAGAGTTTTATCTGGGCTGCCAGCTGCTCCCCCGGGACCCGAAAGTGGCGTAGGCTATATATAGCCTGTACTTCAACATCAACGAAAGTGCTCGATATATGCTATATTGAACCAATAAACTGACACAAACTAACTGTATCACTATAACATGATGATGATGATGGTGAAGTAAGAATGCATCTAACGTTCCGCTGTTCATTATAATAAAAAAACAGAGCATTAAACAAACCATCAGCTCTTACTTTGAAATCATGCGGAAATGTCGTCATCAGCGGGCCATCACATGGTTTCCGAAAATAACCGAGTGACACGAGTAGATTTTAGCGGAGACCGGCGGAAAATATGTCTCAAAATTCCGTGTGTGTAAAAAGACGATCCACAAGCAGAAATGTGAGATCCGCGAGCAGAGATTTGAGATCCGCAAGCGCATTTTTGGTCGACAAATACAAAATGGATTCACAAATGCCTGATCGAAAGTTGTAAATGTTAAAGAGATATTCACAGATCTTTTTTTTATTTGTGAAAATATTTAGCGTATTTGCAGATCCGTTTTACACTTGCACATTTATTTGTGAGTTTGCAAAACTTTTAAACACATTTGTGGATGGTGTTTTACATTTACAAATCACATATTTACACACAAATTATTTTTATGTTCACACAAATAATTATGAGACATATTTATGCCCATACACCCCCAGCTCGCCGCGGGGTCACGAGCGCGATGACGAATCATCATTTTTGAAGGAAATCGTTTTTATTTTTTATTATAGGCCATTACTGTGAAATGTATTATGTTTTTGTCATTATTACAACAAATACACACTTGCAACTGATAAGACTGGCAATGATTTTATATTTATTAGACTATTAAAAAAAAGATCATGCTCCAAATAAGTGGGGGTACGGCGTACCCCCGCGTCCAACGCCCACTACACCACTGGTGAAAACTAACCTTGGATGACGGGTTAGTAGACTAAAAGCTTTAGGAATCCAAAGTATAACATATAATAAGTACCCTGTATCAAGATTGATGCAAAACAAGTGATATTTGACCTTTTTAGACAGATTTAGTAAAAAAAAAAACTCTTCTGGGGCCATTTGGGTGGATTTTCCATATCTCTGGCCCCCCTTGCTGGATTTTGACATGTAACATCTCTTTCTGACCGTCAGAGCCAATGGAATCGAGGGGAACTCCCACATAGTCCTTATTTGGTAATGTACGTGTGTGAGACTGCCGCATTTCCTAGACCGGAAGCAGCAGCCACTCTGGCGGCTACCATTAGCAGCTAACATTTCCGCTCTCCGATTTTTACATAAAAATGGAATTATGGATCATAAATTAAATCATTTTTTTATACAGAGACGTTAAAAACCTATGGATTAACCGATTCAGCCGCGTTTTTTCTCGTTTTAATGCCATTGAACACGTATTTTGATCAGATTGACAGCTACGGTGAGACGATCTCCCTAGAAGCTCCGTAAAGGTACGTGTTGTGATGTCTGTATTTGCTTTCCCTGTCGCGAGTCCGGATCACTCAGTGATGATACTATATACCTAAATAATCTGTGGAACCTCAGCTTTAATCAGATATCTTGTATGTGCAGCTACGATAAGTAATAAGGGTACTTTTATCTTGAGTTCTGTGCCAATGTCCGTTAGCATTTTTCGCTAAGGGGTCATTTAGATGCTTCTTATGAGACTTGTGTTTTGTTTTGGTAAAAATGGTTTGTATCGTCAGTTAGCTGAGATTAATTCCGTTAATCTGGTATAACACATTAATAGGTTCTTAAATATTAAGATCCCCTGAGACACAGTGCCACCGACGGGGACCCTGGGGTTTAACAGCATAACAAGCACATGGAGTGCCTACTCAGCTACAAGGCTTCTTGGTGGTGACATAGGGTTACGTCTTGAGATAAAATGCAAATGGAATGACCGGGCTGGGCGCTGTTTTTATCATTTGAAAGCCTCTAGATAACCTCCGGTCCAGCAAGTTAATACAACCAGAGTCAAAGTAATGGATACAGTAACAAAGACCGTAGAAAAATACTTTCTATATTTGACTTAGACCGTACATCAAGTGTTACATTCATTATTTGAAGTTTTCCAGATTGACATCATTTGTAAAAGACAAGAAGAGAAGACATGATGATGTATCCAGGATCCTGAGATGGATTAGGATCCTTTCCTTCGAACAAGCCAAAGTAGACAATCGTGTTTGAATTAAACTCGCTCATGTTCAGCTGAAAGAGGACAGAAACAATGAGGTTACACACACTCAGTAAATATATACGGAATCAGCGGTTCATTTTTTTGTTATCAAGGGCCGTACCTGTGTGGTGATATCCGTCCTCCAGGGGTCGACCTGCAGTCCATCACACCATCCTCCTCGTCCGTACAGCCATGTGCCGTGCTCGTTTGGTACCGCGCCCTCTTTCACTCTCAGGGTGCAGCCCAAAGGTGATCCTAATGGTTCCCCACCAAACAGATATGAAAAAGGACAATAAATTAATTTAAATGGAACTCAAAGTAGGATAGTTTGTCAACTACCTTCAGTAAATGTTCCTTAAAATATTCCTTACCGGCAGAATCGAATATGAGAGTGTTGTTAAAAACATTGTTGATCAAGAAGTTGTGGCAGGTGACGCAAAATTCTCCACAGTGGTTGTCATCGTAGCCGTGAGCTGTGATGATGGCGTATAACTCCACCTGAGGACAGACACACAGCAGCTGACGGACAGGAAATATTTAAATAGTTAATAATGATCGGCATCAGATCTGTTACCTTTTTGGTTGATGCCGGGATGTGCACTTCGGTTGGCTTAAATCTTTTGTTGTAGTTTTTGTCAAAGGTTCCCCCATTGTACAGTGCCATAACTCTGAATGGGCGGAGTGTCTCTACACGATAATCTGCAACACAAAATGCTTTGCATTTAATTAAAATGTTTACAAAATACTAGGAGGTGATAAAGTATTGATCTAGCAAAACCACAGAGTAAATAAATACTCTTTTACAAGTAACATTTCTTTATCTTTATTCAAGATTAAATAATAAGCATCCAAATATACTTTAAAGAAGAGTAGGTGTATATTTTGGTAAGGTTTTTTGGTTGGTGTTGTGCTGGCATAGGTAGCTTGTGAATTTCACAAAGGAATCATCAAAGCCTTATCTTTATCAAAATTAATATATTTTGATGATGATTTATTTATTGACAACATTTGTATTACTCTGAATCTGCCAAGTTACTAATAACTCATGCTGTCCAAAAACAAAAGTCAGTAAATACACAATTTGTGTTTGGGATGTAAACAGTTAAAAAAATGCTGAAATATGTTTTTGGGCAAAAACTAGGAATGCACGATATTGGTTTTTTGAAACCGATACCGATAACTTCCTGCTTCTCAAGACCGATACCGATAACCGATAATAATATAATATATATTAAATGTACCTGTAGTTTTTGCACACCTGGTGGTAAAAAAAAGACTAGTAGTGAGCAAATCACATGAGCATTACTACTATGAACAAAACAAAGCCAAGAACAGTTTTGACTCTCGTCAAGCGCCATCATTTCTATGATGAAGTTAGAGATCGTTTTAGCCCTGGGGTCGTCTCTGGCAAACTTCTTGCCTTTTTCAAAAGCCTCGTCGATAGGTAAAAGCCCCGGTGCCTTTGCAGCTGTCTTTGGATTCGCCGCTAGTTTAGCAGCGCAGGCGTCTTCGTACGCTTTTAACACACCATCGTAGCGATGGCGATGTTTCAGGTGACTAATCAGGTTGGAAGTATTATAGCTCGTTGCCTTTTTCCCTCCTCGTGGAACTTCTGCATTGCATTTGTTAATACAAATAGCAAGCGAACTATCTAACTCTGAAACTTTGAAATAGTCCCATACTACCGGCGACATGTTTGTTTACTGTCCTGGCTTCACGGCCGCACACCATTTACGTCACAGCCAGGCATGAGTTAGGGAGCGCTGGATTTGTGAAAAACTCCCCTCTTCCTAAACCACTAATACCACAGTACTGGCAAAACGGGAGGAGCCGAGTGAAAAACAAGCGCCCCTCATCCCAATCCACCCACACCGCAGTATTTTTTTCTTTTTTTTTACCCAAAAAATATATTGTATATTATCGGGGCTATTAATACTGGTATCGGGTTTATCGGGATGACGTCATAATTCCTAATATCGGACCGATAATTATCGGGCCGATAATTACTGTGCACCACTAGCAAAAACATATTTAAAATCTAATTATCTAATTTCTAATCATGCCCAATAGACTCCTGTCAAGACATCACGTGTATTAAACATATAGGCTGCACTCTGTTTTTAAGGAAGCTGAGTCAAAGTATTTCCAGGAACTAAGTTTGTCACTTTTATCCAGACATCTTCCAGTAACAGACTGTTACTTCCTGCGCTCTACTTTTGAAAGATCCAGCAGAGAGAGAAAATGGATAGAAAGTGCTCTGTGATGATTTTATGTCAGAGGGCAGCTCTCCATTGTCACAGTGGGAGGGTTGAGATCTGAGCATGAAATATTCTCTGAGCTGATAGTTTGGTGTTAAAAAAACACAAAGCTAGTGTTAGTTCTGACAACGAGGGTGCGAGATGCACATAGTTTTAGCCCAAGATATTGGATCTTTTGGATTTTTAATGTTCCTGAAACAAATGATGAGTAACAAATGCTTCCTTCAGTAGAAATGCCCAAATTTGACCTGGTCTAATTTTTTCTAACCGTTTGCACTAACCACATCCTGTGAGAAAAACAATTCTGTACTCCTCAGATTGAGCAAAAATTAAAAAGTTCACTGTGTTATGACACTTTCTACCTGTCTTGTTGCTGACACTCAACCTCAGGTTGAGGGAGGCGATCCACGGCATCGCCCACCACACCGTCTTCATGGTGAGGGTACACCTGTTGCCGTCCAGCAGGGGGATCAGAGGAGACACGTCTGTCAGCCAACGCCCAGTACCTCTGGAAAAATAAAAAATACAGAACCATCAAATCACACATATCAGAAAAAACAGGCTGGTATTTAAGAGGAATACTTTGACATTTTGGGAAATGCGCATATTTGAAAGAAATTGAAACTAGAGCAGATGATTGTTATTGTTGAGAGGGGTATCAAACTTTTCCTTTAACTCTAGGGAAGAAAAGTATCAATGAGTAGTTTCCAAACTATTCCTTATATTGTGGTGACAGTTACGGGACATAATTCACTGTGTCATACAGTGTGTGTTGCAACCCGGACCCGTTAGTGAGGGTACCGGGGTGAGAGTTCATTCATGCTAGCTGGTTACACAGAGCAGCTCATGTACTCACGTTGTCTGGATTAATAATAATAAAGTGTGGAAATCCATTCTGAATGGACCGCCTCTGACTCCCGTTCATCGGCTCTACACTGGTGACCCTGACGTTTTCGTGAAAGTTTCCGAAGACTCAATGAACATGGCTGATCGCGATGTTTTTGTAAAGCTGCCGGAGTTTTGGGAGCATGCCGCTGTGGCGTGGTTTGCACACATGGAGGCGCACTTCGCCTGCCGACAAGTCCGTGATGGGGATTTGAAATACTACCATGTAGTAGCAGTGCTGGGAAGCTCCACGTTATCCAGGTTGGTGGGATTTATTGCTGACTCCCCACACCATGGCAAATATGAGGCGATTAAGGCCCTTCTCCTTAAGACATTTAGCTTATCTGCTAAGGAGAGGGCCCGCCAGATTCTTGAAATTCAAGGCCTAGGGGATAGCAAGCCATCTCAGCTCATGGAGAAGATGCTAAATCGGCTAGGAGGGGAAGATCCCCGGATTTTATTCATGGAGACATTCCTACGCCACTTGCCTTCCCGTGTCCAGACGGCTCTAGCCAACTCGTCCATTACAGAGCCCCGTGCATTGGCTGAAGAAGCCAACCTTTTTTTCTTGGCTACCCAGCAGCCCGATGCAGAGGTGCTAGCTGTGACACTCAGCGCCCCCGCAACGGTCAAGAAAGCTTGGGGGAGACTGGACACGACAGCAGCAAGCCGGCGTGGAGACACAGGAGAGTGTTTTTACCACGCGCGGTTCGGGACCAGTGTGAAGAAGTGTGTTGCTCCCTGCAGCTACAAGCCTCCGGGAAACGGAGGAGCCAACGCTCGGTAGTGGCCCTGAGCGTTGGCGGCACGAGCAGGCTGCACTTCGTCAGCGACAGAATCTCGGGAAGCTTGTTTTTGTGTGACACGGGAGCTCAACGGAGTGTAGTTCCTGCTTTGAGGGAAGACGTCGCTCGTGGGGGACATGGACCGCGGCCCCATTCGCACATACGGCGTGAGGCCTATGTGTTTGTGCATTGGAGGACAACGTTTTAACTGGGATTTTGTGACAGCAGACATTTATTTTCCCCTCCTTTTTATGTGCTCACGGACTCCTTGTGGACGTTAAAAATAAACGCTTGGTTGATGCCTTGACGTTTTCCTCCCTCGTTTGTACACTTGGCAAGGCAGCTTACGCTGTCGGGCTCGCTGTCGGGAGAGGACATTTTTCTCAGGCTGTTGGCTGACTTTCCGGACCTGACGCTGCCCACCTTCTCCACGCTCACCACCAAGCATGGGGTGGAGCACCACGTCACCACCGAAGGTCCCCCAGTCTACGCCAGGGCCCGGCGGTTGAACCCTTCTAAGCTTGCAGTAGCGAGGGCGGAGTTTTCAACCATGGAACGCCTGGGTATCGTCCGCCGTTCTGACAGTCCTTGGGCCTCTCCTCTACACGTCGTTCCCAAGCCGAACGGTGGTTGGCGCCCGTGTGGGGATTACCGCCACCTCAACGACGCCACGACACCTGACCGGTGCCGCACATTCAAGACTTCTCGGCACATCTGGCCGGTACGTCGGTGTTTTCGAAAGTGGACCTGGTGCGTGGTTACCACCAGGTGCCCATGCATCCCCTGGACGTCCCTAAGACAGCAGTGATAACGCCGTTTGGACTTTTCGAGTTCCTGCGGATGCCTTTTGGGCTCAAGAACGCCGCCCAAACGTTCCAGCGCCTGATGGATTCGGTGCTGCGGGACCTGCCGTTCGTGTTCGTCTACCTGGACGACATACTCGTCGCCAGCGCTTCGGTGGAAGAGCACCTGTCACACCTCCGAGCCCTTTTCACGAGGCTCAGCCAATACGGGTTGATCATCAATCCTGCAAAGTGCCAGTTCGGGGTTTTTGATATTGACTTCCTCGGGCACTGCGTCACCAAAGGCGGTGCAGCACCCCTGCCGGCGAAAGTGGAGGCTGTTGCGGCTTTTCCTCGGCCGCTCACACCCCGGTCGCTCCGTGAGTTTCTGGGGATGGTGACTTTCTACCACCGTTTCATCGCCCGGGCCGCTCACATTATGCGTCCGCTGTATGAGGCTTTGAAGGGTACGACCCCCATCCAGGCGATCGACTGGACGGCAGAAGCTGAGTCTGCTTTCACGGAGGTCAAGACCGCGTTGGCTCAGGCGGCCCTGTTGGTGCACCCATCATCCACGGCTCCCATCTCCATTACCACAGACGCATCGGACTACGCCGTTGGTGCAGTGCACGAGCAGTGGGTGGAGGGCGCTTGGCAGCCACTCGCCTTTTTCAGCCGCCAGCTGACGCCCAGAGAACGCAAGTACAGCGCTTTTGACCGAGAGCTCCTTGGACTTTATTTGGCCGTGCGGCACTTCCGTTTTTAGCTGGAAGGCCGTGAATTTACGGCGTTTGTCGACCACAAGACGCTCACATTTGCCATGTCTAAAGTGGCGGAGCCTTGGTCGGCACGTCAGCAGCGGCAGCTTTCCTACATCTCGGAGTTCACCACAGACATTAAGCACGTGGCTGGCAAGTCGAACCTGGTTGCAGATTGCCTTTCCAGGGTCGTGATCGGAGCCGTCCAGTTGGGCCTGGACTATACTCGCATGGCGGCGGACCAGGTCACAGACCCCGGCGTCCAGGCTCTGAAGGTGGAGGGCGCAGGGCTGCGCTTGGAGGACGTGGTGTTCGGCGACGCGGGCTTTACCCTCCTGTGTGACGTCCCCACAGGCCTGTTGCGGCCAGTCGTTCCCGCCAGCTGGAGGCGCTCTGTGTTCGAGGCAGTGCACGGACTGTCACACCCCGGCGTTAAGCCTTCGGTGCGCTTGGTGGCCGCGAAGTTCGTCTGGCATGGGCTGAAAAAGGACGTGAGGACTTGGGCTGGTGAGTGCGTGGCTTGTCAGCGCGCTAAGGTGCACCGCCACACGAAGGCCCCTTTGGAGCGTTTTCTGGTGCCTGAGAGGAGGTTTGACTACGTCAACATCGACCTGGTTGGTCCATTGCCCTCCTCTCAGGGCTTTTCCTACCTCCTCACCATGGTGGACAGGACGACCCGTTGGCTGGAGGCGGTTCCTCTCGTGTCAACATCAGCCGCAGACATTGCCCGTGCTTTCATTGCGACGTGGGTGTGTCGTTTTGGCACCACGTCAGACATTTCCTCGGACAGGGGTTCACAGTTCACGTCCGAGCTCTGGAACGCCGTGGCGAGTGGTTTGGGGGTTAAGCTGCACAGGACTACCGCTTACCACCCTCAGGCTAACGGTCTCTGTGAGCGGTTCCATCGCTCCATGAAGGCAGCCCTCAAGGCCTGCCTTGGGTGATGCTGGGCCTGAGGACTGCGCCTAAAGAGGATCTGCAGTGCTCCACGGCTGAGTTGGTCTACGGTCAGCCGCTGAGGGTTCCGGGGGATTTCCTCCCCAACGTATCGGCTCCCTGGTCGGCGATGGCCCAGCGGGCTTTCCTGCAGGACGTCGCTGAGGCATTTGCTCCGATCCCCACTGCTCGGCACGGAACTCAGGTGTCCCGGGTTCCCGTGGAGCTCCGCTCGGCGGGGCATGTGTTTATCCGACACGACGCACACAGAGGCCCCCTGCAGCCCCCTTACGATGGGCCTTTCCGGGTTCTGGAACACGGGGACAAGCACTTGGTAGTCGACCTGGGTGGCAGAACCGAGCACGTCTCGGTGGACCGGGTGAAGGCTGCTCACCTGGACTTGGACCAGCCGGTGGTGCTGGCTCGACCTCCGCGACGGGGCCGCCCCCCGGCCTCGACCCCTGTCACGGTATTAGGGCCTACGGTTCCGGTCCCAACTCTTCCAGCGGCCGCCCCTTCAGAGGTCGCCTCCCCGGCTCCCGTTCTTCGGAGTCGGGGTGGTCGGCTTGTCGTTCCTCCCCGCCGCACAGACTTTGTGTACATGAGTGAATTCTGGGGGGGCTTGTGTGGTGACAGTTACGGGACATAATTCACTGTGTCATACAGTGTGTGTTGCAACCCGGACCCGTTAGTGAGGATACCGGGGTGAGAGTTCATTCATGCTAGCTGGTTACACAGAGCAGCTCATGCAGGAAATCCATTCTGAATGCACCGCCTCTGACTCCCGTTCATCGGCTCTACAATATATTCTTATTGTGTGTGTTGTGATACCATGAAGCTAAATAAATGTTTTGTTTTGTTTTAACAAACCACAAAAGCTGTAGATTATTGATATTGTTGGTAAAATACTGAATGTACTCCAATATCATGATAACAAAGGCCCAACTGTAGCTGTGTATGTAACAGGATATAGGATTACCTAGAAGAGCGACAGGACACACTGTTTTAGGAATATGATAGCTATGTGACAACGATTAACATGATGATTCAGCCTCTATGGAGACAGACATATAACAAGCATGATCATTTCTGACGTGGGCCTTAGCTAATCTAAAACGAAACATTGTATACTGCTTTGAACTGGTATTCCTCCATCTTGTGACTGTAACTCCCTCTCTTGTATATAAAGCAAGTCAAGGACACTGTTCTGGGAACTATTTGTCCCACGCAGCTCTGTGTGTGATGACTACTTCCATTCTTGCAAGGATAATAAATACATGTATCCTGATATTTAAGCTCAAGCCGGTGACGAGTGACGAACAGATATGAATAGTCATTTTCATGATCATCTTTTGTATTCATGCCATCCGATTGTTTTCAATCAGCATCTTGCCTGCGAAAGGCTGTGATCCATCGACCGAGCTCCATGTTGCAGTGCGGGCCAAGGGGATCGCAGCAGACAAACAGCTGCACTGTGTGATCCCAGTGAGCGCAGGACGAGTCTCTCCTGCCGGGACACGACAGAGATGCGTCCAGCTCAAGCTTGTCAAAATTTGACAAGGCTGCAGAAAGACATAATGGAAAAATGTTTGGGTCATTAAATTGCTAAGGTTCCCCTTGGGCTGCAATAACTGTTCACACTAATGCTCCTAATTCCTTTTAACACTAATTTTGTCACGCAGAACAGGGTCAGTTGTTTTGAACCAATCGATGCTTCGGACAAAGGTATCCCATAACCAGTGACGTGCGGTGAGGTTCATGGCTGGTGAGGCACTGACTCTTTCAGAGTCAGATTTACAAATATTATATTTTGACCTTAATCGAAATGTTCGGTTATTTTCAAAAGCTTTTTTAGTATGATGCTTCAATTCATTTTAAACAGACTGTTCAACAAAAGGATAGGCCTACCCAAAATCTAAATATTGGATTGTTCTTTCTTAGTAAGATCCCATTTTCATTACAATTGTGGTCTTACCTTGACTTGAAGATGAAGTCCATGCTATCCTTCTGGACAACAATCTCCATTACATTTTTGTAAAAGTCCTCCTTATCTTCCTCTAGTTTCAAAAGTCTAGCTTGTTGTTCGCGTCTATACCGTCTCTGCGTAGAATAACAGTAGCAACAAGAACCTGTGGGCTCACGTGCGCCCCCTTCAGTGCGGCAGAGGTTATGGCTGCCTCCCCTGGTGCTTTTTTCATTGCCGTTGTATGATGAGACCAGCGAGCCTAAATATCATACGTGAAATAAGTTCTTTAGAGACTATGGATGGCGAGGATAAATGTAATAAAGGGATCTACAAACATTACATTGGTGACATACAGTGAGATGGTGCAGGCATGCGCTGAGGGCCCGCTTTCCAGCCAGTTTCTGTGGGGTGACGCATTCTGAGGTGAGGCAGAGCTCATCTGTGCCTCACCTCACCACACAGTAACTGGCTTGAGCGCGCTCACAAAATAAGTGCCCGCGCTACATTAGTGCCCGCGCTCCAGCCAGTACTGTGGGCTTACGTGAGGCAGAGCTCGTCCCTTATGGAAGCAAACAAGAGACAGAAGTATTTGAATTTTATTAGACACCGAATTTATAGCATTGAAAATAATTACTTTGAAAATCATGTATCTGAATGTTTTTGCTCCGAATTTACCTATGTGAAATAAAAATGTAAAAATTCAAGTGAAAAAAATTCGAATGTTCAAATTCAGATCCCAAAAATTCGACGTCAAAAAATTCGATGTCAAAAAATTCGGTGTATAAAATTCGATGTCAAAAATTGCGGTGCAGCATCATCCGGGCTACTCAGACAGGATAAGCAATCGAGCCCTAATGCAATCAAACTGACTTGGCCTATCAGAGCACGGCTTTGTCAGTCATGTGATCACAACAACCCGGGAGAAAAATGACGGAGAACAGCGGGGCTCGCCGCTCGGGTAAGTTGTCAGTTTGTGCTCTTTATTTTACAAGCAGTGAGGGCTCGACAGCATTTGTATCTTACATTAGCTAGCTAAATGAGTGAAGTAGCCTTGTTGTTAGCAAGCTCCGTAGTTATCATTAATTGAAGTGAATCACAACGTTACCGTGTCCTTTTGTGTGTGTGAGGGGGGGTGACGGTTTGCAAAGTAACGTAACGATCACTTCGGTTAGATAGGTCAAGTAGACCATGGTAGTAAATAAATAAATACACACACATCAATCTGTTGTGGATGGAACACAACAAATGGTGCTCTTACCTGTGATGCCTCCTCCAAACATTATAACCAGACTATCATTCAAACTATAAGTAACAGTTCTAGCTACTTGACTTTAGACAAAGAATTCAAAAGACAAAATCAACACAATTTATTGAAAAACCAATCTTTATTTTACGGTGCCTCTCCTTTTGTTTGTATTATTAAACCCTTTCAATCTAAAAAACTGATCAACTCAACAGTTAACTTTATATTTATTATTGTCCAAAGCATCTAATAATAATAATAATAATAATAATAATACATGGGACTTTTATATAGCTTTGCATGAAACTCAAAGACTATTACACAATTTTGTTCCCCTCTCATATTCACAGGATGGATGATTAGAGACTTTGGGGGAAACCTCAGCTTTATGAACGTCCTGTCTGTTGGTTTGGCCAGAGAGGGCTGAGGGTCTTTCCCTGCGAGGAGTCCTCCTCGCAGGGAAAGACCCTGCAGGCCTGAGGGAGGAGGACCAGGCCTGAGGGAGAAGGACCAGGCCTGATGGAGGAGGACCTGCACCAGCTGCACCTACAGAACTTAGCCCATGCTGGGCATAGCTGTTACCACCTGCACAGGCCTAGCCTGTCAATTAACAGATTAACATTTAGTGTAACTTATGTATATTATTTCGTTTTTATTTTTTTAAAAAAATGGTGACGGTTCATGCTTGATAACTTTTAGTTCACATTTCAATAAATTGTATTTGCACTCCTTTTGTCCGTTATTCTTGCTGAAAATGTTAGATTACACATTCACATCTGACTGAAGATTGGTACCATTTATTTATGACGTTCCAAACTCTGCGGTACAAGGCACAAGTGATGTGAAGCTCATAAAGTGAGGCAAATGCATTTGATCAGCTGACTTTTTTTTTTTGCCAAACTTTATAGGCCTGACAATAATCACACTGTTTCTGAGGTGCAACGTAAAACACAAAACAACACACAAATGAAGTTCCTGTTGGACTACAAAACTATTCTCTGTCTCTTAATGTCCTGTACTGCTCTTAAATCTCATCACATCAGCTTCTCCTTTCCCTCTTGGATGTTCTTCTGGACCCTCAGAGAAAGAGAACATGGTGAAGCAGTCCTGTCTCTCAGGCGTGTCCTTTCCTAACAGAAATATCAAAAAACATATTATTGCAGAGCAAGTGTGTTATTTAAGAAAGAGGTGTGTTTGTTTCTTCAGGGGCTATAAATATAATGATTTTATTTTTATTTGAATGTGTAGTACAAAGATAATCAGGTTATGAATAAACCGTTCTAAATTCATCAACATTGAAATAAATGTATTATTAAAATAATATTTAACTGTTATCAAAACTTAGTGCAACTGTGGAAGCTTGCTCTGTTGTCTCACTGAAAGACAAAGGGTCGCAGCTCTCACTATGTGATGTTGCTTGGTAAAATGTAAATGTAACCTTTTGCTAATAAATTCCACTCAACATCACTGATGTGTAGGTGATCTAGTATTCAGTCATGTTTAATGGCATGTATATCAGTGTATTAGAGTCATTACTTTATGCATTCTTTGTAAAGTATGAAAAAGGTGTACCTTGGAATCCGTGCTGAAGTTCTCTGCTGCTAGGAGTCCAGATCTGTCTCTCCTCCTCTGGTCCAGCCTGTCTGGATCACCTTAAGGAGACTTTGAACAAACAGATGTAAAGTTACATGCGTGGCTTACAGACTTCTTTCCATGCAAACAACTTGTTATCTTCTTTTAAAAACAGGTCATAATCTTATTGTTATACTTAAGAAATGGCTGGATATCACAGTCCTTATACTGTATCAGTTTGATTGAGTATTATTGTGTAGGTCCTTTTTATTTTACTGTTACTTTGGACGAGGTTTTCATGAGTCAGTCAAATTAATTTGTTTTCATATGCCATATTCATATGTATCACACACGTAAGGGTAAGACACAAACCTATTGAACAAATGCAATGCAATGGATAAGCTTAATTTCCACTGAAGTCACAGATAACGTTATATATCATATTTAAACAAATCATTTCCTTGTCACTAAAGCATTGACTACGCTATTCATCGTCCTTAAATGCAGGCATTAAGTTACATGTTCCGTTGTACAGCCACGATAAGGCTGTTTCTCAAGTGTGATGATAATACAATTAAAAGAGGCATTGGTAATAATATTAAAAACAACAATGTTTGGGTCGTTCGTCGGATAGGCGGTTAGCTGCAATAAATAACTCCAGTTCAACAAACCATATTACAATATCTAAGGGAGCGTTATTATCTTGAAATGTGACGTTCATATTTTAAAGATACACATATTTCATTGTGAGGTTGATTTAATATAAACTAAGCCTCTCTTCAACAATACGTTGACGTTAGCTAGTCTATTTTATGCTATAGTAGAGCATAGCGAATTTAAATGAACCTTAACAATGCATACAGTAACCTAAATAGCAAACTAACTATCTAACGTACAAGGATGACCTTATTTTAGCAACCTCGCACAGAAGCCTTTTGGTATACAGTAGCATCCCACTTAATGTTTTACACTCTTGGATGCTACGCATAGCATCGTTAGCACAGATGGAGCTACGATTGCTCAAATGCTACCCCAACTCTAAACATTCATTAACGTTAGCTTAATAAAAACACCAGTAACATAACATAAAGTACGCAGGGTTGACTTACCGAAGAAACTGCATTCATGGACGGTCTGTTTCAACCGCAGATAAATCCTATATTTGCAGGACGAATAGTCCACCAGGAACCAACACAACAAACACTGCCGAGTTCAAGTAGTGTTCTCCTCATGAGCTGAGCCGCTGTAGCATCACGGAGCTAACGGAGCTAGCAGAGAGGAGCTAGGAGCAGCAGTCCCGTTGTCATGAAGGGGGAATCTAACTATATACAGAATATGTTTTTGTAGATCCAGGCTAGAAACATGTTCATTTTTTAAGTTGGACATTTTAACAAAGGGTCTACGGGAATTGCTCCCATCTGCATCCATCGCCTACAGTTTGCAGCATTGGGCTTCACCGCACTGTCCCGGGGTTTGCCGCTTGGCTCTGATAGGCCAGAAGTCGGTTTGATTGCATTAGGGCTCGATTGCTTATCCTGTCTGAGTAGCCCGGATGAGGCTGCATCGCAATTTTTGACGTTGAATTTTACACACCGAATTTTTTGACATCGAATTTTAAACACCGAAATATTTGACGTCGAATTTTTTTCACTTGAATTTTTGGGATCTGAATTTGAACATTCAAATTGTTTTAACTTGAATTTTTACATTTTTATTTCACATAGATAAATTCGGAGCAAAACAAATTCAGATTCATGATTTTCAAAGTAATTATTTTCAATGCTATAAATTCGGTGTCTAATAAAATTCAAATACTTCTGTCTCTTGTTTGCTTCCATAGTCCCTGCCTCACTCCTCATCGCTCCCATGTAGGAGTTGTAGCGGAGCTCGGCCAATATGCTGATTTTGACTATAAAAAGCGATTGGAATCATACATAAATCACACTTACAACACAGATCAGTGGAGACATGTTATTATTATTATTACTATTTAGTTTTTCTTTAGTTGTTTTTCCGTTACATTGGAGTATGACAGGTGAGGCTCTGCCTCCCCTGCCTCCCCTGACTGCACGTCGCTGCCCATAACATTGATTTTATCATCAAAGTTATACTTAAATCTATTTGATAGCCATTGCATACAACAGCTACACAGACAAATGCGTAAAACCTGCAATAAACGGTAAGATTATTTGCACATTTCTAGTTTCCCTTCTGTTACTAATTTCACTGTGCAACTGGACACCAGAACTTGAGGAATAGCATCAGTCGTACATATAGTTGCTGGGGTTACCTAGCGGCAGGTCGACTGTAGCCACTGCTCCTTTCTCCCCCTGCATTAGGACTTTGTCAAAGACTGAAATAATCTTTGCAGGACTTTGAAGTTTGGTCTGAAGATCTGCATAAAAATCAAACCTTGAAAGAGAGAGAAAAAAAAAGATGAATGTCAACATTTACTTTTCGCACATGGAAACTGTTACAATGATTATGTAGAGATGTTACTATGGAAGGTATACACCTCAATTTCACATTTCTGAAAAACATTGATTTGTAGAAAAAGAAATGGTAGACATTTTGTTTTAAAATTTTGAATAATTAGATTGTGTATTATTTATACATTTAAAGATTATTTCAAGAGACTCAAAGTAAAAATTACTAAACTATACTGAACATATTTGCCGTTTGCACTTTGTACAATTTTACTTTATGATCCCTGTTAGAGAATATTTCTTCTCTCTTCCTAAGTGTCAAATAATAATTCTTCCTTACTCCTAAGATATTTAACATTTACTGTGTGTTTACATTTACGATCAGCCCTGCTCCTTATCTTCCGTAAGGAATGTGATAATGCAGTCGTATGTTGATACTAGGTTTTACAGCTTGACCTACAGGGCATAGGGAGGTTTTGCGAGTGTGAGAACGCTAGCTTCTAAGCTCCAGAGATGGGAGAGACATCTCCTGTAGCTCCACAGATGTTTACGCCTCCCCCAATATGCTGATTAACTCTCTGTAAACTAGTTAAAAGGTCTATCGAGAGATAGGCTAGGGAGAATTGACATGACAACCCACCCGTGCAGTCAGAACCTTTTGCTGCTGTGACTTGTGATATGAATTCTCCGGCCGTTGACTTGTAATAAACTACCAGTGTTTGACATCAAAGCTCCAACTCTCCTCGTGTCTCTCTGAGTCCTGACTCTCCATTGCTGCAGAAGTTTCCCTTACAAATTGGCGTTGTCGGCAGGATACCAACACATCTTCAGAACTGGTAAGTGTAATTTCAAATCCACATTTGGACATTGCCTTACCAGAATCTGTGATTGACGGTATCCTAAAATTACCTGTGAAACTGAGCAGTTGTGTTTCATTTTTTGGTTAATGAACATTTGGCTGATTGCCTCTGTGCATGCTGCTTGGGACGAAAGTACCATACAAGCATGCACAGCTTATGTTCAGAGTAACCTTAAAGAAATACATCAGTAAAGTGGAACTTCTGTTTGAAAGCAATGTAAAGATTTGTATTGGACAAATCGCCGAATTCTGGGGGTTTCAGCGGCCAACACAGCAGTTAAAAATAAGCAGCCCGAGATATTTCCCCCCATTGCCTCTCTAAACACGGCTGCAGAAGCAGCCGTGGGGGTGTGTGTAAATATCCCCCCGTGTCTGGGTGGCTGCAGCCGTGCAGCTGAGAGGAAGAAAGTCACAGCTTTTTGTCTATATCTTTAACTCACACCACGGCCGTCTCTATTAAAAACGAGATGGTCTAAAAGCACTCGTTGTTTGTGACCGTCTTCTACATTGCTGGTAAGGCCGGGGCAGCGCGAGGTGTGTGCATCACCCGATGCGCCACAGCTCTCTACTCTGCTGGAGGAACATTTTCTACGTTGCTTGGAAGCGTTCCCTACATTATTGCTGGAAGAGCTGGTGGTGGTCCGGGGTGCATACATAAAATGATAGGCTAATTGATCACGGGTGGGCAGTGGCAAGCAAGTGTAGAACAAAACTGTGTTTCATCGTTGTGATGAACACGATGGCGGGTGTATAGGCTGGTCATGTAGGACTACAGTTAACTGTGCTGTTGTTGGAGAGAAAGGGTAGCGGAAAAAAGTCTATGTTCTCCTGGTCGGGGGATCATAGCGCTAGAATAGAATAGAGTAGTGGTGTCGCAAGAGGATAAGCTAGTTATCGCTTTTGGACGGTCTTCAGGCACGATCTTAGCACTTGTACAAGGGTGGACGCGTGAGTCAAGGCGCCCCATCTATAATTCCCCACCCCCTCTGAAACCTCTTAATTCGGACTAAATTGAGCTGGATTAGCTTTGCTGTCACGCTGGTGTTTATTACGAGTTCATGTTTGTTTGTCTAATTGTTTGTATGGGGGGTCTATATTGGTTTGTCTACCCGCCGTCTTGTGTATGCTTTGTAACAACTAATAATGAATCAGTCCATAGCCAGGGTAAAATGAACTAAACTTTAGTTATCTCACCAAAAGTAAATGACTTGAGAAAAATAAATAATGTAAAGATGTAAAGCAAAATTATATATTATAGTATAAATGTGCTGCAAAATGAAAATAAATAGCAAAAGAGTGTTTTTATGTCCTGCATCTGAGTGTGCAGAGGAAAATGTAAACAAGAAGCACACTGTTCAGGGTGTGCGCTGTAGGTGTAAGAAGAAAATAAGATGATATTGATTTAACAATACATTTTAAATTGTATTGCTGGTATGTTAAGATATCTTTGTGAACTTGTATAAACCCTATGCCCCGTCTTACACCCTGAGACCCTCAGAGGCATCACTGCTGGTCGTAAATACCTGCCTGAGGAGATCAGGGTTGCAAAAAAATCTGCTCAATTAGGTCAATGTTGTATTATTTGTTTCATTTATTCTTAATCTATGTATTGTATGGTAATAATGAATAAAAAACCTAATGTATTGAACACATTCCGAAACAAAGCAAGACAGAACTAGACTCAGACATAATACTAATTGTTGTTGAAACCTTTTGCGTTGTTGCTGCAAAATGGAAACTTTGTTGATTGTCTATTCCAACTGGCCACTGGAATCAGATAATTAATATAAGTTGAAGTTCAATTACAGTTTTTAAATATAGTTTAACATTCTTTATTAAACTGTTTCAAATTATTTCTAGTACAATTGGTCTACAGACATTACTACAATTCTAATAGTTGTTAAACTACTGAGCTTATGAACAATAGAGTAAAGGTCGCTGGTTAAGCCAGGATCAATATATTTGTTGAGGTTTTTATTGTGTGCATAATAAATGTGTTAAATTAATTGAGCAATTTTTTTTTAAAGGAGTATAATGTTGCAATCTCTTTAAGATAAGTAATTGCAGTTCCAAGATAGATGTTGTTTTCCCTGGGCCTCTCCTTCACAGGCCCACACAATAAATCATGAGACTTCCAAATCCTAACAGACAGAGATCAGTATCACTTTGTGTTGCAAGCCAAATCCATGAAGGGGTTCTACTTGGCCCAATTTAAATACCATAAAGAAAGTATTCACCCAACTGTTTTGATTTCTTAAAAAAAAATTCCAGTCTAGTTTCCTTCGAGTTCAGTCTAAGCTACGAATTGTTTCTCATAAACATTCTCACTGCTGTCCCAAATGTTTTAAACCTTGGGCAGACAAGCTGCTTACACACACACACCCACGCACACACACACACACACACCCCCCCACACACACACATGAGTGCACATACTTTGGATGAGTATTCGCCTTATCCACTTTGTAAATTGTTGCCTTCTTTAGAGTTATTAGTAATTCAAGATAGAATAGCTAAAACTTTGACTTGATGATTTCGTTCACAACATTAGAGCTGTCCTCTAATCTCTACTAGAATAAGATACGTGTGCATGTTTGGGTGTTTTAATACTCCCGTAATGTACCTAATCTTGTTATCCTTTTCATTACAGAGCTGGGGAAATTGTGTATTGCTTAGATTCTGATCCGTGCACGTCCAATTTTGACTGACTTTAGTTCTAATGTTAATGTTAATTTGATTTCAACCCATAGGTAATTATTTAAATTAACTCAACATTTCACATGATGATGGATTAGTGTTCCACATCTTTTTTCCACTAATTTGTTTTATGATTAGGCCAATGGTAAAGAGAGACATTGATGATCTTGTGTCCTTTTTGTTGGTACGTGGTTCCATTTAGTCTATGGCCTTGGACGGCTTCACTAAGAGTCACCCAGTTCTACCCTGCTAAAGTCCGGCTGAGTGCAGTCACAGAGATGCTATGGCTGCTCTACATGAAATTACATTAATGGTCTGGTCCGAGAATGGACACCATTTCCTGCTCCCAGAGAGAATGACGCTCCTCAAACTGAACATTACAGCCGTTGATACTGTCTCACGTGGGTCTGCTCCCCCCACCGAGCCATGAACTGAAAGCTTGACCTCTGCTTTGAACACTTGGAAGCCTCCCTGTCACACCACCACCACCAACCCTTGGGTTAGTCAGATGAGACTAACGGCTTCACTTAGGGCATTTGGGTCAGAAATATGACTCTCGTTACCACAGAGTGGGTTGTTTGTTTTTTTAAGTTTATTCATACTGCTATGCAGAGGATGCCTGTAAGTTGGCAAGCTGTTAAAAGCCCTACTATTTTTAGTATAGGCCTAATGTCAGGGGCCTCTTACTGTCTAGTTCTAAATGTATTTCACATTATATAGACAATGTTTCCACCTAGTAAAACTAGAGGCTGCACGAAACTCAGGCTACAATACAACCATTCTGTTCTGCTCTGACGATTCAATTGATAGATTCTACATCAAAACAGTTCGTTTTTATTGTTTCCAATGATAACGTCACCTTAAAGGTGGGGTAGGTAAGTTTCAGAAACCGGCTCGAGTGCACTAAAATTTGAAAGTACACAGCCGAAAAGAATCCACCCCTTCCTTCAGACTTCCTTACAGAGCACCTCCTCCAACACACATGAACGCGCACATGACGGCAGCAGACTGGTGAAAGTGGCCGCCTGTTGCTGGCGAGTCATTGAAGTACTGCTGCAATGCACGCCCAATGACGGCACGCCCAATGAGGGCACGAGATACATTTGTGCGTGCACAAGATGGAAGGCTGACAGACAGGGCGGCAATCCAATCCGTTTAGCCGGGCCGGCTAAACGGATTGGTCGTGCTTTTTACAGTATTACACACAGATGGCATTTTTTTATGGATTTTTTGTCAAAGCACTTCAAATATTCATTGCTATCGGGATGTTAAGAGCATTCCATGGAATATAACAAAAAGTGTATCTCGAGCCAGTTTCTGAAACTTACCTACCCCACCTTTAAGTGGAGGAATGCAAACCTGTTTTCAAATGTAAGGTTTTGAATTTGTTTGACATTTCTCAGTAATAACACCCTCAGACGCCCACTATCATTCATGCTATGCCTTCAGTGGTAACTCAGATGTTAAGGGGGTTGAAGCTTTTCCTCCTGCATCGGCTATGCTTTGTTTTTTCAACAAAGGTATGCATTTCCTGCATAATATATGTTTCTCACAATTGTTTTTTTGTAAGCTGCACACAGGTGATACTGAGTCTTCTCGAGTAATGGATTATGATCTATACCATGCTTACATGGACTCGTATGTTTTATTTCATATCTAACATAAGTGAGAGAAGACAGAGATGGGGAAATTAGAGAAGAAAGAGATGGGAAAGTGAGAAGAGAAAGAGATGGGGAAGTGAGAGAAGAAAGATGGGGAAGTGAGAAGAGAAAGAGATGGGGAAGTGAGAGAAGAAAGAGATGGGGAAGTGAGGAATGAGGAAGAGAGAATAGAGAGAGATGTGGAAGAGGGAAGAGAGGGATAGGAAAGAGAGAAGAGATATTTGCGAGTTGCATACTGATACTGAGTCTTCTCGATTAATAGCTTATAGACAATACCATGTTTAAATAGAATCCTACGTTGTTATTACATATGTGACATATGTAAGAAAAGGGAGGGGAGAGTCAATTATATTGAGTAATTGATTTCATATTGGAACATTTATTTCTCAAACCTATGTTTTATGGAAGAGGAAATGTATTTCTGATAAACTAATCTTTTATCAAACGGTAAATGGTAAATTAATATAACATTTAGAATCATTGAGAAGGGGTTATATCCACAGGGACGAGCTCACCTTTAACTTAAAATAACATTTCTCTGCTTTGGACTGATGAGTATATGATTCTTGCATGTTAAATGACTAACACAAACCTTACATTTGTATGCATGTGCATGTGTCAGGAAGGCTCCCAAATAAGTCTGAGGGGCCTATCCTATTTTTGTAATTGAATGATAATGTGCTAATCCATTTCCTTGAGTTGTCTTCACTCAGGAAAACATCCCTATCAAGTGTTAACCCAATAACTAGGACAGCTCTGAAGGCCAAGGGTCAGAGAGAGAGGGTCACACTCTTCGGCTGCAGAGAGCACCCCCAGAAACGGGCAAGGAGGCACGAGGTCGTTCGAGATGAGAGGATTCTAATCTTCAACTTTCTGATGAGATGGGATGCTTCTTCATCTTTCTGCTCGGTGGGCTCAAGCAGACAACCCTGCAGAACGAGCGAGGGCTTCAGAGGCTTCTATAATACAAGGTTCCATGTTTCTTGGAGGAGCAGATGTCTTCCTAACCTCTCCCATCACAGGGGGGCGTCTGGATGTGCCACTGGGAATAGGCAGTTGCACTGCTCTCAAGCAGATAGCAGAAGGAATGCAGGCAGATGAGCCTCCATTTCACTGGGGGATCAACTACAGTGCTCACTGAATGAGCCACACAAAAGCAGAGCAATTGGGGGGGGGGGGTTGAAATATGGCGCTCTGATGAAGAAGAGTTTTGAGCCAATCAGCACCTCAGTGCTAATCTATACAGTATCAGGATGCCTTTACACACCAGACATTCTGTGTCATAAAGAGAGGAGGAGAACGAGTCAGGAGGACATGTTCTTCCAGCCCTCAAAGATAACATTTGAATTGAATGACCAGATGTTTACAGATGTACATTTAATGATTGTTTTTATATTTCCGATGAACAGACATGTGTTAAATAGTGGTGATAAATATATTTTGTCAGATCAGATTACACTTTCACACTAAACAAAATTAATTAATTGATATTTTCAGATTATAAAAGGTATTGAACAATAAGATATTTCTAATATTATAACAGATAATGTTACTATCCTTAATTGTCCAGCAATCAGGCTTAACAACACTGCTCTTCAATGTATTACCCATGCACAGACAGACCTAAAATGATGGTTCAAGTTTTAAACGTTTAAACCTTCCTTTCCAGGTTTTTACAAATGTCTTTGAATATTTGACTAACTTTTCCTTTTCAGATTGTTAAACATTTTGAGAATTGTTTAATTTTCCCTTCAGATTTTGAAATGACATAATGATTGATAGTTGAAGTAATGTAATTATGTAACATGCCATAGTCTTTTGATTTAATATGTAATGAAGTAAACGTAAAGTAATCCTAAATTGAAGACACTGCAATTTTGCAGATTACAGATTGATCAAATCACAACTGTGAAGTGTATACCTTAGCTGGATCTCTTATGGTCCTGAATTTAAATAGATGTTTTTGCTATTATGCATCTGTGTTTTATGTGTGTTCATTATTGTGCTTTTGACAACAGATGATCCAAACATTGATGAGAGATGATTTTCTATTATGATGGCTGAGCAATCATTGTGATTGAATGTTTTCAGTCTTATTCTACTACCGTTGACTTGTAATAAACTACCAGTGTTTGACATCAAAGCTCCAACTCTCCTCGTGTATCTCTGAGTCCTGACTCTCCATTGCTGCAGAAGTTTCCCTTACAATCCCTAATAAAAATAATCTGTCTGCAGTTCCTAGTTTACCAGACTGATTCTCAAGAACAGACATTCAAAAAGCCCCTCAACACTTTCCCCTCAGGGAATCCCCTCATCATCTGAAGTGCAGATACATTATTCTGATAATTTGCGTGAATATAAACATGAAATGTATCCATTCAGACCTTCATTTGTATCCTTACCACTGTGCCTGCCAGTTGATGAAGCTGAATGAGGGGTAAATGAACCAGCCCATCTCAGCCAGCAGCCCCTGATGGTCAATACTGATGAAGAAGTTTGGGGACGGAGTGTATTGGAAGGACACAAACACCGGCTGTCCAAACCTAGAAAAGACAAATTCAAAAAAGATGTCAAATGTAAACATGATGGTACAAACTTTCAAACAATTTACAATGAGCCTAAATCAGCAGATAATTCAAACCCAGAGAGATATGGAAAGATGATTTTTAGGAGATAACACTTTCCCCCTGAAGAGCTTATCAATTATTTTGGAAACGTTGGTATAAGTTGTGACAGCAGCTTCATTAATTAAAGAGGAAGCAAACAGATTTAAGAGATGATTTGCTTCAACCTTTAAAGTGTTCAGTTAATCTATGTTCAAGGCTATTAATCATCAAAGTGAGGAAGCGTCTAATCCTCCTGGTGACTCGGCCTTACTGGAGCGCCTGGGCGACGGAAACCTCTAGATGCACCATGGCAGCAGGGATGGCCAGCGTAGTGTCGCACTCATCCCCGACACAGTTCATGTCCTGGATCGGGTTACCGGGCAGAGTGTAGACAAGGACACCGGAGGCGTTGGATTTAGTCATGCTCTGCACCTGGAAGGTCAGAGTTAATGAAGTCATCATATCAGATAAAGGTCAATACTTCCTGTGTGTTTAGAAAAACATTAAAAAAATACGGAAAAGCAGCAGAATTGAGACAAAGGGCTATTTTTATTATCACTTAACTCCGTTTATTATTCTATTGATTAAGTTCATTAAAGGTTTGTGAGAAATGCAGATTCCATTTACCCCAAGTTAAGGATACTCCTTCAAAAGCTTGTTTTGCCCAAAAAGCTCAAATATTTAATCCAAGGATTTTCAATATGCAGGGATAGAGAACAGCAGAAAAAACAGCAATTCATGTCACAGTGAAAAAGCTGCAACACTTGTAAAATATTTGGTGGTTGAATAGTGGTAATTACATACCACCAACCATGCAATTAAAGGATGACCATACTCTATATCCTAAGCCAAAGCCCACAAGTCAAGTCACAAACCAAAGGGCAAAAAGTATCTTTGCAGACTTCCTGTTATTTTTCCTCTTGTTTTATCTGGCGAATAGGAGTATGACTGTGATTTCAGTACAGAATCACTTCTCAGACGGATGGAAGGAGTGAAGGTTTTTATGTTTTATGGTAAAGTAGATGTGATTAAACACAATACAGATGTGTTAAATAGATGTGCTGAAACCATCAGACCTTAGTGAAGAAGGAGCAGCCGCCCTCAGACACCCAGGCCAGAGCACCCTCCACCGAGGGGGAAGGTTCACACCCGTCGCCTGCATCCGTCAGCAGATACGTCCTATGATCCCAGCGCACTGAGAGCCAATCGTACCGAGCATCAAGTCTCTTGATGATTATAGGCATGTGCCACTCTGTGAGAAGAAAAAAACAACAACTTAAAAATGATTTAAAAATAGGAACTTGCTCGCCTCTTTCATATTACAGGAGACTTTAAGGGATGTTTCCTTCAAAGAAAATCCTATTTTACAGGAAAACAAAGCAACCATATTGTGGGCAAAGTAAAGACAGTATTAAAGAGCAACTTGCAGGTTTTTTTTTTACTACATTTATGCTTAACCTTGCCTGAAAATTACAATTAAAAATGTTAATGCAGGATTTGATATGTTTTACAAGACATAAGGGCAGGAATTCAGAGGAAAAGGTCATACGTCAAAACGCGTCATATTACGTCACATGGGGGAGCAAATTTCTCGGACTCGTTCTCTGCCCAATCCGCGGTAGTAGTTTGTAGTTGGTTTGAGCGGTTGTGATTTAGTGAGCTGGTATTTTCTCAGTAATTTTACATTGCATTTCACCATTTGTAATCATGGTGAGCTTGTGTTTGTGCAGGTTGCACAAACTCGAGCCTGTCAGGACATCGAGTCCACAGTTTCCCTAACAGGAAAAGGACCGGAGCTAGCGTTTGTTTCTCCAGTAGGGCCTGGCTCATTTCGTGGCATCTGCAGGCAGTGGCAAGTACTTCCGGCATCTGTCACCGGCTGCGGGTTTAAGATCTCGAGCACGGACTCACACCAGGTCTGCTCGTCCTGCCTTGGGCTGGAACACGCCCAGGAAGCTATCGATACCCCCGGTTCGTGCGGGCATTGTGCCCGCTTCACCATCAAGAGCCTCCGCCGACGGCTAGCGCGCCAAGCTAGCCTGTCGGGACAGGACCCCTTCATGTCCGTTGATTTGCCGGCCGGCAATCGGGACATGGTGGCGACCGCCGCGGAGATTGAGCCCCGCGCTGTGTCAGGCTGGGGCTCAACAACGGCGGTAGCCGCGGAATCGGAGCCCCGCGCCGTGTCAGGCTGGGGCCCGGTGGCGGCAAGAGCCGCGAGAGCGGAGCCCCGCGCTGTGTCAAGCTGGGGCTCCCAGCTGGACCTCACCGTGGTTCCACCCGCGGAGGATGTCCTACAGCTGGATTATATGGAGGAGGATGAAGAGGAAGCCTCTGAGTTCCTCTTTTCAGTTCGTTTCATCTGCCCAGGCTGCCAAGCCGGAGGCGATGTCCGCTCCCCCGGGCGAAAGCACACCAGCTTTGCCCTGCCTCAGTCAGGACTTGCAGGCCGTGTGCCAACACGCTGCGTCCAGACTGGACATCCCCTGGCCTGAAGTGGCCAAGGAGACCTCCAGATCTCGCTATGAGGGGAAGAACTTGCCCCAAGCAGCGAGGATGAAGAAGCAGCTTCTCCCAGTCTTTCCAGAGATGCTGGACGAGGTGTCGGTCTCGTGGAGAGACCGCCCTTTCAGCAACAAGGCCCCAATCCAGGGTGCCTCCTCTTTGGACTGTGACGGCATGGAGAAGCTCGGCCTGCTCCGCATGCCGCCCATGGAGCCGCTGGTGGCAGCCCACCTCCAACCGCGGCTGGCTTCGGCACCAAGCAGGAACCCCACGTTACCGGCAAAGGCAGACCGCTTCCAGTCAGCAATGACCGAACGAGCCTATAAAGCCGCAGCTTTGTCCACCAGGGCGCTCAACGTCTCCTCGCTGCTGACCGCCTACCAGGCGGAGCTCTGCGAGGACATGACGGTCAAACCTGAGCCTGCCGTGTGGGACGAAATCGGAGCGATCATGGACATTTGCCTCCGTGTGCAGCGCTGTGTAGTCCAAGCCACGGCAAAGCACTGGGGATAATGGTGGTACAGGAGAGAGCCAGGTGGCTTACCCTGACGAACCTTCCAGAACGGGAAAAAGAGGACGTCTTGGACATGCCTATTGTTCCCGAGGGCATATTTGGCTCCGCTCTAGCTTCGATGCAGCAGCGGTGTGAGTCCAAAAATAAGGAGGATGAGGCTCTCCAGCTTTGTCTTCCCTGAAGGGTCCAGCTGCCGCCTTCAACGGCCCGCGGCAGTCCTTCGCTCAGGCTGCCTCACGTCCTGCCCGTTTCAAGATCCCGAAACAGCAGAGGCCACAGCCCGCCCCGGGTCTCCAGCCCAGACACGAGGCGAGGACGGGCTGGCCAAGAAAGTCTCCGGTTCCGGTAGCAGCCGCTCAGGCACAGCCGGCCCAGACTTTCAGCCACCAGACGAAGAAGAAGAAGAGGGCGGCCTGACAGCCTCCTCTCCTCTCCTCGATAAAGGAGCTGGAAGTTCCCTGTTCTCCAGCTCCAGAACACGTTCCAGTGTTAGATGCTCATGTGTTTCCAGGGTACAACCATGCCCCCATCTTCCCGCCGCCTCGAGTGATGTCAGAACGTCATTCTCAAGTTCGCGCCATGAGGGAAATGGACTTAACATCAACGACAGCAAGCTCCGCTGCACATGTCATCAATATTGTCTTTTAATAAATCATTTTCCACTGTCGTTTCCAGGCTTGAAGCCAAGGGCGCAGTCAATAAAAATGAAAAGAAAGACAATAAAAACAATAAACAGTCTGACGTCTACCCCCCTTCTAAGAGTGGCTGCTACCTCTCTCAGAAGGCGGACGATGGACGGGGCTGTGAAGGCATCACCGCCACGCGCATGGGCAGTGTCGACAGGGGTTGTCAACCTGGGGTACCATCGTGTTCAGACACTAGAGGGCCCCATAACACAACAAATAAAGACACAGAGGGCAGACGACAGAGATGTGACATCTCCACTCGCTTTGAGAAGCGAAAAGTGGAGGATGCTCACAGATTCTGCTTGGGTTTTCAAGACAATAACACGGGGTTACAGACTCCAATTCGCTGTCACCCCCGCCCTCACTTTTCGGGAATTCTGCATTCGCAAGCCCGGGGAGAGTCGGCCCATATTCTAGAGCAAGAGATCCTCTCGCTACTAGACAAGAAGGCTATATCTATAATACCCGCCGAACAGAGTCAGAGCGGCTTTTATTCCAAGTATTTCCTCGTTCCCAAATGGGGAGGGAACGGGATTCGGCCTATACTAGATTTGAGGGCTCTGAACAAATATCTCAAAAGATACAAATTCAGAATGCTCACTCACACATCTCTGTTGCGTCTCGTGCGCCAAAATGACTGGTTCACATCAGTCGACCTGAAAGACGCGTATTTCCACATCCCAGTATATTATCCACACAGGAAATATCTGAGGTTCGCCTTTCAGGGTGTCTGTTACGAGTACAGAGTACTTCCCTTCGGTCTGTCTCTCAGCCCACGAGTGTTTGTACGATGTACGGAAGCCGTGATAGCCCCGTTAAGACAACAGGGTATTCGCCTGGCAACTTATCTGGACGATTGGCTCCTTCTCGCACAGTCGGAGCAAGAGGCTATTACGCAGACGAATGTCCTCGTAAAACACCTGCTCGACCTGGGTTTCATAATAAACACAGAGAAGAGCATGTTGTGCCCAGCCCAGACTGTACTCTTCCTGGGCCTACGCCTGAATTTGGTGCCCTTTACAGCCCGCCTGTCAGCAGAGAGAGTGAAAGCCTTCAGGGCTTGCCTCGCTCATTTCCAGCCACGCAAATATGTTCTCTTCAGATCATGTCTGCGGTTACTGGGGCTCATGGCGTCAGCCATCCTGGTGGTACGACTGGGACGCTTACACATGAGGGAATTTCAGCGCTGGGTGGCTGCCCTCAGACTGGACCCCGTGCGTCATGGCGCACGGAGAGTGATGGTCACTATGAAATAAGTAATGGCACTGCGCCACTGGCTGCACCAGACTTTTCTAGTACGGGGCGTGCCTATGGGTGCTGTCCTATCGCGGAAGGTGGTCACCACAGACGCATGTCTGACGGGCTGGGGGGGTATATACGAAGGTCGACCTGTGAGGGGTCTCTGGAGCAGAGACCTCCAACGGTCACACATAAATTATCTGGAGCTTTTAGCGGTGTTCCTCACCCTGAAACGCTTTCTGCCTTTTCTCAGAGGACATCATGTCCTCGTGAGGACAGACAACACGGCCACAATATCGTATATAAACCGCCAAGGGGATTTGCGTTCTCTCCAGTTACACATGCTGGCACGCAAACTGATCTTATGGAGCTGCGGACGTCTCCTCTCTCTGAGAGCGACGCACGTACCAGGAGTGATGAACCTCGGGGCGGATCTGCTGTCCAGAGGTGCACCGCTATATGCAGACTGGACTCTACATCCAAGGATTGTGAGTCAGCTGTGGGTGCGTTACGGCTGGGCCGCGGTGGATCTGTTCGCATTAAAAAAAAACGCTCAATGTCAGCTGTTCTTTTCAATGCGCGATTTAAACGCACCGTTAGGCGTGGACGCGCTATCGCACGCTTGGCCTCCGGTCCTTCTGTACGCGTTCCCACCCCTGGCTCTGATACCCCCAACTCTGGCCAGAGTGAGAGAACAACGCCACACACTGATCCTAATAGCTCCACACTGGCCTGCAATGTACTGGCTGGCGGAGATATATCAGCTGCTGTGCGGGCAGCCGTGGCAGCTCCCGCTACGCAGGGACATACTGTCTCAGGCGGGGGGGACGATTTTTCACCCACACCCAGAGCGCTTGGCACTATGGGCCTGGCCCGTGAGTGGTATAACCTGAATACAGTGGGACTCCCTCAGAAGGTGATAAACACTATTCAGAGTGCAAGAGCTTCCTCCACCAGGTCCCTCTATGACTGTAAGTGGAGGGTGTTTGAGGAGTTGTGCCTTCAAAAAGGACACATCTCTTTTCAATGTCCTGTCGGGGTGATTCTATCATTTCTACAGGACCTGATTGATAAACACAGAGCTTTCTCTACGATCAAAGTGTACCTGGCTGCTATTGCTGCATGCAATGTGGGCTTTGAGGGAAAGACGGCTAGCCAACATCCCTTGGTCTGCCGTTTTATGAAAAGGGCTCGCAGGCTCCTCCCTGTTTCCAGGTCACTGGTGCCCTTATGGGACTTGGCAGTGGTTTTAGATGGGCTCACTCGACCTCCATTTGAACCCCTGGAAGAAGCTGACATGAAACACCTGTCACTGAAGACAGTGTTGTTACTGGCTCTGGCATCACATTCATGCGCTCTCTGTACATCCTTCATGCACTCAGTTTGCCCCGGGGCAAACGAGAATGTTGCTGAAGCCCAACCCTGCCTTTATACCTAAGGTGGTTGGCTCATCTACCCTCATTAACATTGAGGCATTTCCTCCGCCACTGTGTTCCTCTGAGGACCAGTGGCCGAATTTGCTGTGCCCAGTCCGTGCTTTACGCACCAATATGGACAGGTCAAGAGAGTTTCGATGCAATGACCAACTCTTTGTATCCTGGGCTAACCCTCATAAGGGCAAGCCCGTTACCAGGCAACAGCTCTCCCACTGGATTGTGGAAGCGATTGCTCTGGCTTATACGAGTCAGGGTTTGCAGGCACCAACGGGCCTGCGTGCTCATTCTACTCGTGGACTGGCTACATCCTGGGCTTTGTTCAAGGGTGTTTCCATCCAAGACATTTGTGCAGCAGCGAGCTGGTCCTCACTGCTCACTTTTGTCCGCTTTTACAGGCTAGATGTCTCTGCTCCAAGTGTGGCCCGTGCAGTGCTGGGCCCCGTGTTGAGACATGGTTCTACCTGTTAAGTTCTGGTTGTTTTGGTGATTTTCGAGATAAGCATGTCTAGCAATACGGGAGTTTCAATATCCCATAGTGAGACATCGAACGGAGTGTTATGAATGAGAACTATAGGTTACTTACGTAACCCCAGTTCTCAGAGTAACATGAAGTGAGATGTCTCACCAGACGGCCCTTCTTGCTAAGGCGAAGCGAGAAGAGTTGCTTATTTTGAATGACGCTGCGACGTAGCGCAAGCTACTTAAAGGGTGGGTGGATTCCCTGACGTAGACGTCAAGATCACCAGCCAATCAGGATTGGCGTAATGAGATTGATGCTTCTGTTTGCATGGGCGTTGAGGTGCATCCCATAGTGAGACATCTCACTTCATGTTACTCTGAGAACTGGGGTTACGTAAGTAACCTATAGTTTCTGTTATGGATCAGTATCAACAGTCCTGCCAGTAACGTTACTATATTATCAATACTACTTTACAGCTAACTTTACAATGTTGTGATGTGACTGACGTTAGCTAACATTAACTGTAGCTAATGCCGGTCACTCACCAAGACAGCTGCCCTGTTATCCACTGGTTCTCCTCACACCACAGCTCCATTTCTCTCCGATGGCCGTTATTTTTTTCTAATCCTTGGCTGCTCCTGGTCTCTTGGACGCATAGCAGGCTCATATATTATATTATTATAATCATATGCATTTGAATATATATTTCCAACCTCTTCTGTGTCAAAACTAGCATTGTGAACCATGTTTATTCATACGTTAGACCGGCCGCTCTCCCCCATGTTACGTCACGCGCGGGAGATCACGTGCGGAGGCTTTTTTATGCGGAAGTGAAAATGTCTTACTAAAACGACGCCAGGTGTCACTGTAGTGTATATTTCTGTATATGTTTTTGAAAATCTAGTGTATTCATCATTTTCCTACACATTTATTCACTGGTGTCTCTAACCTGCAAGTTGCTCTTTAAGTTATTTGAGGAAAAGCAACACATAGATTATGAGAGTGATATAGTGTCTTTACTTGATGTATAAATTACACAAATAAAGGATAGTCCCACTCCCAATGATGCTCTTACCTTTGGATTTGAAAACAACCTGGGAGAAGACGCAGCCACGCCCCATGCAGCGCCAGTAGTAAAGCACATTGGGGATCCAGTTCCCCAGAGCGAAGACCGGCACAGGAGAAAAGTGCAGCCTGGACAGAACCTCCTTATTGCTGCAGAAACAGGCAGGATGTTAAACGTGGTTTGTCAAAGTGGTTACCAATATGTTGGGGTTGAGCTAACTGAAATTTGTGATAAACTACACACTGAAAAAATAACAGTCTTTCTAGAAGTCGTCAACTGAGGCTGTATCATGGTAATACATATTATTTCACGTTCTAGTGTCACAAAATGTGTGGAATTTTAAAATCTAATACTTTTATCATACTCTGAGTCAGAATTCTACACTTTAGTAGCCTTAACAAGCACAACATTTGTATCTATGTTCTAAATGTGTTAACAGTGGGGGTTTGTTCATGTATTAATAGTCTAATTTAAAAAACATTTTATTCCTTAAAACATAGACATCATTTGTGTTATGCTTCTTTGAGTTATACATAGAGATATCCATAATTCCATCTGTAAAAAAACCTTTTACTACATCATTTTGGTTAAGAATTATATTTCAGAAATGTTTGCAACGGATGATGTTGCCTATTTTGCACAAATAATCAGACATATATTTTTGTTAAAGATATGTTTTCACTTGTACAGTCTTCCCTTGATATATAAAACATCCTCGCATCACTGTGCCTTAGGGTAGAGGTCTGTCCCGGGTCACCTGCGCATGGCGACCCTCTGCAGCTGCTCCCTCATCCACAGAGCGTCACTGACCGCGGAGTCATCCAGCGACAGGAAGAGCACCTGGCTGCTGGCGGGGAGCTCCTCCACCAGGCTGCTCAGGGACGACTCCGAGCTCCACAGGCACTCCAGGAAGGCAGACTTGTTGGAGAAGGCGTGGATGATGAGAGGACCCCGCTGAGCACCGGGCTCGTAGGAGAACTCCCCGTCCAGAGTGGCGACCCTGAACGCGGCGGCGGGGTCTCCTGGCTCCGGGCCGTCCGGGGAGGAGGTTTTACTGGACCGGAGGCTGAGCGCCGCCGAGTCCATGGACTCACAGGCCGCCCCATCCTCGATCAGTTTCGGTTTCCCTGCAGCTTCACTCACATGAGCCGTCAGAACAACAGCAACGAGCCACAACATTGAGGGCTTTGGACGCAACAAAACCATGTTCTGCTCACACCGAGTGACTGTGAACTCAATATATAGTCTATGAGACAAACATACTTGTCAAACAGATTGTATCTATGTGTCAAAGGTCAGAATGCTGACTCTTTCTGATTGACGGATTTCCTAATATCATCAACTCTGACTGACTTTTGAGTTGGGGGCGGGCCGTGCTGCTGTCTACGGTGGCTCAACGGGGACCCGCGGCCTTAAAAAACTCAAAAACGCGATCTCAATTGGTCGCCAAATTAATCCGGATTATTCACATTTCGTATAAACTTCACAGGGGCCCTTAATGCCTTGAGCAAACATATGGTGTTAAATAGTCTCAGAAAATCTCTATCGGCTAATGTATTTAACTATGTTGTAAAATAGCCTTATTCTGCAATATTGTGTGTAGTTTATATCACTTTAATGTCGAATTCATCATGTGACCGTACACAAAAAACATTTAGGCATCATAATGAAATAATTATAACACAACTGTCATTACTCCATTCTCATAAAATGATACATTCGACATATATCCGATATATTTATATATTTCTTTTTTTCTTCTAAAGTATGATATAATAGGCTACTTCTTAAAATCACGGACTGCTGTTGAAAATGAAACTAAACTGTTGAAATTATGGCTAAACTTGCATATATAATATATATAATGAATGAAATATTACGTTAGTGTGATTTTTACATTTAAATACCAATCAGTGTAAAGCAGTCATTCTCTTTTCGACCAGCTACATTAAAATACTTTTCAAACTGTGTAATATGCATAATGCAATAATATCTAACACGCTATATGACACTCTGAGAGGGGCCATCAGGCAAACAAAAGTTAAGTACAATCAAAGATATGATTCTAAATTAAGCATGTGACTCAGAATAATTGTCGGAGTCGACCCACATCATCCACTCCAGCTGTGCGTAAAAGCCCTTATGCGTAAAAGTCCCGTGGCACAATGGCGCATCACCGCGAATGAGGATTCAGAAACAATCCAGAATCGAGGTGCAGACTACCTGAACACACGTATCAAATATTATCTGTAAATCCTATTTTTAGGTTTTTACGCAGACGAATTTCATTGAAATTACGCACGGATTGATACTATGGATAGTTAAACTTGTTGTAGTGTGTGTGCTGCTTCATCCAAATGTTTTCTGTCAATAAATGGATGTTGACAACTGGAAAGAAGACATCGAAGAGGTAAGACTTGTAAAACAAATAACAATTTCTATTAGTATACCAAATGATGTATGGAAAAGTAACCACCACATCACATACAATTTGAATAATAATAATGATTGTCCTTTTGCCTTTGAAGTATAACATCTAATATTATTGTTATGCAGAGATTCATATAATCAAGCAGTATTTAATATTGATTTTTGCATTATGTTTGTCTCTATACAAGAACAAATGTCCACACTCTGAAGTTATTCGAGCCATATTATTGAGAAGAAATCCAGGAACACGCCAATATCTCCTGGGGAAGAAAAATGGTATAGGAATTAGTATGGATGTATATCTACTTTATTTAAATGATCAAGTCTGATTTGTTTTCCTCTCCTCAAACAGCAAAAACACAGACAGCACGTAAACGTGAGTATTAGTTAAAAGTGCTTAGTCAATACATTGTTCTTTGTATATATGTGGTGCAGTGGGTGGGGCGTTGGTGTTCGGATCAGAGGGTCACAGGTTCAAACTGCAGTCAGCATGTCGTTGTGTCCCTGGGCAAGACACTTCACCCCAAATTGCTCCTGTGGGGATTGTCCACAGTATTGAGTATGTAAGTCGCTTTGGATAACAGCGTCTAACAAGTAATGTAGATGTGTTTACAATTATAAGCGACACTGCAGTTGTTTAATCGGATGTTTTCATTGCCAGGACACATTCCAAACCTTTGTGGGTCTGATGGGTAAAAGGAGCTTTGAGGATCAAGGTGTGTTACTGTGACATAAACAAGCTGAAGGAAAATGTCAGTGAAAATCTGCCTTTAACAGCTGATCTCGTCCACTGAGCTGCACAGAAGATTGAAGATCTGCTTTGTTTTCCTACTTTAATTTAGTCTGACATTATTTATATTGTGAGTTCAGTTTGTCATTGTTCCATTACAAATAATTCACCTTTAGGCAGTGTCATCTAGTGTTGAAATAAAATTGAGTGTTAAATGCATCAGTAAACAGTATTATTTTAACAAAAAAAGTGTGATCACCTCACCAACAGTTTCCATAATAAACCCATATCACTCTTCATCGTCATCACAGGTTTATTAAGTGACTTTGTACAATACAAATAAAAAATAAAATAAAAAATACAGAGATGGAGTACATAGCCAAAGCAAATTTGCGGTGTTGACTCTTCATTTCCCACAGATCGATACCGCTCAGTGATTGACATATTGTTCTTGTAAAAGCGTCCATGGATCACTTTTTGTGAAAGCATGACTCTGTTAAACAGTCGACGCAGCTCTCAAGTCTATGAGGGATTTTCTAAACATACAAAAGGTGTTATGTCTTCAGCTGGCTCAGTATATATAAAAATGAAATATAACACTTATGACATTATAAATGGTGGTCCAAGGCTAGTGGAAATAGCTAAACATAGAGAAAAAACAAAGTGTTACATTTCAAAACAAAGTAGCTTCAGCCATTTTTGTCAATCTATTAAAAAAAAGCCCAAGGTGCGTTTTATTGTTTTTCTTGAATTTAGGTTGTTTCTGTTGACACCATTTAATTTCTGTTGCATTGACTGGGTTAAAGGGTTATCAGATACACTCAAAATAAAAAGGATTAGTTAATGCCTTGTCCTCCTCCTACCCTAATACGCGAAGGAAGAGCAGGGTAATATTCAAATACTGTTACTTAAATTTTTCTTGTAAACTAATAAATTCACCAGAACTTGATTGTACAACAGCCAGACAGGGTTCATACGGTTTTTGTTTGTCTGTGCTCTCCATCAAAATGTACACATCAGTCATTTAAAGCAACCTTGGGGTGGAAATAAAAGAGAGCAGCAGGTAGGGGCGGGGGCAGTATTCAGTTATAATAACAACAACAATAATAATAATAATAACATCAATAATAATAATACAAATAATATGGGTTCGGCCGTTCTGAAATGGGGATGTTTTTATTACTCTTTGATGAGTCCCGAGGTAGCGAAGGGGCTCTGTGGTGGCGGTTCTGAGCATACATTCAGACCCCCCCCTCCCCCCCCTCCTCACATACCCAGGGTACCCCCTCTAGTGGCTGAGAGCAGGAGCACAGCTGGGCTGGCAGACAGAGCAGGGACAGGGGACAAGGGGGGCAGGGAGGGAGGGAGAGGGAGAGAAGAGGAGGAGGGGGGAGTCAGTGCCACACTGGTGTCCTGACCGGCAACGTTGGCAAACAAAATAACTCGAGTTGGGGTGGTCCTGCCGTCTTTAAAAGATCTTTCCTTTCTTTTTGTTTTTCTCCAGAGTCCTGCAGAACAGAAGAGAGACACACTGTATAATAAGTCACTATTCTAACACAATTAAATGTCAGCTCTCTTGGAAACACCTGCAGCAAATTCATACATCACTTTGTGAGCTGTGGAAATAATTAAATAGATCAGATATAATTCAATTAAAATGGTTGTAGTTTTCTTTCATATATATATATGATTCTTGCCGTTGCAGTAGTATTTACATTTGTTCTTGCTGTGTTAATTGTGAACTGCACTTATTTATTGTATGAAAGGTGCTATACAAATAAAGATTTTTATTATTCTATGCACCAAAATACCAAGGCAGGTTTCTTGCATGTGAAAACCTTCTTGGTAATGAACTGATTTCTGATCCTGCAGAAATGTCAGTTGGCCTCAAGGTGGCACTAATCCATTACTGTCCACCATTAAACCTGCACTGGAATGTCGTTCCCACATGATCGCTGAACCGCTTTGGTTTGTGTTACAGTAGATGGCTGAACCAGGGAAAGTGTGACAGTGTGTCAGGCGTACCTGGAGGCCTCCATTTTCTGCTGCTCCAGGCGCTGATTGGCCTCCCAGTTGGACCTCTCGTCCTCGAACACACGTCTCTTGTCCTCCAGCTCCCTGTGCTGAGCCTCCAGGTTCTTCTTCATCTGCTCATGACGCCGCTGAAGCTGCAGAGAGACACGGAGGGATGTCAGCATTTTGTACCTAAACGCACCTGCACAAGTGCTATCAACTACAAGCTTTTTCCCTCTTCACTTTGATGAATGCAGACAACTATGTTTTTAAAGAGATTATACTCTTATTGAATCAAGAGCCATGTTGTTCTGTAATATTTGTCAAGGGCTAGTTATTAACACTCACACTTGAAGAGAGTGTAGGTAATACCCTGACTATGGATAAGTACCTCATACAACCTCACTTAAAGAACCTGTATCCTATGACTTTAAAATGGAAAGAAAATGGAAAATGCAGTCTGATTTAAATAAACGTTGTTATCTCTGAGTTGTGTATATATAGTCTATGGTTCCAATGCATGTTTATTTACAGACATGATCCCTTGTTAATGGTCCTACAATTTACATGTTACAAGGGAATTGCCCTACTAAATATACATAAAACATGAAGGAACGTAAGAAGGAACTTCTGAACAGAACATTCACTTACACATACAGTATCAACAACACACTCGTAAAAATCAATACAACAAAATCACTCGTACTTCTTACTGCTGAAACACGTCAACCAATATGAAGGAAGTTCATTAAACCGTGTGTGTGTGTGTTTTACCTCAGCTTCAGAGTCTTTGAGCTTCTGCACTTTTTCCTTGACTTTCATCTCAAACACTTGCTCCATCTCCATCTCCATCTTCTTCATCTTAGTCACATGATCTCGCCTTTCCTCCTCCATCTGGGCCAGGGGACTCCTGCACAAGGAGAGATGAGCGCGTGCACACACACAGATTGAGATCAGCACTACAGAGCAACACAGGCATCGATGCACATTAGTTGCCTTATACATTGTGGACAGTAATGTCCCCCTGTATAAGAGTTGCTCGATTAGAAACCCACATTGTTCAAAGTTGTTTTAGCATTCCCCCTCTTGAATTTGTTTTCATGCAGATTCAAAAACTGAGTATGATGAACATGTTTTAATATGACATGCTCATCTAACAAGGGAAGGAATACTACGCAACAGACTGACTGCAATCTGTGCGGAAGATCGTACAATTTATATCAAATTGCATCATGACAGCATTAGTCCTCATTTACGTGAAAACAACATGTTGGGGTGCGGGAGGGAAAACAGAGCGAGAGGTCAAGTTTTGGGAATGACGGGATCCAACAAGGCTGTAAGAGAAAAGGGAAACCACGATTCTTCTCTGAGAGGAAAAAGAAAGAAGCTAATGCAAGGCACCTGTGAACACAGACTGTTAGTGCTGTTGGTTACATGTTAGTGAAGCTCATCAGGATGTTGTGTTGCAGTTGGTGTTTAGAGACCACTCATGAAATATGTGGAGATTACCTGTAATTACGGGAAGTGTGGAGTCAAACATGACACCAGGAAAAAAGCCAGATATACCCTTATTCTGATGCGATGACAAGTTATTTAAATTATCTTATGAAGGAGGGAAAAGTTAAAGGAGTCTAAGGAGAATATTACACAATCTTAAAGCGTATATTATTTAAAAAAAAGGATTGTGGTCTATGTTCTAAAAGGCAAGTCATTTCAACATAATGAAATTCTGTTAATGTTGTAATCACTCTTATCTACTCCATAAATGTCATGAACATGTCTCTTGTTACTCCAAGCGAGGTTAACAGCAGCAGCCGGTTGAAGCAGCGATGAATGCACCAGTGGAGAGAAGGAAAGGCTTTCATATCACATTCATAGCTGTCAAATACATTGGCATTTCACAGTTCTCCTGCTGTTCCATCAAATATCTACTGACAGGGGGAAGTCGATGGGAAGCAGACCTAAGTCCAGATAGAGGGAAGAAAAATCGCCCGAATGCAGCAAACGGAGGAGGGGAAGAGCGCAAGCATAATCAGGGGTCTCAGAAAAGTGAAAAAAAATGACCACTTACATTCCTTCAACTGTGTCATGTCTAAAAAAACAAAAACACATTCAACCAAACACACACACACACACATCGTGCAATAATGAGGCCATGCACTAAAATAAAACCAGTTTTGTGATTTCAGATACTTATTTGCTGCATATGTAAAAAATAAGAAAGCTTGGAAAAATGTCGGCTTTGTGAGCTGGGTGTCAAATACATGAGCAAATGTTGAGCTGTGTGTAAGAATCAAGAGTGTGAGGCCGCTTTCCAGCTTAGTGAGTTAGCCATTTGCTTGTGTCTACATGAATGAGAAAGCAGCATGGTGCTTTGAATGAACACTTATGAAAGTCAGTAGCATGATCTTTTGCCAAGCTACAACAAAAGCAAAATCTGTGTTTGTTTGTCAAACATCACAAACAGAGAACGAATGGGCGATGGAAGAGCTCCGCCAACTGGGACTTTTTCAGGAAGCTGAAACCTAAATACTTTAAGGAAGATAGATGAGACAACAAATCATCTGCAGTTACTTTCTACAAATGTCAATGTTGCACTGTCGGGTAGGTTTACTAGTTTACATTTAAGATGATTTGAACCTTGATTCAAGGATTTGTACAATGTTTTAAAATCTGCATATTCCGTTTTTAAGAAATGTATCTAACCAAGTGCACTTTGAGAGATTTGCAATTTACAGCAGCAAAAACTAATATATCTAAGGTATTATATCAAATGAAAGGCTAACCCCAAAACATCCTGTAACATCTGCACCTGTATAAATCGATTCCATTCGGCGTACTGACCATTCTGATGCAGACGTTTGAGAACAGAATCAAGCCTTAAAATAATCACTGATAGACGTGAAAACTTCTCAAATGCGGCAAATATTTAGAAGCGTTTGGCTGTTGAGACATTAATCTCTTCAACCTTTATAGGCTTCTTTTTGGAAAGCTCATGTTCTGTTCCATACCATTTAAGTTGCATGTAAATTAAGATATATTACGTTGTATAAAATACCTATCACGTCTGACTGTACAAAAACTGCTGTCTTTAGTTTAACTTTGTCCAGGACTTACTTTGTGGACAGCGGCCCTTTAGCGGCCCTGTTGTTGTCCGGCCCGTTGTAGGTGACGGCAGCTAGCTTCCTGCTGCGGTAGTTCTCGTAGTGGACGTTGTTTGTCACGTCCTTCAGGTCCTGCATGTGAGTCCTGGGGAGGGACAACAGAGAGTTCAAAATAGTTCAAATGTGGTCTGAGTCAGAATGTGTCAGAACTTTCTCCAATCTCCGATAAAACTGAGGTAATGATTTTTGGAGCCAAGGCAGAACGTATAAAAGTTAGCGCTGAGCTTCAGTCTGCAATGTTCAAAACAACAGATAAAGCCAGAAATCTAGGTGTAGTCATGGACTCTGACCTGAGTTTCAACAGTCACATTAAAACAGTTACTAAATCAGCCTACTATCACCTAAAGAATATATCTAGGATTAAAAGACTAATGTCACAGCAGGATTTGGAAAAACTTGTCCATGCTTTTATCTTCAGTAGACTGGACTACTGCAATGGTGTCTTCACAGGTCTCACTAAAAAATCTATTAGGAAGCTGCAGCTGATTCAGAACGCTGCTGCTCGAGTCCTCACTAACACTAAGAAAGTGGATCACATCACTCCAGTTCTGAAGTCTTTACACTGGCTTCCTGTGTGTCAAAGAATAGATTTCAAAATACTGCTGCTGGTTTATAAAGCTTTGAATGGTTTAGGCCCAAAATACATTTCTGACCTCCTGCTAAATTATGAACCATCCAGATCTCTCAGGTCTTCAGGGACTGGTCAGCTTTCTGTCCCCAGAGTCAGAACTAAACATGGAAAAGCAGCGTTTCGTTATTATGCTCCAACTATCTGGAACAAACTCCCAGAAACCTGCAGGTCCGCTGCAACTCTGACTACTTTTAAATCCAGGCTGAAGACTTTTCTTTTTGCCGCTGCTTTTGATTGAACTATTCACATCTTAAATTGCACTGTAACTTTTATCCACGAAACCTCAGTTTGTATACAGGGCCTCTGTTTAATAACTGCCTTGATGTGTTCATTGACTGCATATGATACAGGTTCCTTATGCTCTCTGATGTTCTCAGTACCTAATGAGCATGTCCCTGAGGATGGTGAAGTCGCAGTGGTCGCTGTTTTCCACTAGAGGGGAAAACAAAAAGTCAGTCAACCAATTATCAGAACAACAAATATGTGACCTTGCTTGTACCTCAGACACTTCAGCAGTGCTCAACTATTCTGGTAATATTTATTCAATTATAATGTCCTACCTTCTGCCACCCCCCAGGGGTATTGTCTCCCTCGGACCCTCTTGCTGTTCACCTCGATGATGGTGTTGCTTCCTACTACAGCAAGCGGCAACTTGTCCTACCAAAACAACAACGTTTTAAAAACAAACAGGTCAATTAGTGGGTTGGTGTTCTCCAGTACACTCATGTAATATGTTTTGCGTCAGGTGACATAAAATACCTTTATCTTTTTCACCAGCTTGTTCTCTTCCTCGTCATCTGTCTCAGGGAACTCGTAGATCTTGATTTTGTGCTCCAGGATTTCTCGCATGATCTGGCAGGAAAAAAAGGAAATGTTAGCAACATCAAGGAGACACCATTAGAATAGGCTAAGCAAAAAAGATATGACTTGAGTCAAATGTTGAACCGGGGAAAAACTGTTTTATATAAGATATATCCAATTATGTGATGTAGAAATCCCTTTTAAGGTCACAGTACATACATTTTTCGCTTGACACATATCATTTTATGGTATCTCGATACTCTGCTTTTTAGAATGTGTATTTTCTGTTTTGTCTTCTATACAGCAGTCTGATGCTGCATATTCTTATTTTGCAGTTTTTAAGATAGAGTATAGACACAGACTGCAGTTTACATTCCCCTCTAACCTATCTTGTTTTAATATATTGACCTATCGGCACAGTTCGTTTCAGTCTAGCTTGGTGTTGAAGATGCCTTTTGGTGTGATCCTGATTCAAAGGAATTCAAACTAAAATCTACATCAGTATAATAAAAGATGTTAATGTTTATTGCATTTTTTTTTTTAAAGGAGAACACAAGAGAACATTCAAACGGTTTGAAATGCTACTTCTTCCAGGAGCCATATCAATCTTTGTTTATATGCATTTGAACTCCGACACATGATACATTTGTGCCATGTTACTGATGAACATAGTAAAAAAACACTCCTGCAGTAGTTTGCAGCTGTGGAATCCACCGACCTGTTTCTTGAACTGTTGGCATTCCTCTGGGGTGAGGGTGTCTGCTTTGGCGATCAACGGGATGACATTGACTTTCTCATGCAACCGTTTCATGAACTCAATGTCCAAGGGCTTCAGTCTGCACACAGAGCAAGATACAGGTTAGCACGTAGCTCAACTGGATATCAGTGTCAGATCAGTAAGATTCAGACTGCAGCGTGATCTAACATTGATATATCATTTTCCATTCCGTTTAGCACATTTAAGAACTAAATAATGAATCAAATCGCTACCCCTTACTTACTCCTTGTGATTTTAGGATATTATACTGACTGGCTTTTGGGTTTACATTAATCCGTTTCTTTTGCCTCCTTCCACAGCAGAAGACAAGTGGGCGATACCAAATATAGAAACGTATCTGAGATTCATGACAGATGTTTGTAATGTCCAAGACAGTGACCTTGCAGTCCTGAGAAAGGGTCATTATTCTTTCCAACATTTGACATCTATTGAGTTGTAGCTTTGCATTACGTTATAAAATATAATTACATCTTCATTTGATTCTTTGAAGGAGAATTGGAAACATCCCTCTGAGTTGATATCTGCCCTGAAGCAGAATCTGATGTTGTTATTTTAAGAGTGGGATGGTTGTCACGTTGCCAACAGTCATGCACATCTATTTAGAGCACAGTGCTACTAAGACACTTTTAGGAAAACTTGAATGCAACAGCTGATAGCAACTGTGTCCATCGAAAAGAAGAGCAATCTATCAGATCACTAAAGACCCCTCAAGCATCATCATTACCAGTTGACAGAAGTGATGCTGATGCTGTTCATGATGGGTATACCAATAAACCAAACGGTAAATAATAAAACAACACAAAACCATCTCACTAACAGACATATGAATAGACTATATATAGCTAAAATGTTGGATGACATCAACTTCAGTGTGACTCATCAGCCCCCCTGCTATTCAACAGGAAAAGGAACTAAGATCAACCCTAAACAAGCACATTTCTCAAATGACTCAAATAAGGTTAGGGGGAAGAAAACATGTCCAAAACAAAATATATGTCAGTATGTAAGATTGCATACTGAACAGAATAAAGAGCCAGTATGTCATAACATTGCGGCTGCAACTTAAAATAATTTAACACATATTATCCACCTATCCAGCTCTTTTTTTGTATTCATCTGTAGACAAAATGCAAAATAAATAGTGACAATTGCCTTTCACAATCCCCTCAAAACCTAAGGTGACATCTTCAAATGAATTCATCATCCAACAAACAGTCCAACATCGAACGATATTCACTTTAAAAGTCATAAATCATAAGATAGAACTAGGACATTATTGTTTACAGCCAAAACAGTTCAACGTCAGAGAACATCTCAGATATTTGGGTTCAGCCACAGTTGGGCCATGTTTAACGGTTTGACAGAGATTGATGTGGGTGATTCTTCTTTTCTCAATGAGTGATCGTCAGCAGAGTTCAGCTGGGAGTTCAATGTTTACATTGTCTCTTGAGTGTTGGAGGTCATTGTGCTGCAGTGTGAGCGCAGTCAGCTGGTGTTATGAGGGGATGCTCTTTGTGTGTGTGTGAGGACATACGCTGCCCATCCTCAAGGCTAAAGTGCTGCTTGTGTGGGTACAGAGGACAAGCTTGTACAAACACAATGTCTCACTGAGGACGCACAGACCAAGGATGAGGAAAAACACATGAGAGGACAGAGGCTTCTTCATTCTGTACAGTCAGTCATGGTCAACAGCTTTAAGGAGACATGAGCACACTGAACATTTGCATACACACAAATTGGGGTAGCAAACACAACACTGCTCTACAAATGCAAACCGCATTAGCTCCCCTTGTATGGTTTCACAATATCAACAGCCTTAACTAAAGGCAAGCTCTCCTATTAGCATACTTTTAAACCCATGTGTCATCTACCAAATACCAGCACCAACTTTAATGGCAGGAAATAATGTTTGAAGTTTCTGAATTTCACTACTTCCACACTCTGCTTTTTTAAGACAGATAGAAAGATATGACGAGCACATCTGAGCTGTCAACTAAGGATATATTTAAGATCTGGTGGCTTGTGAATAATAAACATTACAGTAAAGATTCCTCACCGTCATCTCTTTAGGAAACGTTACGCAAACAGTGTCATCAGCTGGGCATCTTGCCAGAGTCTTTGCGTGCATGGCCTGTGTTCCCCCTCCTACTATCTCTTATTAAGGCTTCAAGTGTTTTGCTGAAAGTCTTTATATTTAGATCAGTCTAAACAGCAGTTAAAATGACAAAACATTATTTATTTAAGGGATATTTAGGGGGAAAAAGGACTTCCTTGCTTTTATTACTACAGTTGGTTGCCAAGTTTAACACCTTTGTATGAATGTTTTTTACTTGGAATATGTATTTTATGGATGCAGTCTAGGTGAAAGAGCAGAGAAAAATAAAATGTTTTTCTCTGCAGTTCACAATTGCAATTTCATAATGTTGTTACTGTGCAGTTAAATGTGCGGACTTCAAATGTTAACACTTATTCTACAAGAGAAGCGGATTCATTCTCATATTATCATTCACAGCTATGTTCTCGGGGAAGTAGTTAATAGAGATTGAGCGAGACACATTTACTGCACACACTCAGGAGCTGCTCCGCATGACCGCAGCTTCATGCTGTCGGCCATCGAGCTGTTCCAGAATCAGTGGGTAGCTCAGCTCCATGCTGAAAATGCTAAAGGAGGAAGAGGAAGAGCTTCATTGACCGTCCTTCTTTTGATTTTGCAGACTGCAACAGGGACCTGAACCAACAACCCAGTCACCACCCTGCTTCTCTGACCTTTGGACCACTCTGCACCTCTCATTTCCTACTCTGGACTATTGTTTCAACTAATTTCCTCTCAATGTTAACCCTTCCACGTTTTCCTTTCCTGTGTCCTATTCATTTCTTACATCCATCCTCTTGAGATGTAAGTACTTGATTGTCAATGGAACTGCCCATGCTAACAACATGAGTGGTGTATGGCATTCTAAATAAAAGCACCCACAACGAAGAGTTATTATCACGGGTGCACATAACTTTCTTAGTGAGTTACTCAGATGAGTACCAGGAGACAGCGTTTGGTATTCACCCCACAGGTGTTGCTAATAAGTGCAGTCTTCCTCACTGTCCTCCTCAGTGTCTCCTTCACTGTCCTCTATTTACACTTCCTGCATGGTAGATGATGAAGATGCTGCAGACGCACCTCCCTGTCCCTGTTTAAGCCTCCAATTTGCTTTTTGCTAAAACTGTGAAGCCCTTGCATTTCCTGAGGCCAAGTTGAAGGATCAAATACTAAGAAATGATCACATGACTTGAAGTCATATCAGATGTGGGAATAAACTAAGTACACTTATTCAAGTACTGTACTTAGGAACAATTTTGAGATATACTTTACTTGAGTATTTCTATGTTATACTACTGTGTACTCCACTACAGTTCAGAGGTACATGGTGTACTTTTACTCCACTACATACTATTGAATACCTTTAGTTACTTCACAGATGTGGATGAATGATGTGAAATATAATCAAGTGTTAAATCAGACTTTAGTTCCACCTGGAGTAAATTCACAAGCTACCCTGCAGTATACAAAGTCATTCAAACTAGCTGCACCTTTACCAGCTTTGAGAACACTTTCATGATCAATCATTATAAAACATATCATATATATTAATATATATTATTCTGAAATGGGCCTGTCTGCACAATGACTACTTATATTTTGATGATAATACTTTTCTACTTTTACTTGAGCAACATTTTGAATGCAGGACTTTTACTTGTAACAGATTATTCCTACACAAGATCTGAGTACTTCTTCCACCTCTGTCTGATTTCAAACTCTTCCATTAACACCCTAAGTTTGCAGCTGTGTGTTTTGCTCCACCTTTTTGTAAATAAAACTGCAGCAGCTTGACCACAGAACGTGAACGTTGTGATCAGCTGATTTTGCGCAGTTCTCCGGTGTGTGCGCGGTGCACAGGATGTGCACATGGGAGTCTCCCTCCGCAGCCAGTTGGCGTAGTTTTGGTACAATTCTGTTGTTCATACATGTCTGTGCACACGGCGACCAACTCTGACGTCCAGTGATCTAAGCCTCTGCCTCCTGGAAAAGCTTCACAGGTCAGTCGGTTATGGCCTGCGCGGCTTGGCCAGCACCCAGTTCAATCAGTCCAAGAAAGTCTGAATAGGGATGGGTATCGTTAAGGTTTTAACGGTACTACTACTTTTATCGATACCGCTTATCGGTCCGGTCTTTTAACGGTACTCTTATCGGTTCTTTTGGAGAAAAAAAAAGGTAAAATAACTAAACAAATTGTGAACAAAACTAACATTGCGTTTTATTTAAATTAAATACATAATATCTCACATCAAAATAAACAACAACGTTTTTAACAAATCGTATTAAATAATGTGATGACAGAACTGTGAACAGAATAGCTGAAACTTTAACAAAATAAATACCTCAGTTTCCTCTAATCATTAACCCATGTTTGTATAAATGAGTTAACTCTGTGTGTTGCTGCTAGCATACATAACACCTGACGTGGAAACGTTACTCGTGGATGGGGATAGAGAGCTACTAGAAAGACAGTGGAACCCGGTGCATTCCTCCGTCTGGACGCAGAGCACTTTTGCTAAATGTTTAGACAAATTGCTCGTGCGCTCTTACATGCTAAACTTTTATTGCACTTTTGGTAACGAGCATTGTCCACATCGACACGGCTATAGTTTAACCACACCTCGGAGCGCGTTCTCTCCGCCATCTCCGCAGTGTGTGTGTGTTGCTGCATGTAGCAGCTGCGTGTGTGTAAACTGCCCCGGCCCCTCGATAGCAGGCGGGGGAGAGAGATCTCTCGAGTGGATTGGAAAGATCGAAAATACTAAAAATACGCATTTTGCAGTCTTTTTGCATGTTAGAAATGGAGTTGGCGACACCAAAACTGTAATATAATGTTTGTGTAGCAATAATACACGACATATTTTTTACATACCAATACCAATAAAAAGACCGATAACGTCGGAGCTTAACGGTACCAAGGTCTTTAATAATTCAGCCCCGGGGCCCGTTTAATACCGGGGCTCGGTACCCATCCCTAAGTCCGAAGATATTTTGTAGGGAGCTAAATGCCAAAGTGGCTGCTTAATGTTTTTTGGGCATGTCTAATAGTTTACTCCACTGAGTGTTGACAAGAAACACGTGTAGACGAAATATGTGTTTTGTTTTGATGACCTATCAGGTACACAAAGACGCGTTGTGACACAAGTGACGTTACGCATTTCAGATTGTTGCCGCGCATGCGTACCAGTTATGTGCACCCCTGGTTATTATGCTTGTGAATTGTTTCCTAGACTCACCCATGTCCCGAGGGGGCGATGAAGTACAGGCAACAGTGGATTCGGCTGTCAGGCATCTGTCGCCTGTTCACCCTGGATTCTGAGTTCAGGTAGTCTTCAAACTTGCTGTCTATGTGGTCGATGATTGGCTGCCAGCTGCACAGTACAAACAACAGTTTCCGTTAAAGACACTCCCCACGAAGATCCAATAGCTTTCCTTTGAATTAAGGATGGTGAATAATAGATTTGGCATTTTAAGGATTTTAAGTAAGTCTCTATTATCTGTGCTGAGCAGAATTTGTGGCGATCCTTACCAGTTGCTGTTGTCTACGGCATCTCCGAACCCTGGGGTGTCAACTATTGTGAGCAGCAGCTGGACGCCGCCTTCCTTTATTAAAACTTTAGACTGCTCCACCTGGCACAGGAGGAAGAATGAAGGGCACATTGTGTTCACTTGGGCCTCAAACTGTGCTTTTGAAACCACATTGTTTAATTAATAATACAAGTGAACACACAATACGGCAGGAGGGCTCTGAAATCATTATCACTGTAAGCTTATAGCATCACACCATATATTTCACATAGAAAATACTTGAGGCTAGCAGCATGTAGCAACACGCCGTGTCACACTGTGCTATTTGTTAACTATGCTGAGAAGCCAGAAAAGCACAGAAGCATCTGGAGATAGCAATGCTGTCAGTCAGGAGCCAGACAGATAAAGTGCAACACTCGAGGCTCTCGAGATTCAGGACTGCGTTTTATAATTAGGGAAGAGGAAGATAAGGGAATGTATGGCAGAAGCTGACAGTGAGGCTGACATGTTCAAACCATTATGAGGAGCTATGGTGTTTTAGAAAACATCAAAAACATCTGAAACATCTGAAAGTAGACTTTTCTCACCAAACCCCATAACTCTTTACAATGTTCAGATGATAGTATTCGGATCTTATGATGTTAAATTGGAGGGGTAACTATGTCTGTCTTCTGTCTGATCACTTTGCATGGCGTATGGAGAGAAAGGAGTACATTATTCTTTGTTTCATCAAAGGAGGTTCTCAGGCACTGTAGTATCATAAATCATATGTTTTATAAACAGGGCATTCATGTATGTTTTCATTACATTATGGTATGTTTGTTATTGGTCCAGTTGCTGCTATAACTGAGCCAAGAGGTTTATTGTTACTGCTTTCATCTTAAAAGACTCTAAGGCAGTCGATCAAATCGGGAGCTAAATAGTCCAGAACACATTGAAAAAACCTTTAATCACGAACAAATGTATGTCTTTTACACAGATGTGCTTTGAAACAGTATAGAATTGGTATTTGTTGATCTTCTGTCTGTTCAGCCCATGGGCACATTTTGAAATAAAATGTCAAAATGATGGTTTGGATAGCTGCCAAAGCTGCATTCACATCAAGGCTGAGTTTCTCTAACAGTTGAGTCAGTTTCAAGCTTTTCTTCCAGAACTCGCAGATTCTCAGAGATAATCTTATCAGCCACAACCTCTGCGTATTTGTATCTCTGATATTTGGCCTTAGCAGATACCAACACTGCCAGTGTGTCTTTAACACTGTGTGCTACATCCAAACTCGAAGATAATACTTTAAAATAAATACCTGTACGGTCTTTTTGATTCGATGTGAAGGTCCAGGGTACTCCAGTGAATACAGGTCTGTCAGGAACAGAGAGTTGATCAACGTAGATTTACCCAACCCTGACTCGCCTGGAAAAAAAATTAAGAGATATCAGTATTTCAAGAAGACTGTGATCTTCATGTTATAGTTAGAAAGTTATTCACACTGTAAAGATTTGCAATAAATGGGATAAAATAAACAAGATTTCAGAGACACAAACCCCTGTATTATAAGCACAGACGGATCAATGTTGACATCCTGAAGACAAAAAAAGGCCTTGTGTCTGTCCGGGGATGAGACTGACATTTTACCAAGACATTAATCCATTTGGGTTCACAGTTAAAGGCTAAGGAAACAACACAGACAATGGCCCTTGTTATGTGCGGCTGACTGGCTGTGTGGTCTGAGAGGCTTCTCCAGCTTAGCTCCAGCCATTGTGTGCCCAGTTTCCAAGCTTCCAATGAAAAGAGTCATTAGTGGAAACGACCATTGACACTGCCTGACTGCTTTGGCGGATGTCCACAAGTCAATATTTAACGAGCCACCATTTACACCAGAGCTACAGTCAAAGGGTAATGTGTTGGGTTTGTGCTGTGGCATTTGTTTGCTGTACAATTTATGCGTGGCACGTAACTATGGGCTATGGGTATGCGCTTGTTAAATGTACTGAAATGTGTAGTGATGACAGGACTGTGAGTTGAGCTGCTCTGCGATCTGTGAACTGAACAGGTTGTTGGGCCATGTGTTTCACGAGGGAAGACGTGCCAGTCACTGCTGGTAATACCAGTCCCATCTCTGTCCTACCCTTCCTCTTTCATCCTCTTTCACAGCACACTGGTGACGCATTGCGTTGCACGGCGGGAACATGTGGGCTCACAGCTCATCAGAGCCAAGAAAAGCTGAATATTGTTCCAAGCAAGAGGGTGATACCGTAAAGACAATGGCAAGCCTTTAACTACCAGAAAAGCCCAGAGGACCTCCTGTTCTTTCCTTGTTGGTAGATGCATTGCCATTTGCATGTTTTTTTAAAATTATTCCCAAAATGAAGCTATTTGTAGCAACACTTTGAAGCATTAATAATCAGCAGTTGGTCACTAACCAGAAGCTTTAGCAGAGGACAGTGCAGAGAATAAGGGCAAGTGATATACTAAAGTCCCTATTAATAGCAATAAAAAGACTGCACACTGACATGTAACTGGAATGTGTCTGTGGTACTATAGGCTAAAGCCCCGTAGAAACATGGTGTTGTCAAACGCCATAGGAGATGCGCTATTCTTAGAGGCATGCTGGGTAGAAATTCTGACAGTCCCACCACAGGAAATGGTTTTGACCCGAGGAAACATTTTCCCTCCAAACAGGGACTGATCAGCCGAGGAGGATCTTGGCTCAGTGTCAACTACCACATCCAGGCATTTTAAAAGAATGTCTCCATTTTTATTTGCTGAATGTTGCTAGATGAATCCATCCCAAAGGTTTCTTCTCAGGGGACCTGACGCTAAGATACATTTGAATAAGAGTAATGCAATGGTCCCCTTCCTCTCTGACTCAGCAGTAACACAACAAAGTAGGGAGCATGTCCCTTGTGTATAAATATGACTGTGCCCACACACAATCTCCTTCTTTCTCAAAAGCAAACCACAGTGAAGAATTCTTAAATGCCAACCGCAATAAAAGCAATGAAATGATTCATATAAAACAGGAGCAAACAGAGGGCTGAGAAGTGTGTGTTCTTACCCACGACCATCAGGGTGAACTCGAAGCCCCTCTTGACAGACTTCCTGTACACTTGGTTGGGGAGGCTTGCAAAGCCAACATATCCTTCCAGACTCTTTTGCTGCTGTAAGAAAAAAAATAAACACATTAAATCCAATAAGAAATCAAATTTTGCAAACCTGCTTCAGCTGCAAGGCATACACATTTTGAATTGCCCTATTCCCATGCTGCCAAAACTGAAAATATACTCCCAGTCTTAAAAATCAATCAAACCTTTATGTTCTCCTGAAGTATATTCAAAGTTAGACGTGTTTTTCAAAACATTTTTACATCACATACTAACTGTGCATCTTAGATATATCACATTGAGGGAAATATTCATATCCAAGATTCCGCCATTAAAACAAATATGATGAATATTAGTCTAGATGTATTGAGCATTTTTTTTAATTGTAACTAAGCAGGGCTCAGTTGGTATCTAGGAGTTTTGAGATCCTCAATACAAGTTATAGAATGTATGTTTTTGCAAAGCGGTATATAAAGATCATTTTAATACTTACTGTTTGAACTGCTGTTTTGTGTAGATCAATGTAATGTGGAACCATTGTGCGTGAAGAGCCAGCATTTCCAGGGTCAGAAAGCAAAGAGAGAGATCACAAAAAAGCAACATGGAATCAATCTCCGGCCATCTGACAAACAAACCATTTTCTCTCCAGAATCAGTATTGCAAGCTGAGAAGCCCAAGGCATAATGATTCATGATCTGGGCTATTGTAACAACACAGACAGTTGGCCAGTGTTGTTCATATTACACTCCACTTGCTCCTTTAATGTCAGTATCACCATAAACCAAGGCCCATTCATAGTAGATGTTATCGCCTGTGGCTAGGAAAGGATTGTGACCTTTACTCCGGAGCATCTCCTGCAAACTAACAGCAGCCCACATGTCTTCTGTGTGACACTATGACTTAATAAGCCGATTTGCCTACAGGATGTGCAGTTTAATCTCAGCAACATCCTCATCCTACTGCAACTGTGTGCAACTACATACATTGGTTTTGTAAATTAGTTCACTAGCAAACCAGCATTAGTCATATCCATTTTAGCTGATTTCGATTCTAATTTTTGTTTGAAGGAAATAGAACTGTCAGTTTATAGAGACAGTTGTCAGTTTTCTTTCAGGCTGTCTGACAGGTCTGCCAAAGGAAGTGGTGACAGGTGGCGGACTAGTTTGCTTGTGCAGATTTTATGCATGTTTCAGTGTGTTGTTTTAGTTGGAGGGAAACACACACAGTGTTAGGATTTAAAGCTCAGTCTGAGCCAAAAAGTCAAACATGAACTCTTAGGGACTAGATCCACTGTAATCCAGATTAGATGAGAGTCGTGCATTCCTTATGCCTGGCAGTGACACATTTTCCAGCTTTCTTTTCCAACCTAGATTCTACAATCATGGCAGTTTACTCAAATTATTGATCTCACACACACACACACACACTAATGGAGCCCCCATCAGGGGCACACAAACGACGGAAAGAGGTCGTTCTCCCGGTTTAAAGAAGCACTGTGTAAAGAAAAATGGTATTGCTAGCTACAGCGACTTTATTCTGCATAATGTGCAACCATTCAACGTTTTCTCACGTAAACAAACAGACTAATGTAGAGCTACAACAGCTCACATGCAGTGGTTAGTTAACGTTAGCATTACTCTGATCGGTTTAATCCAACATGCGACACCAAGTGAGCTAGTTAGTATAATTGCTAGTAATTGGAGACAAACATTGCTAGTAATTGAAGACACAAACACGTAAGATGTGTGTTAATGTGGCCCAATACGTTAGCTCTTACACCAACAGAAACGTTTGCTAAAATACTTTTCTAAAGAGCTAAAGGCAGGAAATGACTCTACCGTTAGGTTATGCACAGTGCTAGCGAAGCCCAGGCTAGCAACTAGCTAACCCATCCAAAGACTGGGCGTTGGTTGCTCAGACAACTGCAGAAGCTAAAAACAGCGGCACGGACAATTATTCAAAAAGCGAATACAATCACACACAAATAAACAGAATTGGAGTTTACAACGCGGGTTTCTGAATAAATCTGACTGCAGCAGCGTCTTACCCATAACGTTGACGCTCCCTGCCGCCTCAAAAAGCGATCATTCACAAGCCGACATTCCCCTTCTCGCAGCTTTTGCCTGAGCTACGCACTGTGAGGAACGCATCGCCAAACGTGTTCAACTAACCTACGCCAAAAGGTTGACGTAAATTGTACGTGAATCACAAAGGGAGGAACACTCCAGTGTCGCGATAGCTTGTAGTTCCTTTGAGTCTTGACGTGTTCTCGCGAACACAAACCAAAAATATTTGGTTTGTTAAACTAATTACACCTCCCGATCCTCCTCCACCATTAGCCTTTATCAATCAAACAGTTTATTATTTATCATTAAATAATAGGCATAAGGGCTGATTTGTCAACGTAGCATCTAGTGTAGTATGAGTCAATTACTTGTTGCTGATGGATTGATATGTTTACCTTTTTAGAAGCAGTTGATTACAAAATATTTAGTTGAAACCATAGGGTTGAAACCATAGGTTGAAACCTATGGTTGAAACCTAGCCTATATATAGTCTATGGGTGAAACACAAGTTTGTGCGTGAGGAATTTGTATAAATAAAAAAAAATAAAAAATAAAAATATGCAAACATTGCAGACATGTTCCAACATATGGTACAGACAATATTACAATTATAAAAACATGTATTAAATATTGATAAATAAATCAAATAGAATGGGTATTAAAAAACTCTAATAATAAAATATTACTAAGAAACAAAAACATTTGATATTATTTTAAGAGTTCCCTGTAGGGTACTGCTTAACGGTATTTTTTGTATTTTGTTGGTATTGTTATGAGTTTGAGTTTGCAAAAAATACATTTATAGTATTTATGTTGAAAATGAAAGGTGTTAACGACATTCCGGTGTTAAATGCCGTGGTGACGGAATGCGAATAGCGTCTGTTGTATCCATGGTAACCAGGACTGTCTAATATTGCTTACCTGGATTGGTTAGAAACGCTAATGTCAAGGGCTTCTGGCGTTTCAAGGATTAAATAAACTATGAAGCTAATATCCTCGATTTAGGATAATATAACACAGTTTGTGTTGAGCAGTTAGCTGTATGCTTCTAGTTTGCGATGCTGGAGGAGGGGTAAGAGACGTTTGCCTTTTTTTAACTGCCTAACAAGGACAGCTCAGTCCAACAACATTTCCTTTAGCCCAACATCATCCAAACAACTAGCTAACCTTCCTGTCACAGCAGCTAGCAGTGGTGAAACAAGTAGGCCCAGGCTACTCAGAGCTTTTCTGAAGTAAAGTGGCAATACTTCTATGCTACAGTGTAGACATACTTTGTTACAAGTAGGATATCTGAACTCAAAATCCAAAAGTAGCCTCCTCAAATTTTAGCATCATCAAATACCGATAGTAAAAGTAGGCTACTCATTATGTGGCTTATTTCAGAATAATATGATTAGTTATGCTAAAGATGTTCGTTATATTATAATTTGAAATGTGTTGACAGTATTTCTTAAATATGTATTTAATTGTGTGTATTCTATTTTTATTTTATTGCAAATTCTTTATTTGTGAACACCTAAACCCCAAAAACCAGATTCTGATAACACTGGATTGATGCATTCATCAATTTAATAGTGCAGCTGGTAAAGGAGGAGCTCATTCTAATGACTGTTTAATTTTTTTTAACACATAATAGTATATCAGAAGGCAATGGTGTATTTACATTTTGTATGAATATTCTAACTCTGCAAAGTAACTAAAGATGGTAAATATTTTTCAGTTTAAAGTATTTTGCTTTATACATCTTTAATTAGCTATGTTGACCATCTTTGTCAATGACTGCATCTCTGTACGCTGGCTGTATGCTATACAAATATTGTTACTTGATTGTGTTAAATATTTGCGTACGAAATACAGTGAAGTAGTAGGTAGCATAAATGTATCTCCATGCTAAATTCCATTTATGTCTCAATGTCAACATGTCCCAAAAATGTCTGAAGTTAAACCACAGGTTACTCATGGAAAACAAAGTGGGACGTTAAAAATGTCCAATCCAGTTAAAAAATTGAGACAAGGAGAAAAATCGCTCCTGAAATCCAGAGAATTACAGAGAAAGTAAGCCACTTCATCTCCTCCTCACACTCATTTTAAAGTCTGTAATGTCATTAAAAAATAACCCCTCATATGACTAAACCAATTCACCTGATGAAGCCTGTTTTCTAGGGCGTCTCATGATCTCAGGAGGCTCCAGTCCCTGCTCGCCAAAAGCATTCCCAGGCAAGAGGTGAACAACAACACATGAGGCCACGCCATGGCTGAGTGTCTAGACTAGGGGTGTCAAACTCAAATACACAGTGGGCCAAAATTAAAAAATCGGTACTAGTCGAGGGCCGGACTGGTTCAATGTTTATTGCAAAACGTATTGAAATGAACGTATTGCACATATTAAACCTGGAACTAACAAAGCTTAAATTATTGCCTATAAAAACAACATTAAACATTAAATAATCAGTTGCATTAATTTCTTATGGCTCTATCTGCAGCTTTACTGGAGTCATTTCTTATCAGTACATTTTTCCACAGGCCAACAACAGCTTCAAAAAAACAATTCCCCTAAAAAAAAAAACCATGCCCTGTTGTCACAAGAAACAAAGTGCAGAAGGAAACATCCATTGAAACTCAGTGTGCTGCTCTGTGATGCTAGCTCAAGCCAGATACTTGGCATCTCATCTTGGGTGCAAGTTCATCAATGTTTGGGGTCAGGCTCTGAGCTGAGGAAACCCTCAGGGTTGAGTGAAGGTGTGCGTGCAATATACCGGCGGGCCAGATCTAATAGTAATTAGAAATTATCCTGCGGGCCGAAATTAAATTCACCACGGGCCTGATTTGGCCCCCGGGCCTTGAGTTTGACACATGTGGTCTAGACCTTTCGATAACATTACAAACCATCTCATATTTCTTCTGGTCTGTGTATATATTGTAGTATGAGACTCCCTGTGTTGCAGGTGGCCGCGCTGAGTCACAGTAAAGCATGCAGCAGTGGAGTCAGCAGATCTCAAGGCCTGCATGCTCCAAAAGATACCAGCAGACAGAGGAGTGAGAGTGACATCTCCAGCGAAGCATCTGAACTGGAAAAATTCAGGTTTTTATGCTTAGGGAATTGTCTAAAAGAATTCCACATTACTACCTTTATCCTTATTTTATATCTCAAATTATAATTTACAATATACTATATTATGTTTTAATATGTTCTCTGATCTTTTATTTCTTTATTATGTTATGTCATTTATTCATATTTAATCTACGTACGTTAAGTACCATTACTATATATATATATATATATATTTTACTATTTTATATTTTGTTCTTTTTTTTGTTTTATGTACCTCTCATTATCACTTCTATATCTATCTCTATTACTCTCTGCTTCAACAAATGAATTCTTATCGTATTTTTTTACCAATTCATTTTGCATTTTAAAGTTACATTCACTTGTTTTGAACAATAGAACTACAGAACTTCTTGAATTATGTTTTTGGTAGCTTTACATTCAATATAATATTGATTTGAGGAATCAGAGTCTGTACCACTGTGGACCTTATTATATTTACGTTAATTTTCCAGCATCACATACAGAGACCAAAGATGTTTCAGCAGCCACCCATTGCAGAAACTCTTCTCTGAAATCCTAACGTCTTTGGTGAAGAACAGACTCTGCAGGTAAAGTGTATTTGATTTACTGCAGGTTTTTTTATTTCTTATGTTAAGCTAAGTGACACTGTTTTCTCCTTCTTCAGTGACTGGATTGACCATGCTCTGCCTGAGTCTGTCCTCAGAGTTCTGATCTGTCTACGATTACTGATTAGAGATCCTCACCATCAAGTAAATAAACTTTCATTTTTCATATTTTATCTTGAATTGTGTGAAGACTTCATCTGTATAAGAAGAAACTGTCTCTTATAACTGCTTTCTTTTAGAAAATCCTCCATCAGCTCCAAGGCATCAATTTACTTGCCAGGGTAAAAGCTCTCCAAGATGTTCTTCACATGCCTAAACAAGCTGTGTTTTGTGATTTATCCTTACATATCTCATGACATCCCCATTTTTCTCTTTCAGTATATGGAGCATGTCACTGTCATGTACATATCGTGTGGTGAACAGGCGTTTGCTGTGCAGAAGCTGGTCACAATGACCTGTGAGTAATCAATCAAACTAAATATCAAAACACTGATAATATGAGCCTAGTGTACATTCTCACTAATGCTGCCTTTGCTGATTTCCCTGCAGACATGTTTCAGAAGCTGTCTGCCGTTGAAGATCAAAGAGTCTGGGTCATAGATAGCGGCGCTCACAGGGTGAGTGATAAGTAGAGATAAGGTTATCTGTGATTATGTGCTGTTTTAAATGATATTTATGTCTGGGATAAACATGCTATAAATAAAGTTATTCCTGGTGGTGCTTGTAACTCAATATATGTTGTATATTGAATGTATTGGTGCTAGTTTAGAATTTAGTTGTTATAATCTATTACATATTGTTTTATTCAGCACTAGGGCTAAAGGTTGACAATGTTGGCCAGCATGTCCATCCAGCACTAGTCTTAGCTGTTTTTCCCTAAATCTATCTAATTTTCTCTAGCACCAACATGTGGCATGTCATTATACAAACAAGGCTTACATTTAATGCACACATTGCCATGGAAATCCCAGCTCCCCAGAGAATGAACATTTTCCAATTTAGACACATTATGACCTTCTTATTCCAGACCACCAACGGTTGAAAATGGGAAATTTAGAAACTATATCATATGTGGATAATAGTAGGCATATTTTAGGGTCGAAAAATATATGCAAATATTTACTCTCAGTTTTCAAATGAACAATTCATAGAGTGGAAGTGCATATGTTGCACATTCTTTGTGAGATGCGTGACCATATTAGGATATCCTTTTATTGTAGCATGATGGTCTGTGGGTGTCTCTGCCCTCAGTTTCTTATCTCGTATTCCTCTACATGTAATAATAATAAATGATATCTATATAGTGCCTTTCAAGGGACCCAAGGTCGCTGTACATGGTGGACAAACAAAACAAACAGACAATCAACGGGCAAACCAAATAAATAAATAAAGGAAGCCAGTGGACCAGAAAAGGGCTAGGGCCCGAAGGCCAGGGTGAACAGGTGTGTTTTTAGTGATAATTTGAAGATGTCCAGGGAGGCAGCATTACGGATCTCGGCAGGAAGTGCATTCCAGAGGGTGGGGGCCGCAACACTGAATGCCCTGTCACCAACAGTTCGGAGGCGAGAGCGGGGGATGAAGAGCAGGCCCGTGTCTGAGGACCGCAGACTCCGAGAAGGGGTGTAGGGATGGAGGAGGTCCAATAAGTACTGGGGGGCGAGGGTATGGAGGGACTTGTACGTGAGGATGAGTGTTTTGTATTGAATCCGGGACTTGACCGGCAGCCAATGTAGGTGGATGAGGGTGGGGTGATATGGTGCCATGGCTTGGTGTGGGTGAGAAGCCTGGCAGCAGAGTTCTGGACATATTGGAGCCTATCCAGGGTTTTGCTGGGAACCCCGGACAGGACTCCATTGCAATAGTCCAGACGGGATGTAATGAAGGCGTGTACCAGGGTTTCTGCCACAGAGTCAGAGAGAGAAGGCCGGATTCTGGCAATGTTTTTTAGGTGGTAGAAGGCGGATTTGGTGACAGCTATGACATGCGCTTGGAAAGAGAGGGTGGTGTCCAGGATGACTCCCAGGTTACGGACTTCAGTGGACGGGGAGATAGAGCAGCCGTCAATGGAGAGAAGCAGGTCTCCAACCTTCTGGAGCTGCGTCTTGGGAGCCACAATCATGAGCTCTGTTTTATTGCTGTTGATTTTGAGCAGGTTTGATGACATCCAGTTTTGTATGTCCTGTAGGCAGTTGACAAGGGATTGAGGGGGGAGCTGAGTCGACGGTTTGGTGGAGAGATAGAGCTGTGTGTCATCAGCATAAGAGTGAAAGCTGAGACCATGTTGACGGATGATTTGACCAAGTGGGAGCATGTAGATATTGAATAGGAGGGGTCCAAGCACAGAGCCTTGAGGTACACCTTGGTTGACTGGGGCGGGAGGGGAGCTGCAGTCACTGATGGTGACAAAGTTTTTCCTGTTAGACAGGTAGGACTCGAACCAGGCAAGAGCTGTGTCACTGAGGCCAAGGTAGTCAGACAGGCGGCTGAGGAGGATGGAATGGGATATGGTATCGAAGGCTGCTGAGAGGTCCAGGAGGATGAGAATGCTGATGAGGCCAGAATCAGATGCGATGAGGAGGTCGTTTGTGATTTTGATGAGGGCAGTCTCAGTACTGTGATATGGTCTGAAGCCAGACTGGAGGGGTTCGTAGAGCTCATGCAGTGACATGTGGTGTTGCAGTTGTGCGGCAACTGCTCTTTCCAGGATCTTGCTCACGAATGGGAGGTTTGAGATCGGCCGGTGGTTGTTGAGGTCCTCCGGGTCCAAGCCAGGCTTCTTCAGGATTGGAGAGACTGAGGCAGTTTTGAGGCAGGGTGGGACTGTGCCAGAAGACAGGGACAAGTTCACAATGTCAACAATGATGGGGCAGATGGTGGATAGAGCTACCTTGACCAAGGCTGTGGGCATGGGGTCAAGAGAGCAGGTCGATGTCTTGGCCTTAGTAACCAGCTTGGTAATTTGGATGACATCCACTGGGGAGAAGGTGGAGAGGCAACACCTAGGTGGACGAGTAATACCTTGTGGCTGGGGTGCGGTTAAAGTAGGTGGGGGGCCAGGCACCAGAAGCTGCTGGTGGATGGAATCAACTTTTGCCTGGAAGAAATCCAGAAACTTCGAGCAGAGATCAAGAGCACCTGGGGGATGGGGGGGATCAAGGGGGCGGAGAAGCCGGTTTATGGTTGAGAACAGCATTCTCGGTTGGGATTGTTGGATGCCAATGAGGGTGGAGTAGTAGGAAGACCTAGCCAGGGAGAGGGCTTCTTTGTAGACCTTTACATGGTCCTGGTATGCTTCGCGGTGGACGGCGAGGTCAGTTCTTGTTTTGAGTCTCTCTAGCCGACGACCAGAAGCCTTCAGGGCGCGGAGTTCAGTGGTGAACCAAGGGGCCGAACGGGTGAAGGAGACAGTCCGGGTTTTGAGGGGGGCTAGAGAGTCAAGGCTGAGGGATAAAGCTGAGTTGTAGCGAGCAACCAGGCCATCCACAGTGGTGGTAAGGGGAATGGAGGCTAGGTGGGCTGCTATCATGCTGGTCAGGGCTGGTGATTTTGTGTTTCTGAATGTGATGGTGCGTTTTGCACGCTGAGTGGGCAGGGGGACAGGAACAGTAAAGAGTATGGCAAGATGGTCCGCAACAGCTAGGTCCAGGCACTGGAGATGGGAGGGAGGGGTGCCTATAGAGCACACTAGGTCCAGCGTGTGACCTTTGGTGTGGGTGGGACCTTGGACGTGCTGTGTGATGTTGAAGCAGTCGAATAGTGTGAGAAATTCAGAGGCAAAGGTGCATGTACTAGAGTCGACATGGATGTTAAAGTCACCAAGCAGTAATGTGGATGGAGACCTGGAGCAGTAACATGTAATGTACTTTGTGGAGAAAGAGTTAATTATTTACTTCAATCAACCATTCATAGACCTTGGTGAAGCTCCTCTCAACAACAGATAGCAGTGTGCTGCTGGGGGCCCTGCTGGCACTCACCACTTTGGCTGAGAGGTAGGCAAATACTTTCTTTAACGTTGTAAATACACTTTTGATTTCATCTGTGATAAGCCTTTGTTTTCTGCAGCCCAGAATGCAAGGAGAAGATTGGCGAGCTACCCATTGTTGAGAACCTACTTCTAATACTGCAAGAATATGACCTGCTTTCAAAGAGGTAAGAAATGTTGGTTGATTTGAAAGTAGTGGGAAACATACTTTATTTATGTTGATAACCTACCAAAAATCTAGCCAAACAAATCAAGTGTCTGCATTTGTGTTCATCCCTGTTCCCATGTTGTGTCACCTGCAAGTGCACTGCAACACATTGCTTGGGATAGAACAAATGACCCTTTATACTGAATAATAATCAATTCTTTATTTATACATGTGTGGTGCAGCTAGAAAGCGATTCCAAGAATCTACCTTTGAATACAAGGAAACAAGAAAGGTTAGAGTGAACCTGATGTTTCCTCCAGAATGGGTGCGGAGCTGCTGAGGCTCCTGTCTCCGGTGTGGCAGGTGAGGGAGCAGCTGAGGGGGCTGGAGGGTCTGCCGGTGCTGCTGAGCCTGCTGAACGCTCAGCACCTGAAGCTGCTGTGGAGCGTGGCCTGGGTCCTGGTCCAGCTCTGTGAGGACCCCGACACCAGGGCGGAGATCCGGAGCTGGGGCGGGGTGCAGCAGCTTCTCCGGCTGCTCCACAGGTTTGTGAGACAATTAAAACATTTTTGATAATTATATGAATTCAATTCAATAGTCCATGTTAAAGGGATTTTGTGATCTTAAGATGTCCCACCTTCAATTCAGTATAGTTGTTTAATTAAGCTGGGGGACTCTGAGACAATACAAAAAAGAATGATTAAATCAGACCAACAGAGGCCAAGATACTGCCTTGACTGGTAAAAGTCAAGCTCCAAATACAACAGACCCTACATTTCCCATAATGAAACTCGATAGCATCTTTTATTAAAATTGTTCATTTGTTAGCTTTTGAGACTTCCATTTTATCTGTATGCAAAGACATCAACAACAGGGGGTTGTTTGTTGCATAATGGGAGTTGTGGGATCAAGTGTTTTTGCAGCATCTATGTATTGATTTATATTTTTTTATAAAATATGACCATTCTGTGAAATATGAGTAAACTATGATAAACGAGTTATACAACTTTCTGGAAGTACGCTTCTAAATTCCTGCAATACCCGAGAGTATTCTTAAAAGGTTCAGGTTTAAACTGCCTCATATTTAACGAGCCTTTCTGTCTTTTCTTCCCAAGTTTTACCTCCAATTATTCCTAACAGCTAATGATGGAGGGTTCAACTACAACTGAGTGCAGAACATTGCCATTAAAAAGCGTACTAAAACAAATTAGATAAAAGTGCTTTAATTTACATTAATTGGTATTGTGTAATACAAAATGACTCTCCCAGTGACAGGCAGTTCATCTGTGACCGCTCGTCCATCGAGACGCTCTCCAGCGCCAACGCAGCCGGCCGAATCCACAGAGAGCACATCAGAGAGGAGCTGAGCCCTCAGGAGGAGGAGGACAACACCATGGCCCTGCAGTCAGGTCAGGGACAAGACACGTTATTACACACACTGCACATAAAGTGTTTAATCTAGGGTTTCTTGAGATTTAGAAATCACCCAGTCTCTGTCCTGTAAATAATTTAGTACGGTTAAAAAGGCCCATGTCCTTGCCTCTGCCGAGTAAATCCTTGTCCCCGAGGAGTTGTATCGGTTGCTCAGAATGTCAACAGCCTTTTCCTGAAGTGAAATTACACACCACTGAGAATTGATTGACTTTATCTATGATTTAGAGGAAATTGTTGGAGCTGTTTCCGAATGTCTACAGACAAGACTATGAAATAAAACAAGTTTGGTTAAACACAAACATGTTGTTATGTCTCTCCCAATACAAGATAAACTTAACAGCTTACAATCTAAAGGCAACTGGTCCAAGTGTGTGTCTTCCTGTGGTTTTGGGGGTCCGTTATTAATGGTCATCATCATAACGTTCGTAATATTCTCCAAGACTATTGGATTGTATTTAAGGGTTCTTAAATTAGGCTTTTCCATATCCTCTTTAATCCCTTTCCAGCCTGCTGTACGGTTCTGACTGAGCTGAGTCTGGATGACACATCTGCTCACCACATTGTGCAGGTATGGAAACATACACAGAGAGCACTACAGTTCAGAGGATTGGAGTGAATATGTTCACCATCATATCAAATCACAAGGTTTTAAATATTGTGTGAACTAAACGTGACAATCTTTTCTTAGGAAAATGGGGTCTATATAATCGTAAAGTTGATTTTACCACAAAACCAAAGACCGAAGCGCACATCTTTACAGGTATTTGGCTTGATGTAGGAATTAAATTACATAATATTGTGGATGTAGATCATGTAACCTCTTAAAACCCGAGGTCACCGAGCCTTCGCAGCAGCTGGCCCTAGGCTCTGGAACAGTCTGCCCCTCCATGTGAGGTCGGCCCAGACCATAGGGGTTTTTAAATCCTCACTAAAGACACACTTCTTCTCTCTGGCCTTCTAGTCAGAGCTGAGTACGACACCTGACATTTCCCTGTGTTTTAGTTTTTTATATTTCTGTTGTGAATTATTGTCTTTTATTGTGATCGTAGTAAAGTGTTTTTATTACATGTACAGCACTTTGGCTCGACCAAAAATGGCTTTTAAATGTGTTATATAAATAAAAGTTGATTTGAATTAAATTAACACATCTGTACATTTGTTTGCATTTTGACAGTGCTATGCATTTCGGACCCTCCGGTTTCTCTTTAGTGTGGAAAGAAACCGACATCTGTTTAAGAGGTGATGTTATATCATTAAGGAAAAAAAGAACATGTATTGCCTTTCGTTCATTTCATACATTAATCTTCCAAATGTAGCTATTTTGGGAAATCTGTTTTGGAAGAATTCTCTTCACATGTTCCCCAGTGCTGTTATGTAATCTCTTATCCATTTCAGACTCTTTCCCACAGACCTCTTCGAGTTGTTTATTGATGTTGGACATTATGTGCGGGACCTCACGGCCTATGAGGGGCTGCAAACCAAAGTTTCACTGTACACTGTAAGAGAACAGCTTCTAAATGGATTCCACTGTTTATGTTGCAGTTTCTGGCTTTCAAATAAAAATATTACTGTGATTAGACATGAATAAAACTATAAAGTTTGACAAGGAGGATTATTTACCTTGCAAATGGATGGATTTCTGTGTATATGTGATACAGGAAGAGGAAGTGGACAGTCTAAAAGAGAGCATAGAGACTGTGGACCAGAACCGACCTCCCCTTAAAGTCATCAACGGTTACTCCATACTGGACCATCTGGGCACCGGCGCCTTTGGAAGCGTCTTTAAGGTACGACTAACATCCTTGGACAATTACGTTTCTTTGTGACACAATACAAGAGTTTAGGTGTTTCATATCAAGTTTCTTTGGCTCCAATAAAACAATATTTATACTCTATGACAGGTCCGAAAGCAGAGTGGCCAGAACCTCCTTGCTCTGAAAGAAGTGAACCTCCATAACCCAGTGTTTGGCAAAGACAAGAAGTCGAGAGACAGTAACGTGGAGAAAATAATCTCTGAGCTCACGATCGTCAAAGAACAGGCAAATTAATGTAGTGACTGACACACTATTTTACAGCCAAGAACAGCCGTGGTTTGTGTATTTATGTATTCTTTGATTCTCCTTCTTTAGATGATGCACCCAAACGTTGTTAAATATTACAAGACATTTTTGGAAGGTAAGGATCATTTTAGCTGAAAGCTTTTAAAAGAAATGAATACAACAAAAGTTCAAAGCCTAAATAACATTTGTTTTAGGCGACAGGCTGTACATTGTGATGGAGCTGATCGAGGGAGTGCCACTGGCTGAACATTTCAACTCTCTGAAGGAGAAGCAGCAGAAATTCACAGAAGACAGACTTTGGAATGTTTTCATTCAGGTAACAGTTCTCCTTTTTGGGAAATCTTCACCTGGTTAAGTATTAAAAAAACACAACATATTGAATACTGTCTTACAAACTGGTCGTTTGCTTGTGCCACGAACCTGAAACCAATAGAACAGCTGTACAAGAGAGCTATCAAGGTGTTTGACAGAAAGCCTTATTCATACCACCACTGTACCATCCTTGAAAAACACAATTTCTTGAGTTTTGACCACTTAAGTCTTTTAAAAGTATGTGCTTTATTTATAAATGTTTACATGGACTGCCCCCCCCCCCCCCCCCCCTTAGGGGAATTCATCCACAGAAAACACACTGGACGCTGCACTAGGTCAGAAACCAGAGGAGACTGTGAAGTCCACCGCAGACGGACCACTTTTGGACAACATGTCCTTTCCATTAAAGGCAGCTCATTGTGGAATAGCCTCCCAACTCAGATACGGATTGTCCCACTCTCAAAGGTTTTAAAGGTCAACTCAAAGAATGGTTAAGAAACAAACAGATGTGCAATCACCGTTAAATGCACTTTAACACAGGGGTATCTTCTCTCGCACTTTAGGTAGCTCTTGTATCTTCTCTTGCACTTTATATGTCGTTGCTGTTAGATTATATTACCATGTGATAAATACTTGGGTATGTTGCTCTTGCTCTTTTGCATATCAGGTATTTGTTTTTGCTATGTTTGTAACATGTCATTTTCTTAAATGTTTTTATGTGAGAGACTGCGGATGGAAATGAACTCAAAGCTAAATCTGGCACTATTACGCTTGACCAGTGGCGGCGCCAGAGATTTTCTCTAGGGGGTGCTGTGGGGTAGCTTGACGTTTCATAGAGGGTGCTCAAACATTAAGGGTTTCCCATTAATGCACCAGCGCTACTGTTGAATTTTCTACTGCAACACTCCCCACACGCACACACAGTGTACCCGCGACTGTTACAATGAAGGCTCGATAATCAGCTCACGGCATATAGGTGTAAGCAGGGGTAAAGTGCTATTTTTACAAGTGTGGGGTGGACCTCACCTCCTCAGTCAACACATCCTCACTCCCAGGTCGGCCTATGTTGACGTTATGTCAAGTCCCCTGTCGGCTTTTTCCAACGCAAGGGGGGGGGGCCTTAGCGTCCATTTTCAACGCAAGGGGGGGGGGGGGGGGGCCTTAGCGTCCATTTTCAGCTTTCCGGGATGTCCATATGCTTTTATGGACGCTCATGGAAGCACGGCGTTCGTTTGTGTCGACTGCCCTTAAAGGCAATGTGAGCGTCCATTCTCATTGGATAACGGAGAATTGTACACCCGGAAGTAAGTATTCCCCTTACTGTCGATTGATTTTACAGTGATATCTGCACTACTCATCGACTAAAAAACACCAGATTATCCTTGTTAATTACACAACATTGATTGGTTTAAATTGTGTGCAATGCTTTTGTATTTTTCCCCTTCGATTCGGAGAAACAAATGTTTTTTCGGAGTAAAGGATGGCAGAAGACACTACACTACCCAGAATCCCCAGCTATCGTTTGGACTACACCATGTGCTCTGTTTGACAAACCCCGTGATAGTCCTCAAGCTCTGTGATTGGAGAGTGTGCTCCGAGGGTTACGCCGAGCCTCGAACAGCACTTGAAATGGGATGGAATCACGGCAGACTGTCCAAAACTGGATTTGAACGGGTCCACCGCGTCCCCCCTCCCCCACCCCGTCCCCAGAACTACAAATGCTGGCTATTCTGTTTCGCAACATGTTCTGTATCTATGGCACGTCTCTACTGGGAGTTGTAGTTTTAAAAGACGTTTTCGTATTTCCCATAATAAGAAGTTGCCAGTATTAAACTGTGTACATCCCTGGAGGTTTAGGGGATAGGAAACACTCACATTTAAAACATATAATTAATAAATGGGTGAAAATTGCTTGTGCCCATAATGGGCAGCATTAATATATATATATACACACATGCCAGCTAAGGTCAGAAGAGCTTTATTTAACAGCTGGTCTTATGTTTGTGACCCCTGTTGTTAATTGATAACATTAAATTACATTACATTAATTGATAAGCCTGAAACATGCACTTGTTAAGGTTCAGAGGCACATTTTGCAAATATGGCAGTAGCCATCGATCAGCTTAAGATAAGATATACTTTATTGATCTCAAGTTGAAACATTTGCATTACATCAGCATGTGTAACAGTTAAATATGCAGTGGTGTTTATTTGTAAATCATTTAGTATAATCACACAAATTCTGTGTTTTATATTCAACAATTCTGTGTTCTTTATTTATTGATCGTTCAATACCTGACAAGGTCGGAGATGAAATATCTACATACATCTTATAAGAGTATAATACATTATGTATAATATCAGTTAAAATAAGTGCTTTAATATAGTTAACATTGCTGGAGGTACGCACAAATATTGATAGATGTCTTGTAATGCACTATTGAGGAACCTGCGACCCAAGTTTTTCATTCAATGCATAACTACACCATAGTTGTGTAGGCCTATATGATATGTCAATAAACCTTAGAAAATCTTGAAATCTTGAAAGGGATGTGCAAAATAGTCATTATATACAGTCTTTAATTAACTATTAGTAGAGAATAACGAGTAATTAATATACTTTATAGGGATCCTATTAATATCTAATAATAAAAATAATGAAATTCAATAACATGCTTTAACCACTAGGTGTCCCTCTATATCAGCTGTGCACCTTTATGGTGTAAATACAGCCTATCTACCAATTGGATCAAATATAAAAGTCAGCCGAATTAGTGTTGATACTGCAAGGAGACGTATTGTGTGAAAAGAAATGTAAGATGTTGTTTAATGGCTGATATATTTATGATCCACGTCACGTTTTCAGTTCCTCATGTTTGTCTAGAAGTCTTCTCATCAGGGCTATATAAATACAGAACTACGGCAGATATGTAATATTTAATGCCGCCGAACCATGTATTACCATGCCGTTATGTGATGACTTCCAAAGAGAAAAGCAAGCACACTCGGAATAAAGTATTATTGTATTTTTTTTTAAATGTTTTCGGTCTGTTTCCGTTATTTGTTAATGACGATGTGCTGTGAGATGTGAGACTGGAATTGCACAGGGGGAAATAACGTAGGCTATCTTTAGATGCGGATTTTGTTAAACTAATATGTTTGCGCTGTGGACCAACACTATACATTGACGGGGAAGGGGGGTAGCAATAAAGATAACACCATTAAACAGTTACACAACATAACAGAAATAATATCGATAGCAGCGTCCCTAGCAACCACCTTGGTAACAATGAAAACGTTATGGACGCAATTTCCTGAAGTAATCTTCGTAATAACTAGCAAACTAAAGATCATGTACATCCACTGCACACATAATCTGAAATAACAACTCATATTTCTCGCATCAAATGACATCAAAACGCATTTTAATGGCCAAACTAACTTTAAAATAGGCATTTTCCATCGAGAATAAAACGAAGTTCGGCCATGTTTTTTTTTCTGCAGGGAGAAATTTGAAGATCACATGACGTCAAACAGAGCACATGGTGTAGTCCAAACGATAGCTGGGGATTCTGGGTAGTGTAGTGTCTTCTGCCATCCTTTACTCCGAAAACATATTTGTTTCTCCGAATCGAAGGGGAAAAATACAAAAGCATTGCACACAATTTAAACCAATCAATGTTGTGTAATTAACAAGGATAATCTGGTGTTTTTTAGTCGATGAGTAGTGCAGATATTACTGTAAAATCAATCGACAGTAAGGGGAATACTTACTTCCGGGTGTACAATTCTCCGTTATCCAATGAGAATGGACGCTCACATTGCCTTTTAAGGGCAGCCGACACAAACGAATGCCGTGCTTCCATGAGCGTCCATAGAAGCATATGGACATCCCGGAAAGCTGAAAATTGACGCTAAGGGCCCCCCCCTTGCGTTGAAAATGGACGCTAAGGCCCCCCCCCCCTTGCGTTGGAAAAAGCCGACAGGGGACTTGACATAACGTCAACATAGGCCGACCTGGGAGTGAGGATGTGTTGCCTCAGTGGGGTCCGGGGGCATGTTTCCCCCGGGAAGATTTTTTAAAATATTATAAGTTAAAAGCATCAATCTGGTGCACTTTGAGAGCAACATTAAGAGATCTATGGATACATCTCTCAACATCCATATGACACAGAACTGTAAACAGATTTTCTATTTCTTTAAAGATATTTTACAAATCACACACCCTTTTAAAACAAACCGTTTGAGACCCACTGAGATAACTAGACTAAAGTTAACTATCTAAACACTGAGAGCCCTTTACTTCACCTGAGCTGAGGTTATCTGAGACTCTCCGTCTGACAGGAGGGAGTTCTCCCTCCACCTTGTTGTTGAAAAAGCTCCTTATATCCGTTAGCTTGGCTAGCTAGCACCAGATGCTAACCACAACGATCTCCGGTAGATACCCACCGGTGCGCGAGGCGAGCTCTCTCTCTCTCGCTCGCGCACGCACACAAAATGGCTTGTGCCACACACACACAGAGCAGAGCTTGAATGAAACACAGAGACCAGAGAAGCTACTTGTAGGCTACTCACGACGCTAGGCTATTATGTGTAGAATCCCTCTCGCTTTCAGGTGGTTTTGATTGAGTGTCCACACGTGGACGTTTAAGGACTAAAACACGATCCATCTTTCACTTTGCTGTTAGCAAATAATTTGGTGCTCTAGCTAACAGGAAGTAATTTAGCCTATGGATAGGTCAAAAATGTAATGGGTGCTGGCCATTGGCCTAATCATATCACCTGTGTTGGCTTTATGTTTTTGGTCAAACATTTGTTTGTTTCACATTTGCATTGATGTAATCAATAATGTTTCTAATTTAATAAAAAAAATAATAATAATAATTTTCAAAAAAAAAGAAGAAAAAAAAACATATTTCTTGGGGGTGCTTAGGGGGTGCTTTGGCAATCCTGGGGGGTGCTTCAGCACCCCCTAGCTCCCCCCTGGCGCCGCCCCTGCGCTTGACACATTTTATTGTTTTAAGTGTTCATTGAAAAAAACAAAAACCTTTACATGACAGAATATGAAGATATTCATCATAAGATTTAAATAATGTAAGACCTAAAAACAAACCTTTTAACTAGTGCTTTCAACTGCCAATAATTGAATTAATAATCAATATATCTTCTCTATGTTCCTTCAGATGTGTCTGGCACTGAGGTACCTGCACATGGAAAAGAGAATAGTCCACCGCGACCTCTCGCCTAACAACATCATGCTGGGGGAGAAGGACAAAGTCACCATCAGTGAGTGTCACCAGTTTATTACTCTCCCTTTCTTTTCTGATACGCTTGTAACCGAAGTCTTTCTTCTACTTTTAGCTGACTTTGGCCTCGCTAAGCAGAAACAGGAGAACAGCAAGCTAACTTCAGTGGTCGGCACCATCCTTTACTCCTGGTGAGGAAATTCATTCTGAGCATCAGGCTACTGCTAGCTAAGACTTCTCAATGAACTCTAGAATACAATCTGTTGAAAATGGTGTAATATATGTTTTCTCAAGCATCATAAATGTATTTTAGTTGTTGTGATTTGTATTGGGCAACCAAATATCTCAAACATGTGAAAATGTGTTGTAAGATAAGAAGAAGAAAATGAGAAAAATCCTCTGTGGGTGCATACCCTATAAGGAAGTATAGCAGAGCTGTTTATACAGCCTGTTAGCAACTTAGACAAACAGCAGATACAGCAGCTCAAGTGTGTTTATGGTCAGGACAACAGCTGTGTGTGTGTTCCGTTGAACATATATGCTCGCGAGGACCAATTTGAGTGGTAATCCCTGAGAGCAAGGAAAGTGGAGACTTGTTTTCAACAAGCTAAGGATGGTAAGCATTCATTTTAGGTATTGGATGCTATAGGGAATCCATTATGAGCGTCCCCTCATCAACGAATACAGTGTGTGTGTGTGTGTGTGTGTGTGTGTGTGTGTGTGTGTGTGTGTGTGTGTGTGTGTGTGTGTGTGTGTGTGTGGCCTAGCATTAGTATACTTGTGGGGACCTAAATCTGTTTACACAGTCACATGTGGGGACTCACTTCCCTTATGGGGACATAATGGAGGTCCCCATGAGGGGAATTCATTTGAGGGTGAAGAATAGGTTAAGGGTACGGGTTAGGGTTAGGCATGTGTTGGTTATGGTTAGGATAAGTCTCCAGGAAATGCATGTAAGTCAATGTAATGTCCACTGAAGTGATGTATACATGGTGTGTGTGTGTGTGTGTGTGTGTGTGTGGTGTGTGTGTGTGTGTGTGTGTGTGTGTGTGTGTGTGTGTGTGTGTGTGTGTGTGTGTGTGTGTGTGTGTGTGTGTGTGGGTGTGTGTGTGTGTGGGTGTGTGTGTGTGTGTGTGTGTGTGTGTGTGTGTGTGTGTGTGTGTGTGTGTGTGTGTGTGTGTGTGTGTGTGTGTGTGTGTGTGTGTGTGTGTGTGTGTGTGTGTGTGTGTGTGTTAGTCCAGAGGTGGTGAAGAATGAGCCATATGGAGAGAAAGCAGACGTCTGGGCTTTGGGCTGCATCCTCTACCAGATGGCCACTTTACAGCCTCCGTTCTACAGCACTAACATGCTGTCACTGGCCAACAAGGTAACATGAACACACACACATACCGTTTTTTCTCCCTGCCCTCTATTTATTGTTCTTTGCTTCTTTTAGATTGTAGGGGCCGTCTACAAGCCAATTGAAGAAGGAGCTTTCTCAGAGAGAGTCACAGATATGATCAGATGGTGAGACTTAAAGAGATATAATTATTTTTAAACGTTTGGAAAATACTACATTTTGGTCAGTTTTCTATGACGTACATTTCGTTACATCATTATTTTGTGTTTTTATTGTTATATATTAAAGTAATTTAAAATCAGTCAGTCTCCAACATAACATAGGGGTTTTCCTTTCAGGTGCTTGAGTCCAGATCCAGACCAGCGGCCCGACATTGTGGCCGTCAGCTCGAGGATCTCCGACCTCATGATGAGGCTGATGGACGGCCTCTACACTTCCCAGAATGCACTGGAAAGAAGAGCAGAGAGAGACAGGAAACAAGCGCAGAAGTACTTCCAGGAGAGGCACAAAAGCAAGATTAACTCGAACCTGTCTCAGGTAGATAGGATTTTGAAAACAAAAGTTGTAAAAAAACTGTAATTTTTTGTATTTTCTTTTCGATTTATAGATGTTGCAATCTTTGCAGGAAAAATGCCTAATAAATATTGAATATCCAACTCCACGGTCTTCTGGGGCCGGTAGTTCAAACCACAATGAGCAAGGTAACTGTCTCATACTGCACATCATTTAAAACAGACTAGGAAAGATTTGGCTTCAAATAAAATAATGACGTGTGTTTTAGATGAGGCCTCAGATGGAGATGATGAGCAATGCAACATCACTAAAGGAAAACACTACGGTTAGTGCCCATCATATTCTTCGTGAGGTTGGGTAAGATTTCGTAATTAGTTTTTAATTAGTTTTGTTTTGATCAAAGGACTAACTTCCAGTGCCCGTGTTACGCCTGACCGAAATCAGTCTAGGTAAGTATAAAATCAAAAAGCACCCATTTCTGTGTGGTCAGTGAGAACTGTGTATTGTTTCGAATTCAGGCACAGTATCAATATTTAGTCTTGTGAACAACGTATTTGTTAATGTAGCCGATGTTTGTTGATGAATAAACAAAAAACTGTTTAATCGTATCTGACACAATTGACTGATTTCCCTTTAAATTCTCCTCTCATCTCAGTGGGGATTCTGCTGCTGCCAACATTAAACCAAGACCAGGTGCATATTCAACCGAATGTGAAAGCTCTACACAAAATAACTTTAACCTGTTAGACCCCAAGCCTGTTTTTCAGATCTCAGGCTCGAAAATGACATTTCCAGAACAAATGACCATAACTACACTTCTAAAAGGGGAACATTTATAATCTTTTCTCTCAAAGTAATGATAAACCTGTGAGTTGGATGTAGAAAAGTCAGAATCAATATAGATGTTTTTTACTTTAAAGAAAATTCAGATTGAACATAGTAAAAAACTGTAAATAATAGTGTCCGTCCAAAAATTCTTTTTTACTTATAGTGAAAACTACCCTTGGATGATGGGTTAGTAGACTAAAAGCTTCAGGAATCCAAAGTACAACATATAATAAGTACCCTGTATCAATTTTGTGTCTTCTCACGATGCGTATCGATGGGTTGGATGTGCAGAAAAGATAAATAATAAGGGTTTTATGAGTGAGTTTCTGTGCAGTAATCTGTTAGCATTTTTCGCTCGTTGCTAATTCAGAGGCTCAGCGTTAGCATTGTGGGTTTACAAAAAAAAAAAAAAAGATCAGTTAGCTGAGTTTCTTCCCGCTACATGGACATAAAACATTCATAGTTTATTACATCTTAAGAGGCCCTCAGATACTTTTGCTTGCAGATGTTGTGATTTCGGCCCCTTCGCCGGGTCCGTGGGGTTTAAGAGGTTGAGCAGACGTTCTAAAAGTTTAGCCTGAGTCCCCCTGTTTGTCTGTGGTTTTGCTCTTACCTCAGTGTTAGCAGGGATCTGTGTTTCCCAGAAGAAAGTCCGGCAGATTGATGATCCCATCCAGAGGCTCCTCGTGCAGCTGCACAAAATTATTTACATCACTCAGGTACAGTAACATAAGATTTGTTGTTAGGTCGTATCAATGTTCAGTTTAACGCTGCAAACATATCTCATCAGTCCAAATGTGTCGACTGTTTAGCTTGTTTTTTCCATTACAAATGCATCACAAACTTAAAACCACATGGCCATCAAGCGCCAACACAATCAACCTGACTCAGAAATAGTACTTAAATGCAAATATGAAATTACGATTTAAAAAAGGTATTCCCTTTTCTTTTCTTTTTTTTTAAATCGACAGCTTCCACCAGCTCCGCACCGCAACATCAAACGACGTGTCATTGAAAGATTTAAAAAGTCTCTGTTCCACTTTGGGAGTGATCCATACAACCTGAAAGTGCAGCTCAGCAAGGTTTGTCAACTTACCCAACATGGGTATGTCAACAATGTTAACTCAGACTTGCTGCAATTTAGCACTTGATTTATTTATTATTTGTGTCTGACAGTCAGGCCACAGCTCAATCTGATGTAATGTATTATCCATGTTTATTATTAGATAAAGGTGTTAATGTGTACATGAGGTACATTATTTTATGTTTTATTTCCGGAGAGTGTTGCCGCCCCCTAATTAAAATGAGGATGTCCTTCCCGTTTCCCTGCAGCTCCTCCAGGCCTCTCCAGAGCTGATGGAGTTAGGCTCAGCCTCTTCAGACTGGTGGCCTCTGCTCCACCACTTCTCAGGAGAGGCTAATGCTGACAGCTCAGGTACAGCGATATTTAAAATGTCCACAGCTACAACAACACTGCAGCTTCTTTGACAGATCTACTCTTACCCTTAAGCTCAAATGAGAATATGTTTGGAGCGTTTTGGCAATTTCAGCTTTACTTAAACTACTTCTAGTAAATCTGGTTGGTAAGCAAACCTTATGAAAATTCAAAGTAGTGCCCCTGAGGACATTTCTTGTTTAAATTGTGATGCCAATCTGCTTTCCTCTCTGCTTCTGACAGATGACGGGAATCTTAAAGACGGAGTCACCTATCAGCAGATGCAGGTCTGTTTTTCTAAGAAGGCAATCTGTATTTTTCTGAAAAAACACTCATTATGTCCACAAAAAAAACCTTGTCTGTAAAACTTTTTGGGGAAATATACTTATTCAATCTTGGAGTTATTGATACCACTTAACATTTATTTCTATTAAATGCTAGCTACATCCAGGAGCAATTGTCTTAGCTTAGACTGAAGACAGGGATAACAACTGCGGCCATTCAAGAAATAGTTCTAGCCCATCACCCCGTGAAACCCCTCCATGTCATTTTTACACTGCCGTTTTAATACATATTACACAAACATGATATGAAAGTGTGGATAAATGGCATTAGATTCAGAATTCACAATGTTACTTTTGGACAGAGCCAGGACAGCCGGTTTTCCTCAGATTCCAGTTCTAATGCTAAACTATATTTAACATCCAGAGAGGGGTATCAATCTCCTTAACATGCTCGTCAAGAAAGTGACCAAGATTTCCGAAAACGTTGAACTGTTCCATATTTAAAAAATAATGAATACATATTTGTGTTACCACACAGCAATGCAACATTATGGTTCTGTATAAGTAGGTGTCACCTTTCTTTCTCCTTCTGGATCTAATTTGACATGTTGGAATAAAAACATTTAATTTCCGCTTCACAACCATATTGAATGTCTGTCTGCCAGTAACGTGATTTCCTGTATAAATGTTTATTTTTAGGGGATCATAGAGGAACTGCTGGAGGAGAACAGCTACTACGAAGCAACCCAGCAGGTGACATTCTCCCATTATGACATTTCACAAATTTCAAGTCATGATTGTATGTAGCTTAAAATGTAGATATTTGTATGTTCTCTGCAATGGGTGATTTGTTTTTTGATCTATGGTATGACTTACTGCTGCTCTGTTCTGTTTCTTATTTTAGGATAACAGAGACAAGAGATGACGGAGGAACCAATTGTCCATATGCATCCTCAGATTTAACACAAGCAGTGGGAAAAACACATTTTATTTAAGCATGGAAGCAACGTAACTCAGAAACTAAGTATGTTCTTCTCTGTATTACTCTGCTCAGTCCATGTTGTGCTAAGGCGGCTGTAACATGGTCCATCCCTCTCAGCCTGCAAATAGCAATTCATCCATTTTTGGTTGATAAAATCTGTCACACCGTGTTTTAATGTTAACGTTAATGTTAATCACTTTCCTAAAATCCATAAATTGGCCAAAATATTTTCTGTCGATTGACTAATCGTTGCAGCAACACCACACCTCTTTGGTTCTCAGGCATTGATTATTTGTAATAGTTTAGTGGACTGTGTGAATCTATGCATGTACATATATGTGATGATTGTTATATCCAATTTGTATTTATTTCAGTCCATGAAAAGTTTATCATATCAAAGAAACAACACACTAAACCTTAAACACTATCCAAAGCTTTTTTTTCTTGTGTAAAGTTTCCCTTTTGTCAAAGAGTCTAGCTCTTTAAGTTCTCAGGACCAGACTCAACACGGTGACTGTTCAACTCCTCACTGCAGGACTGCATAACGCAGCATATGTTTCAAAATGCTCCAAATCCAAACCTTCATCTTCATTACAAGTCAAAGGTTATCATTACTGCTGTTAAAAAAATGATTAACATGTGAAATATACTGTGCTAAACTCACTGAATGTTTTTACAGTCATTTTGAAGAATGGAGGCCAGCTGCAGGGACGCTTTCATATGCACTTTGATCCATACGGGATTTATCAGTATAATCTGTAGAATAAGCTATTTCAAAATGATATACCAAATAAATTATTTATTCCAGACGATGACAAGTTTTCTCTGATCTTTGCTGTAGTGTGTGAAATGTTGCATAATGCATGCATCTGTGAATGTGAGAGTTATTTTCTGCACTGCGTTCAACTAACCAATACTCTGCTTATTTGTAAGGGATCCCATGCCAAACACATATTTGACAATCAATTAGAATTTTATAAGCATATCAAAATGTTTATTTAATATGTTCATCTGAAAAGCAAATGCCATATAAATGTAGGTGATTAACAAATAGCATTATACACATCTGAAGTGTAGGTGAGAAGAAGATTAAATTACCATAACATGGAAACACTCAAGAACTTTAAATGTACTTGCTTTCCAGCACTGATGGTGATGGAGGTTCCAAAACAAGGTGAAAAATGCAAATGCAGAAAACATAGTTTCAGTGATTTATTGAGTAAGTGAAATTACAAAAAGCTTACTGGCAGGGGAAGCAAGTCCAAACAAAAGTAACTGAGAATCCTGAGCAGGCAACAGGTCAGGGATCAGTTACTGGGCTCAGGGTTGCAGATTTACAGGTGCAGGTGGCTGAAAGGGGCACGAAGCAACATGACGAATGAGCAGGAAATGAGACACAGGTGAGCAGGAGGATGTGGGAGTCACGTGACCAGGGGGAGGAGAGTCCGAGGGCATCTAGTGGACAGGTGGAGAATGGCAATGGTGTGTAATGGAGAGATATCAGGAAGAAGGGTCAGAGGGAGAATGGGCCAAAATAAACACATCTGAAGAAGCTTTTATTCACATACATTAACTGTTTGGTAACAGTCCTGGAATATAACTAATATCCGCAAGTTCTTTACTTACAACTTTTAAGTAGTATTTTTACTTTCCGGCTATTTATACTTCTACTTCACTAGATTTCAGAGGGATAGCCCATATTGCACTTTTTACTCCACTTAAGGTATTTGATCACTTAAGTGACTTCAAATAAAAATGCAAAATGGATTCAACAAATTCATTATTTTGTATCATTTTGCTTTAAAATGTGACTTTATTAATCCCCAAGGAGAATTTGACCAGCTACACGGCAGTAAAGCAGGCAACATTTAAACTTCACCAGCTTCAACATATAACTCAGTAACTCAGTGTACATTACACAATAATATAACATACTTAGAATTATGAACATACGCCATTTTGTACAATAAATAGTTGTACCTTTAGTACTGTAAGAATGTTTATGCTTTTATTAATATGTCTTGCCTATATGTTTACTTAGGTAAGAACTTGAATGCAGGGTTTTTACTACAGTTTGGTAATTGGTATTAATTTATTTTAAGTAACACTTCTAAGTATTTCTTGTTTAATGTTTACTGACTGAGTTTTGGAAACTTAGATAAATGTATTTGAAATATTTGCGAAGCGACAAGTCATCCACTATCACAACAGTATTACAATTAGCTTCTTCTTCTGTACATCTGGATTTATTTTACCCATGAACAGATACAATTAAAAAAGTGATTTGTTGTTTTCATTGTCCCCATTAACTGTGCTGCAGTGCAGTTTCCTTACAGGGACCACAGGGGGCAGTATGGTCCTGACTTTCGAATGAAGACGAGCAGACCGCTAACATACTCAAGGCTCAGAAATTACAAAACTAGCAGCTTCAGTGAAAAGTACACAACACTTTAATAGACCAACAAAAACATAACGAAATCTGAATAAATGGTCCAGGTTACATTGGTAGTGTATGTCAAATTCCAAGATATGAGAGAAATTGGCACATTAAGAGTAGGCACATGAGTTCTTACAGTAAACAGGCTGCCTGCTTTGTTACATACATTAGATATTTTATACAATTAAACATTCTTCTGTTTCATGGAATGTAAATTTTTGAGGAACAAATGTCATTAAAGTTGTATTTATAAGTCTCATTCGCTTTGCCATCTATGACAAAAAACCACTGTATGTGTAGCTTTTTTTTTGCTAAGCTGTCGACTATCCTTTTCCTAATGTTGCAAGTGTTTTATTAGTATCATTTCCGAGGTACATAGGCACAGAACTAATGTATGACTATCTATGATAAGACAATATCCTACACAGATGCATTTTAAAATATGTTGTTTGTGTTAAAGGAAAAAAATGGTTTGGAGAACACATGTTGATATAGAACTCAAAAGTACAAAGTATATTTTATCATTGATTTAGATCGCCATCATTTTGAACAATATCCAGTCAAACCAATAACTGCAGATATGTGACCTTGGTTTAAAACTTTGCATTTAGAAAATGTGTGAAAGAATGAAATGGTGTTGATAGTGTAAAACAACTAAGCAGATCTCCAGCCAAAACATTTACCAAAAGTGGTCAAGGAAAAGTTACACCGTAAACACTGACACTGTTGAGCGAAAGGCTCTTAATATTAGTTACACCGTTTGGGAAACATGTTTTATTTCATTCTTGCTGAGAGTTGGTTGAGTAGATTGATACCACAAGCTTAGCTTAGTTACTGTCAGTATAAAGACTGGAAACAGAGAGAAACAGCTAGTCTGGGCCTGACAATACAAAAACCTCCAATCAGTACCTCAATAATTAATGTCTAGTTTGTTCTTTTTAATAGATGTGTACAAAGATGGGAAAACAAAAAAGGTGTGTTTTTTTTAAAGGTCACATGCAGGACTTTTTCTTGAGTGAGGGCAGGGACGTCCTAGAGTCACTGAGGGGTCAAAGGGTACCAGCGTCACTCACAATTTAATATAAAGCGCTCTAAATGAGCCCTTTGCCATTGTATTTGAATAAACTCTGAACTCTGAGTATATAATGAGCGCATTATATAGGGCTCAAAAAACACGTGTAGCGATTGCAGACAATCCCACAATGCAATGTATCCTATTTTACCTATAACTTCTGTTGTGCTACAATCATTTTGCTGATTTGAATTGTTTGATCACTTAAACAGTTTTGTAGTAACTATGTGACTGAGAGCTCAATGCACAGCATATTAGGAAAACATGTGCAAATAGATAGTTAACAAGCAAATTAAGAAACCTCTTTACAACTGAAAACTACAAATCGCACAATATTTATAATACAATAATATCTGCAATACCTTCTTAATCATACCATCACTCAATATATTTTAGCTAATTTCCAACACTAAATTCAATAACTTCATAAACCTCAAACTATCATGTGCATGTGTTTCCTTTATTAGCAGTACATTCTGCTCTCAGGTCCATCTTCAGCTTATTTAGTTTTGTTCAAAGCTAAGCAGTTCTCTGTATTTACTATTTTCCTATATCAAGTCGGCATATATATATATATATATATATACACATATTTGTGATTTTTGTTAATGTAAGATATGAACATTCAACTCTGAGAAAAAACGTTTTTGCTTTTAAACTGTTCCCTTTTGTGCGGATAAATCTGCTCGTTTTCTTCAAACATGTTTAGAGAGTTAGTCCAGAGCTTTCTTTGTACACGTGTACAACCAACAAGTAGGCGTTTTAAATCCATTTGTTTAATAATTTGCTACACTAAAGCTAAAGCCGTTGTTACTTAATGAGGTAAAAATTAATCCATGTGATAACTCATGCAAATATAAATACAGTAGAAACCAGTGTGATTTCCAGTGGTTATGAGGTGTCTGTCAGAAGGGGTTAAAAGAATGAAAATGTGATACAAATGAATACATTACTGCATCATTCTCTTTTCCCCCTTTGAAGCACAAATTAGCTCTTCGTTCATCAGCGTAGTCGTTAGTGTAACAACTGAATCTCTTCTTCAGACAAACACAAGTGGAGCGTTTGCAAACCGATCTGTGAAACTGAGGTAAGACACTATAACCACCTGGACTGCATCTTTAGTTTATATTGTTAGCGTTTTCTGAGTACGGGAGCCAATGTTCTTGCAGTGACTTCAAAGTAAGAAGTCATGTGCTGAGAGCAGTCGGTGTGTGTGTGTGCTGGCTGGTGTTCGGCTCCTCTCTGATCTCCTCACAGTTTTTCTCCAGATCCTCCAGCATCTCCTCGATCAGAGGTGGCATGGAGCCCGGGATCTCCAGCTTTAAAGTCACCACCCTCTCAGCGCCTGTGGAAATGGAAATGTTTTTTACATAGCACACATACTGACAGATACTTTTGTGCAGGTTTTTCCTGCTGTGTTAACATGTTGCCTCTTTGTCATGTGATAAACCAATATGGATGCGCCTGCTGCTGTGGTTTGAATTTAGTAATTTAGTCTTTTAGACTGTGACTCCTCACTCCATGAAACACATGACCTTTCTAGTAAACAAACAACCTGCACTGTGCTTGCACATCTTCCCCCCTTCACCTATATTGAAATCTCCTTCATGAATCTGCTAGCCTTTGCTTGGCAGTTAGTTGAGAACAGCCTATCAGAGAACAGCGGCTCCTTTTATAAAGACAATATTCTAATCATGTTGTCGTATTGTTGGATAAAGCGCCATTACGCTGACGACACAGGTTGCTGATGTCGGCCCCTCTGGAATTAACATGAGTGTGTCATAATGATACACTTCTTTTAGCATCGAATCAAAACTCTTTATGACCCTACACTGGGCCAGACGAGCAAAACAGTATAGTGACCCAAATATACTACCATCGCAGATCTTAGTATTTAAGTTATTACTGTGTATCATTGAAATCATAGGAGACGAAAAAATTATGATAATTTAGCAGTGCAATGCTGACCTTTGGCGCTGATGCTGCGCAGGTCTGTGATCTTCATGAGGGCTTTAGGGAACATCAGGGGCATGCTGGGCCGCCGTTTACGGGAGTAAATCTTCAGCGCCTCCAGCAGCGGCTCCTGCAGCACCTCCACCTTAGACGGCTCCTCCAGATCCTGTCGGTCTGTTCAGACAAACAGGAAAGACAGATGTTAAACGAAACTTACAATAGCTTAGATGTATTCTTTTACTCTGTAGGAGCTAGGCTGTATTCTCCTCTGAGCTTCAGTACCTCCAGAGACGAGACAGATGGCGCTGAGAAGGCCGCTCTCCGTGTCGTCCATCTGCAGGGGCAGCAGCTGGCCCGCAAACGTGAAAACCTGATCTGTCAGCGGTCCAAATCCAGCGTTATGGATCTGAGTGCGGGTCAGGGTCAGCCCGTCGGAGAAGGTCATGGTGTCCTGGCCCGGAGTGTAGCGAGTACAAATCCTCAGGATCTGAATGGAAGAAGGTAAGAGCAAGAAAGAGGAAGGAAAGAAGAAAAACTGATTATATAAATGTGTATGTGTTCAACAGTGGAACAAGTATCAGGTAGCAATGCATTGATCGCTATGATGAAACATGACAGGTATTGTGATGAGACAAGCTTCAAAGGCTTTAAAAAACATTCAAATTACTTCTAGCTTGGAGTCATGTTTGCTTCTGCATCACATTCATTCGTATATTTTTTCCAGGATTAATAGCAAATCAAATCAGCGAACAGCAGATTAATTTAAGCGGCTATGCTCCACCCAGTAGATGTCACCTTGACAAATACACCATTTCTTAATCTGTTTGTTTTAGAAAATAATGTTTGAGCCCTTTTCAACCACTGAAAAAGAACTATGCTTGTGTATCTAATTTATTTTGTATATTGTTTAATTTATTACATTCTGTCATTCTGTTTTACTTAAACAGAAATAAAACAAGTCTTCAAGACTCCACCTAACAACCTTTGTTAGCATATTCCTGTTTTTTGTCTTCAGGTTGTGTATTAATCAGTCATTCCAGAAGGTTCCTAATTCAGGCATGGCCATTCAAACATAAAACGTAGCTCAATTAATGAATTTGTATTACTGTGCAACGCCCCTGATAAATAACATTAAATACAAATCATGGAAGCATGCATGGCACACTGGATATGTTGTGTTTTGTTGCAGGATGACTTATTCTGTGTTTACAGTGATGCACGGTGCCAGGGACAGAGTTACAAACATGTAGAGCAAACGAGGAGAACACGAGAAGTGCCAGAATAAAACATTTGTGAAAATGAAACTCTGCAGAGCTAGAGATGTTACATGGAATTCCCCCGATGCTGAAAGTCAGTGTCAGAGTAAAAGATCAGGGCGGTGGTGAGGGTGACAAAGCGAATAAGCAGTGCATAATGGAGGGAGGATAAGAAGGAATGAAACATGTGACACAGTCTAAAGGGCCGCAGTCTGCCAGGTGGCCTGTCAGTCTGTGTTTGGCATGTCAGCTGATGCCTCGAGTCATAATCCACAGAAGGTGTAAAGGAGCAGAAGGAGCTGTGTATATGTGAACATGTGCAGAAAGAGAAATTCAGGTCACTCAGTTCAAGCACATCTTTTGTGGGTGTGAGTTAAACAAAACTATGAACAGCTCTCTGTTATAGGAAGTTATTGTTAGGTGTACCAGGATGTCCAGGCATGCAGTTTTTAGCAGAGTGATCTGGTCAGCGATGGTCAGGCCGGTGAATCCAGGCACTCGCTTGGCAAACTCCACCACCTTGATGATGCACTTGGTGGCGAGCTCGCTGAACTTGTCCCACAGCCCGAGGTCCAGCTGGATCCTGTGGTCGCAGCTGGAGTTCTGGATTAACGACAAAAAAATATGTTTGTTGTTAAAGGGAAGATGTAGGATTCAGGAACCCAACTTAAAGGCGTTAAAAGACATGATGTTAATAGAAATATAATTCCAAATGACTTTCAAAACATGCTGTTTTCATTGCTTGATAATGGTATGTGGTCTTTTCTAAATACATCTACAGTTGAGTAAATTAGATGAAGATAGACAAAGAAATAGAGGAGGTTTTATTGATTTTATTTTTCTTAAAACTGATGCAAGCTAAACTAAAACAGTTTAAGCCATACAACCAACATAATGAGTTGAAAGATACCACAGTCAGGTGATAATTCACTAAGGGTCCCGCCAGCAATATCCTTAACATAAACATAGTCATTTCAAATATTGTAAAAAACTTACAATGAATGAAATGACATACAATTTAAATGTTTTTGTTTAACTAACCTCTACACGTGGTATTAAAGATAACAAATCATTTTGAGGGATTTATTATAGCCATTTAGCATTTGACAAGACTCAGAGCTATACTGATATACTGACGTTTTTTAATCCTTCTGTACTTCCTGTTTTCACGTCCAACGTTCTCTCAGTTCTACGGAATTGTCGAACCACAAACATGTGATGTGAAAACCATTCATTTATTTGTAAAGAGGGCACACCCAGACACATTATACCAGATGGATCACTGTGTTGTGCAACGGCAGGGAGTTTTGTGTTTTTCTCATGAAGCGAGGTGGGGTTATTCCGGTTGTGTGACCCAGTTTGCATGAACATTGTGATTTGTTTTGTGCTTATTGTTCCATGAGATATCTTATGCTTTAAAATACATATTGCATGAGACCAAACATGTCCTTACGCAAATACTGACTAACACAATTTGACTTTTGGGGCGGCTTAAAACAATGCCGCAAAGTTCTGATTATTTAGAGCCTATTTTAGTCAGTGATGCTGAACAAGCCAGAATGGGAAATTTGTCAACAGGAAAAACAAAAAATTCAACATGACAAGAAAACAGTTGCCAACATTGCCATTTGTGTTTAAATTGAGCAATAACTTCAAGGAAATCAACTTCCTCTCAACTATATCCTATCTTAAATACATTGTGTTTATTTTCTTTAATATTAATACCAAACTATATTCCTATTTTAGGGTAACCTAAGATTATTTTTAGAAAATGACTGACCCATAGAATAAAGTGTTGTGAAATCTTCTGTCAAAAATGAACTACCATACTTAGACTTGCTAATCCTTAAAATGCATACCTTAATTAAAGAACCCACTGGACATATTTTCCCTTTCTGCTAATGTAATTTGAACAGTCAGGTCTGGTGTGTTGACTCACTGTGGTGTATTTCCCCAGCTGGCAGAGAGAGGGGAAGGTCTCTCTGTGAGCTCTGCAGATCTTCTCCACAATCAGGCCGAGCTCCGCCGTCAGCTCGTATGTCTCCATGATGGTCATCTTCACCGCCTCCTTCTTCCCCTTCCGGGTGCTCCTGTCGTTTCTCACTGCTGAGGAAAAGAACCACGCAGATTATAAGACATTTAAAAAAATAACTAAAAGGCATAATAACAGTTCAAACAATTTTACACTGATGAATGATATTCAACCCTTTCAAAACACTTCTTCTTTATAAGAAAAAAACATTGTTGAAAGTAATGACAACAAGTGATATGCACAACATTCGTAAAAAATACATATAAACATCATGTGAAATAATAAGAAAAGATAGAAGTATTTAATCGCTCACAGTAGAGTGAAACATTTCCATCTCAGTTTCTCAAGTCCAGGGTGATGTCTTAATGTATTATCTTGTATATAAAATATAAAAAAGTGAAAGGAAGGAAATCTCCAAATGTAACAAGCTGAAAACAGCATTTCCTGCCATTTGTGTTTCATTTGCCAAAACATTTTCCTGTCCATCAACTAATTGATTAATTCAACTCATCATTGCATCATCCATCTTTTATAGAGACAACACGTTTCTGTAAATTATACTGAATTGCTTTTATGCTGCCAAATTTTGACCTAAAATATGGCAGGACACTAAATAGCAACTGTGTCAAAGAACACACCAAATAACATATATTAAGTATACCAAAAAGTGTATATAAAAGCTGTAAATCTTTCTAAAGATCACATTTACTTTGTAAATGGGTCCTTTAAGTACGAACGACCAGACCAGGTTGTGTGAATTTAGTGGAATGTGTAAAAAAAAAACTCTTTCTCTGGTTGAAAAATCAGCTGGCAGTAAACTGTGTGGATTAAGGGTTTCTCGAGGGAGCATGTGAAGCAGGCAAACACAGCGTAACTAGGTTAGTCTTTCATAACCACTCCACTAACGGTGTGAACACGTTTCAGCGAGTCCCGATGACTTGGCTCAGGCAGCCACACACATGTCAGATATCTCAGGATTATGCAACACCTCCGTCTCTGCCTCCCTCGCCACTTCCCCCTCTTCATCTCCAAATGCCCTACATTCAGTCATCATTGTGTAAACACTCCAAGAGCGATCACATTACACACTGGCTGTAGACCGAAGCAGTTACATAGCATCCACCTGCCTGCTACATGTGATGTATTTATGTAACGTGAGTGTGGAGCGGCAACAACAGACAATGTGGATGGGAGGATCCTTCACTGCTGCCCTATCGCTGCCTTCCCCCACATAACACACTCTGTTATCTAGGTCGATTACTTTGTTTCTTTGTGCACTCGAGGCACTGCTGGAGCTCGAGTTCACTGAGAGCTTCTTAGTGAGTTATTTAAAAATGAATACTTTAAAAGGTCTTTTCAAATTCTAAATCAATATTCCAATGCTGAGAAGATTTTTGTAAGGTCTCTATTTATTCTGTTTTAATCCAGTATTAAAGATTAGGCTTGTTTTATAGAATCAGTATCATATTATTTGTAAAATAAGATTTCAGTATGGTCTGTGCAGGCTTGTTTCCTAATCGTGTTATCCAAACATCTGAAGTAGATTTACAGTGTTTTTAAGCAGAGTGCAAATGTATAAAAAAAGAAGATAAATGGTATAATTTCCCAGATAAGGCTGATAAAGGTGCTTGATTTAAAAAATGATGTATTAGTTGGTGTCCAAAAAGATAAGAGTATTGATATGTGAGATATTAGGCTGCGATCTTTGATTGAAATTGGCAAATGAACCTTTTAAGATTTTTTTTACCCTATCTAACAATAGAAAATGTATTTAATCATTTAACCAGGTTGCAGTAGCTGGACTTTGGCTTTACCACTGTAACAGAATACATCGACAGGCTGTGAGTGAGGCGGTAACAAGATCATTGTCTAATGAAAAATTAAACCTGTTTTATACACTATACAGCAGCATTCATCAGCAGATTGCAGCATATCCTGCCAAATGTGTACATGAAATAAATATACAATGTAAGTCTAGTGGAATTTACTGGTGTTACCTCAGTAAAATATTTTAATTGATAAATAATCCAGGTATTATCTCAAAATGGCCTTAATCAGCTTGATAACATTGTGTCATAATTTATTTATCCCACATTGACTTTGGTATCTGAACACTCAGAGTTGAAAGTGCTAAGAGAGATTTCAGTGAGTTAATCAAGCTGTGATAGTGGGGGGTGAAGGGTCAGTGGGGAGTATATACACCCTATAGTGTACATCTCAAAATGTGAATTGACCTCTAAAGCGACATCCTCTGAAAACAGATCAGCTGATATTTGTCACACCACACTAAGAGATGGATTTTGTAAACGTTAGTCGGTAAAAGTAAGATGTGTGTGTAGATTGTAATTTAGATAGCTAGATTGATTCAAGAGGCCCTATTACTAGTCTACTATCCCATCATTCAAGGGTGGTTTTCACTAGAAGTCATGTTTTTGTTTTTGGACGGACACTATAATTTACATTTTTTTTACTATGTTCAATCTGAATTTACTTTAAAATAAAAAATAATCTATATTGATTCTGACTTTTCTACATCCAACTCACAGGTTTATCATTACTTTGAGAAAAAAGATTATTGATTTATCCCTTTTAGAAGTGAAGATATAGTCATTTGTTCTGGGAATGTCATTTTCGAGCCTTAACAGCCTGAATCCTACTTAAAGGACAGAAACAACTTTGTTTCTATAGGTAAATACACATCTGAGTTGACAAATATGACATGTGGGGTTCCTCAAGGCTCCATCTTGGGGCCTCTTCTCTTTAACATCTACATGCTACCACTGGCTCAGATAATGAAGAACAACAAAATAAGTTACCATAGCTATGCAGATGACACACAAATTTACGTGACAATTTCACCAGGAGACTATGCTCCAATTCAAACACTGAGTAAGTGCATTGAACAAATCAATGACTGGATGTGTCAGAACTTTCTCCAATTAAACAAAGATAAAACTGAGGTAATGGTTTTTGGAGCCAAGGCAGAACGTATAAAAGTTAGCGCTGAGCTTCAGTCTGCAATGTTCAAAACAACAGATAAAGCCAGAAATCTAGGTGTAGTCATGGACTCTGACCTGAGTTTCAACAGTCACATTAAAACAGTTACTAAATCAGCTTGCTATCACCTAAAGAACATATCTAGGATTAAAAGACTAATGTCACAGCAGGATTTGGAAAAACTTGTCCATGCTTTTATCTTCAGTAGACTCGACTACTGCAATGGTGTCTTCACAGGTCTCACTAATAAATCTATTAGAAAGCTGCAGCTAATTCAGAACGCTGCTGCTCGAGTCCTCACTAACACTAAGAAAGTGGATCACATCACTCCTGTTCTGAAGTCTTTACACTGGCTTCCTGTGTGTCAAAGAATAGATTTCAAAATACTGCTGCTGGTTTATAAAGCACTGAATGGTTTAGGCCCAAAATACATTTCTGACCTCCTGCTAAATTATGAACCATCCAGATCTCTCAGGTCTTCAGGGACTGGTCAGCTTTCTGTCCCCAGAGTCAGAACTAAACATGGTAAAGCAGCGTTCAGTTATTATGCTCCAAATCTCTGGAACAAACTCCCAGAAACCTGCAGGTCCGCTGCAACTCTGACTACTTTTAAATCCAGGCTGAAGACTTTTCTTTTTGTCGCTGCTTTTAATTGAACTATTCTTATCTTAGACTGCACTGTAACTTTTATCCATGTACTTTTTTTCTTTTAATGTTTAATTGACTGCCATGTATTTTTTTCTTTTAATGTTTATTTTATTAGCTTTTCTTTTTAATGACTGATTTTAAATGCCATTTTCTTAATCTCTTTCATTTTTTGTAAAGCACTTTGAATTGCCTTGTGTTGAAAAGTGCTATATAAATAAACTTGCCTTGCCTTGCCTTGCCTAACAGGTTAAAAAGTGTGTATTCGGACCATAGCTATCTCCGCGTCGCTTCCCACGATGCAGTTCGGCGAAAAGTGACGTCACCTCATTCAAAGTGAATGGTGAAGCGTCAACGCACGCCGCTGTGTGGACGGGCCGTTAGATGCAGATGCCCTGAAGAGGGATTACCCTTCCTGGTCAGCTCACTCTCATTGGCTATTGAGGGTTTCTTATCAATATTACATCTCTGTTTCTGTTCACAATACACAATTTAAAATCAGGGAGACTCCAGTGCGGTCTGTAAAATTAGGCTTATGTCTGTAAACCCCTCATACTGCAGGATCATTTGAGCAGATAATCTGTTCAGACCAGCCTCAAATCAGTAAAAGATTATTGATTTATCCCTTTTAGAAGTGAAGATATAGTCATTTGTTCTGGGAATGTCATTTTTGAGCCTGAGGCCTGAAAAACAGGCTCAGGGCTTAACAGGTTAAAAAGTGTGTATTCGGACCATAGCTATTTTTTTCTGTACAGGTAAATATGTATTTCTTGCACATGAATCAGGTTTTTAACATGCAAGACACAAGTGATAAACCTGAGTTGATCATTTACATTTGTGACTGACTGACCTTAGAGTCACCTCTATTATCTTCTTCACTCTAATCAATGACATCTACTATCCATTGTCCACCATCTACCTTCTACCCTGTCCTTGAAGGAGTCATTTGCAGTGAATGTATTCACATTTTGTAAGACAAGATAAATCCTTCTTGTGTTTTCTGCATGAGAGGGGGTCAAGGAGGATGTGTCCTTCTGAGAGTGGATCAGACACTTACACTCCTTGGACATTCCCGCTGCAAAGCACCTCTGCAGCCGACAGTACTGACAGCGGTTCCTGGTGATCTTGTTGATGATGCAGTTTCGGTCTCGATGGCAGGTGTACACCATGTTCTTCTGCACGCTGCGGCGGAAGAAGCCCTGCAGAGTAAACAACGAGTAAAGAGAAGATATACATTTTTGGGATAGTGGTGGTCTAATGCAGTGGTTCTCAAATGGGGGTACGCGGACCACTAAAATCAATTTTAGGAAAAGTAACGAAGTTTGAGCAGTGTGGGTTTTATATTAACAGAGTTACACATATTTCAAAACGCGAAGTGTAATAACTGCAGTGGCCTTCCTGTCACTGAGAATAACAAAGGTCCTCAATGAAGCACAAGCCCATGTTTCTCACTAAATTGTAAGTACTTAAAAAGATCAGTTCAATGCAACTAATAGTGTTATTGCATGATGTTAAAATTGGTTTGCCATGAATTTAGTGATGGATTGTAAACATTTGAAATGTATCATAAGTGTTTCTCAGTTACAAGGTTGTTGTTTTAATAAATCAGACACTGATGGTGCAGCGCTGTACTGTACCTCTTTATATGGGCATTTCTTCCCTAACAAATAGTTTTTGCGCTGATCAGGGGGTACTTGGCTGAATTTTTCTTTCAAAGGGGGTACACTATTGAAAAAAGTTTGAGAATCACTGGTCTAATGGATAGTTAGGTGGGGTGAAGATCGGAAGGTTGTGAGTTAAAATCCCGCCAGGAACACCACCACTAGTGTGCCCTTGAGTAAGGCACTTAGCCCCTAGTTACTCCAGAGAGAATTTCCCTGTAATTGGTAATTGTAAGTCGCTTTGGATAAAAGCGTCAGCTAAATGAAATGTAATGTAATAAATGATTAAGTGCATAGAGTATGAGAAAACTGCTGGGATAGTTTATTTCCTGACAAAACAGGAAAAAATGCATTTATACTTTATACTGTGACTCTGGGGACCAGAATACATCATGTGATAATAAGTAAAATATTTATATTTTAATGTATTTAATATATATATATATATATATATATATAGATATATATATATTATATAATATATATATATATATATTATATAATATATATATATATATATATTATATAATATCTATATATATATATATATATATATATTATATAATATCTATATATATATATTATATAATATCTATATATATATATATAGATATTATATAATATCTATATATAATGTATATATATATTATATATTTTAAGAAACCTCTAGAAGGATTTTATTGTAATTCTATCTCAACAAATTGGGACTAGACATTTCTGTTAAATGTGTAGCATGATTTGTTTTAAATTTGAGTCAGACTAAATCTTAATTTCTTTAAAAAAATAACACCTACAAACTACATAAATACAAATAAAGAATAACCAATATCTGAGTATTCACCATAGTGTGTAAATGTTGTCTCGAGGTCACTGTTAATGTAATGCTGACTGCTCACACACATTTTGTTATCCGGACTAAGTACAGGCTCTGTAATTGTTTTAGTGTTTTTTCAGAGCAAATATAGCAATCAATACTTTCCTGGTAAATTTATGATTTTACAGATTTAACAGATTAAAACAAATATTGAACTGTAACCTAGAATATTTGTTGAGCTTGGTTATGGACAGAAAAAGAGGAAATGCAGATGATGTTATCCACAACTTTTTCAATTGTACGCGTAGTCAACATTAGCTCTCTTCATTAGCATATTAGCGTAATATAAAAGCAGGTTAGCCAACATTGACAAGTTAAAATACAGGACATCTGGGGCATACCACTTACGGCCCGTCCACACAGCGGCGTATGTTGAAGCTTGCCGGCGGGCGTGTCTGAAACTCGACCAACAACCAATCACATGAATCTCCCGCCCCTGACACACAAGCAGCGGTTTGATTGGCTAGAGCTTGTACTGGCATATGATTCGATTGGCTGACGCTTCTGCCGAGGCGTCAAAAGTTGAACATTGCTCAACTTTTGCAGCGAGCCACGCAAGCAACGCTCCGCGTCGCTTCCCACAATGCAGTTTGGCGAAAAGTGACGTCACCTCATTCAAAGTGAATGGTGAAGCGTCAACGCACGCCGCTGTGTGGACGGGCCGTTAGATGCAGATGCCCTGAAGAGGAATTACCCTTCCTGGTCAGCTCACTCTCATTGGCTATTGAGGCTTTCTTATCAATATTACATCTCTGTTTCTGTTCACAATACACAATTTAAAATCAGGGAGACTCCAGTGCGGTCTGTAAAATTAGGATTATGTCTGTAAACCCCTCATACTGCAGGATCATTTGAGCAGATAATCTGTTCAGACCAGCCTCAAATCAGTAACACCCCAATGATTGTGGGGAGGTGCCAGTCATTTGCAAAATCTGACCCATTATCCTTCAGTGTGGGGCCATTACAATGCAACTGAACATAATAAAACGTGCATTTCATTCAATTCAACATGTTTCATCCCAAAATGATACAACAGCTTGATTAAGATAATGAAACACATTTGAAAAAAGAGAAACAGTGATTTATCTTTGTAATTGAAGATGTATGTGAACCTGAACATGTTACCTTGCAGCCCTCGCAGGCGCTGACGCCATAATGGTAGCCTGAGGATTTGTCTTGACACACAAAGCAGGGCTTGTAAGTGCGAGGGGGCGGCAGGGGGGAGGCAGGGCTGGCAAACAGGTCGTCTGAACTGGAGCTGGAGCTATGGCTTCCAACGGCTGCAAACACAATATGACAACATACAATTAATAGAAATGCAAAGAAATGTAAATGTTTAGTGTGAAGCTCGCTGAGGTTAGACTAGCCACCGCAAATGTCCATAGAAATCAAATGGTAGCTTACTGCGAACTGTAACCTGCAGCTCCCCGGTGTGGCTTTCTAGAGAGAGGTTTTCTCTACACTAACATCAGGTCAAAGTTCCACCAATACAGAAAATATATGAATTTTAACAAAACATATTTCATAATGCGTTCAACACGACTGAGCACGTTCATGCTTTTACTGAGCTAATGGCATTTTCTGTATATTTCAGGTAAATAAAAGTGCATTTGGCCAAAAAAAATAATCTCACTATCTCTTTTTGGGAAGGTAAATAAGCACAATTAAAAAATTCGCATTTTTGTTTGCTACATATAGTTGTCATTATATGTAACTCAATTTACATATAATGAAACATGCAATCAGGCAGAAAAGCTGGAGATCAACAGTCTTTGAAACATCACAGGGTGACCGAGTTGAGTCATCTTAGGTTGTTTATCGAGTGTATTCAATGTAGAACTTGCTTTCCATAACGTACACAGCTGCACCTTTTGTAGCACAGCTTTAACCTCAATGTTTCCAGTTGAATGTTTCATTTCACAACAGACCGGTGTACCCTCCCACTTTAAAACCACTTTTGAGAGGAGAATTGCTCCAGTCTGAGGGGCTCGCTCAGCCGCCCCGCTGGCTCCCTGATCACCTCCACCGCTGACAGAAAACGAAGAAAGCCGTTTTGAAAAGGGGGACAAAACGAGAAAAATTGCTCATCTACATCCACTCAAACCCGTGGCCTCTGATTGAACCTGGAATCAGCGGGTCAATCGAGGACACCCCCATCAGCCCGAGCGCTCTCCCAACCCAAAACAATGCAGGAGCATGCCACAAGCCCAGCTGACTGATGAGAGGGAGGGAGAAGAAACAGAAAGTGTGTGTGTGTGGGGGGGGCTGTGTGAGTAATTTGGTTAGGGGGAAGGGAGAAAGGTTGCCCCCATCCCAATTTAGCTGGTGTTATTTGATGGAAGTGACAATGCATTGTGTGAGTCAAACATTAGATCCACTAAAAAATGTTGCAACAGGGAGTAAATAGTTTGAAGCCTCAGAGATAAGGACATGGCAACATCAGTTACAGTTGAGTAAAAGCTTTTTTGGAGATGCTTCATACTGCTGAATGTTTTATGTGGTTAAACTACTATTTAGACAGAGGCTCTTCCTGTGCGTCTCGCTTACTACAACGGTTACAACCTTCATAAATCAAAATTCAATACAGAAATGTCCTGTTGCAGCCTTAACAACTTATTTTCTTGATTGTTCTCTTATCCTTCAATTCTATAAAAAGTTGTGAAATTTGCTCATTATAACTTCATTATAACCAAGTGCTTCTTTAAATTGCTTGCATGTCTAACCAACAATCCAAAACCTAAAGACGTTTCATTTAATGTCATGTCCGACAAAACAAGCGTCAAATCTTCAAATCTTCGTGTTTGAGCAGAATTAAGTACATTTTATGGTATCTTTTGCTTGAGGTAACCAAAGTGATAACACCTTTTTTAAATGCCAAATTAATGTATTAAACAAATCAATGCAGATTAGGTTATTTGTGAATGTATATTATTCATTTATTTCATGTTATTTGAAACATTTAAATAAAAAATGTGTTATAAATTCAAAAAACGAATTTGCATTTTGTTGTTTTGTACTTCGAGATGCATAAGCAGTATGTCTGTACGTTTAGGAGGTCCAAAGAGATACAATTATTTTGATTATTCATTATTATTTCACAAATGTTAAGAGTTAAGGCAAATAACTGAATTTACATAGCAGAACCTTTTACTTCTTTCATAACTCAGTCAATCTAGTAATGTCACATATAACCGGCATATATCAGTCAAAAGGGGCATTGTTCTGCAGAACAAGTACAGTTTGCTTCTTTTACTTCTGTTCAATATATTTTTAATGCAGAATTTATAATGAAGGACTTTTAATGTTGTTTTTGTTTTGACATTTGTTGTCCTGCGACTGAAGTAAAGGAAATAGTATTTCTTCCAACCACTGGCAGCAGTCTGGCTCTCCTATGACCTCCTGAGCCGGTGACCGTCCAGTGAACTCACATTGACCCAAAACTGACCGGCCCGTCCGAAACACAGACCACCACAACGTCACGATCTGCTCCGTGCACAGCACCCTGTTTACTGCTGAGTTTACTCCTGCCAGAGAAACTCCCCATAAAAACTCACACTTTATAGGTTGTTTAACTTGTACTTTAACTTCCCCTCTTTGGCACAAATAATCAGTGTGTAAAGCAATTCATAAATAGGTTGTAAAACAATATAAAGTTGTTGTTCTACTATGAAGACATATCTTCTTTTATTGCATCTGTGTTTGAACTGTATCTAACGTATTTGCAATGGATGCCGAAATGGTTGTAGTTATTAAAATAACATTAATAAACTCAAACCATTTATTATTTCTGCTTAAATTGTTAAATAGGGGGTTGAAATAAAATATTAAAGTAAAAGGTAAGGACCTTTAGACATGATTAGAGGAAATACTAACATTTCCAGTACAAATTAAAGCATTCATAAATTATTGGAAAAAATGCTAGACACAAAAGAGGTCATGAATCAAATAAATATTTGTAATATTCTTATAATTTTGTTTGATTTGTACTTGTTTTTGAGGCGAATTATGGTCTTGCAGCTCCTGTGTGTTAATTGAGATTGCTTCAAAAGCAAACCTAAATTCTACCTTAACTTTTAGCCTTTATTTGGATTAAAAGTATATTTGTTCATTTAAATGTTGCTTTGCTTTCATTGCATAATTGCTGCAATTTGATGTATCCCCTCTTATGTCTATCACTTATCATCGTATATTATCTTTGACAGTTTTTTTAATTTATTTTTACAATATTATTATTTTTTGTGTGCAATACTTTTAATGAATTGCAATACCTTGTATGAAATGTGCCATACAGAGACTGCAGTAGATGTATCTATGTCTGTATGTAAGCTATAAGATCAGTGCAGCCTGATGTTTTTAATTGCTATTCCAATGGGGAACACTATTGTTATAAATAAATATCCATATGCAACCCAGCAAGACTGATTACCAAAATCTAACATTTGTATGATCCATATACCTGTTGATAATATGTTTTGGATTTGCAGCTTTTTTTACATTTGTACACTTAACCACTTTGAACTGCAACTACTGCAGAATATGTTCCCCCAGGATAAATGAAATGTCCATCTTATTTTATCTTATCTTAACAACTGACCTTTAATGTAAATAACAGACCACAGTCACATAATCACTTGAATATTCAGTCGAAAATGAATAGATGCAGGACAAATATTTAGTTATTAGATGAAGTCTTATAAAGAGTAAATGTATGTATGTGTGGCAAAAATAATAGCACTATAATAGCATTTTTGAGGGCTCAAAATATAGGCAAGCACACATTGTGCAAACCCTCCTGTGAACCCAAACCCAAATATATGAAAACAGATTTTGGTCAACATTGCAAAAAAAATGGGACATGGTAACATGATATTTTAAGAGGCCATATATTCAGCAACACATCGCGGTTTTAAATGTTGACATCAGTTTTCACCTACATTGGGAGCACCGGTGCTGCTGCCAGTCCGCCTCGATCAGCTCCGGGAAGAAGGCTGCCAAATCCGGCTCCTGCTCCTGCAGCATGCACGATGCAGGGCTGGGGGTGGAGGAGGTGTACAAGTCCATGATTTCTCCGGGACCGAAAGCTTGAAATTCCACATAGTCAAACATGGTCTGGTTTCAGTCTCCTCGACGATCTGCGTGGAAATGTTGTCCGCATGTGCAATCCTAAACAGCAGCGCGGGCTTTTTCCTTTCCTATTTGGAGTTCGATGCAAACGTTGTTTTAAGAGTAAAACATGCCTGTGTTGCATTCAAAGGGGCGTGTGAGCGCTCAGAAACAAGACCTATATTTCCCACACACGGCCAGAAAGTGTTTGCATGTTGCACCGGAGAACGCATCCAGATCTGGCGGCTGTTTAGCATAACAAAGTTAGTCCCGGGACTTCTTTCCTCTTATCTCTTTTTCTTTATTGACGAATGTCTCAACTCAACCTGCTTCATACTAGTTATGTCAGAGCGAGCGATGGTGTTACCTAATGTATGCGAGTGAACTCTCCATGAACCTCCTCCGCTGCTGCTGACCTTCAAATGACCCAGCCGCTGTCTGACATCACCAGGCGGCTGGAAACTAGTACTTTGAAGTCCTGTACTCAAGTAAAAGTATCACTACTGTAGTAGGATCTTACCTCCATCAGAGATGCACGTTAATATCACATTTTATGCAGAAGAAACAGAAATATCATATTTTTGTTCGATGTAGTCTTTGTTGTAGAAAATGTGGCGACTACATTACCCAGAATGCAACATGACTGTCGACGGTTAAAAATTCGGTGTGTTATGCCAGTAGCAAACATTGAAATAGTGTTTATAACTAACCACAATATCAAAATTGAGTGTAGAAATGTATTTACCCCACGTTTTGAATATCTTATTTATATAATTGAATTCAGTGTTAACGTACTGGATATAGTAGGCCTAAATGTCAATTCAAGCCCCCATTTCACTGGATTTGTATGTAAATCTATAGACTATAATTAACACTTCCAAGCCTTTAAACACCCAAAACGTAATACAACTGTCAAACTGTTCTGCACGATATTTTAAGAACAATAAGGTATGTGTTTCTCTCTTAAGTTTTTTTAAAAATATTTGTACATGTTTTATCTAATGAACTTTTTTTTCAGTGAAATTGAAAATCTTAAACAACCATTTCCATAAAATGCTCTAAATCATTTATTGTTAGTGTTAAATTATTAACAGCTGGTCTATGCTTAACATCAACGATGATTTCTGATGCTTTCAGATAAATTATGACATGCACATCTACATATTGAGCATATCATAAAGTATACATATTTCTTATCTTTCCTATGATACAATAATGTATGCTACTTTCAACCTCAAGAGTGGTTTTCTTCTGAGTTTCTGAGAAATGTAAATGTTGTAAAGATTAGAAAGGAAGGGATATTTTTCCAACGTAGTTTATGAGCTGTTGGATGTATACGCCTTAAATGCATGAGATGATATCATCCCTCTTCAGTTTACATTTCAGATGAGTATTATTTGATATTTACAAATTACTCTGTAAAAATATATATGTACAAAATGTTGAAAAATATTGAACAATAAATGAAGTAGCCTACTCTTTCTGAAGTAGCCTACTCTTTCTCGCTCTTTCTCGCTCCCTCAATATCACCCAAATGCAGTAAGTAGTATAATTACAGTGGAGAACATTCAGGCTTTTAGCTCTGGATTCATGTTTTGCCATAAAGGGACGCTTGTCTGTTTTAAATAAAGGGCATCAAAGCAAAGCAGATTAACACTGATGTTCCAGTATTGGCATGTCATGATTGAAACCATGTGGCCTTTTACAAAATCAATACTTTTTAGGCTCCGTTTCTCTTCATTTACGTCCACTTCCATTCCTGATCCTTGACTTTAAGTGAGAAATATTTGCAGCTTGGAGGATCCATGATTAAATCTACTGGGAGATAAAGTAGGTCAGCTGCAAGATGGGTTGGTGGGTGGGGGGAAGGAAATCTGTTCCACTTACAAATAATAGACCTAATTTACCGCATTCATCAACTGAAAATGACTGAAAACAACTTCCCTGCCCTAAAAATCTTAAACAAGACAGAAAAACACAGAATAATTTCATGCATTGTTTAAAAAGTATGAATTAAAACGAGACCGAGTGTTGGAGCCGGGTGGTGCAAAAGAAGAAAGCTATTTTGTTAGAAAATATAAATACACTTGATCTCTTTCAATGCCACTGCTAACCCCATTGAGGCATGGAGGCAGCACAGATCCAATGTTAAAGGAGGCTAATTACTCCCAGTATCTCCCACACTCCAGGGAGGCGAGGTCATCCAGAGGACAGGCATGTGAAACATTCCTGCAGCCTGCTGCTGGACCTCCCTCCCAGCTCAGTCTTCCCCTGCCCTCCTTTCTCCTCCTTCATCCATTCTCCCCCGGCTCCTCATCCTCCTCCTCTTCCCTCGGTCCCATTTAGAATCGCTTACATGTTGTTGCTGTTGCTGGCTCTCTATCTTGATTGTTCTTTTGAGGGTTCACTCTGTCACTTGTTTGCATTTTTTGGTAAATGTTCATATATTCAGCCATTCATCAATAATTGTTTGTGACTGAAGGTCAGGATTGAGGATTAGGATGTGAGGCTGTGCTTGGGCAGAGTTTTGCTTTGAAGTGCTGCTCATGTCAGAAAGCTGATGTGCTCACAATGACAATGCTACGTCCTGACAATTAATAAGGTGTAATGATGGGTTGTACCAAAAGTACCTCTTGATTATTATTACCAAACTTCATTTGGATTAGCAGCAGAAGTGGCAGATTTGAGAGATGTATTAAGTCTGACTGAAATTGGGGTTTTATTTACTTCTTTTTTGTATTGTTTTTACGTCATGTATGAGAGTTTTCAGTCTGTGGCTTTAAGGTTTTATTGTTTCAATTTTTTAAATTTCCTGTCAGTTTTTTCTAAATGTGTTTATGCTGTTTTAATATATTAATTGATGTACAGCACTTTTGTCAACTCTGTTGTTTTTAAATGTGCAATAGAAATACAGATTGGATTCGATTGACAGCCCTGTATACCATATACGCTCTTATGATTAATAGCTATTCAGTTGTCATTCATGACATGTCAAAAGTCACAAGGGTTTATCCAACAAGGACCATAAATGCCTGTACCAAGTTGCGTACTAATTATACTTTAGTTGTGAAGATATTGGAACAAACCTTCTTCTGCATTTTTAGAAGATTTTATAGCAATTGATTCAGTATAATGTAATAAAATGTACTATAATACAAATATTACCCTAACTCAAAAACATTAAGAAATGTTCACTTTATAGTATCATTGTTATTTTTGAAGTTTCCGTTCTGATGTGCAGTCAAAAACACAAAACCCCACAATCACAAACCACATCTTGGGTTTGTTAAAGCTGTAAAATCCTTTTCAGCTGTTCCCCCTTTTTGTGCATTTCCCAGCATTTTGTCTAAATATGGCGTTGCACCAAATGGTGAGAAGGAACAGAAAGACCTACTACCTAACAGCCATCCTTTTGATTCTTTACAACCAGTTGTAAACCTTCACTTGGAGCCTGGCATATATGGAGGGGTTATTTACTAGTGCAATATATCTCTTTATTTTCACTGACACACAAACAGCATTGGGACTGAACAGGTTTAAAATGACTCAGTAAGTCAAACTCCTCTTTGAAGTGTTCTAAAGGATGTCATCTGGCCTATTAAACAACTGAAAATCAAGACAACTCTTGCTGATTGATGAATGGTTACTATGATTTTTTTTATTTGACTCTCCTGGGGTTAATAAGATTGTTGGTAGTTACATTCTCTGGCCTTAGCTAATATGTAACTCATTTCTGACTTGCCTAACCAGTGACATTGGCTTGAATTAAAATGTAAAAACTGATTAATCCTTAATTCATTTTTTTACCTACAGTATAATGGATTAATCAACACACTCAATTATGCTTGTTGATTAATACATGCTTACTGTAGACACAAACATTACATCCACACTGAGGTAAAGCCAGAAAACATCTGCTTGACAAAACAAATAGTGTACTGGTGAACAAGTAAAGAAACATTTTGGATGTTATACCAACTTTCGCAAACAAATGTTTAAATAAAAGCTGTGACAAAGCTATTTTTCTTAAAAAGTAAATCTTGATACAATGCAAAAGAGAGTGCTGATCATTTGCAATGTTTTCCATGAAGGGTCGTCAAGGCTTTCCGATTTGCAAATGTTTAATTTGCGTTTTTAGGACACAGCACGACATTGAAGTGAAGCTTTGGTGGCTGGATATTAATCAAAGAAAAACTGGCTATATTGCATTTAAATATGCCTCTAGGGTTTTCAAAAGCATTGTTGGAAATTTAGCTAATCACTGGGTCATTATTAGAAGAAACACAGCATTCATCTCCGTAAATTGCACAAAGTTGGACAAACTCACCTTTGCCTTTAATTATTTATTTGATTATGCAAATTATGAATTCATCATAAGGTCACCTTGTTTGGCAACTGACAAGAAAAAGCACAAATTACCTAATTAAGTACACAACAGACAGTCACAAAAGACAGCTAATGTAAGTAATGTTATATTCGAGAATATACTACCTGAAAAGTCAAATAAAATTGATTAAGAACACAGTAAATACCAGTATAAATAAACAGAGTTTAAAGTGGATATTGCAGCTACATTAAGATCACTCTGACATCAAAGACTAAGCAATAAAATGGACAATGTAAGTGTTATTTATCTAAGTGCTCAAGCCGGATGTGAAGAATGGCATTACTGTTCACATAACAAGACATCTGTTTAGTTGAGCCATGAGTTTAAAGAGTAACTCAACACTCCTGACAATATTTTCTTAATTTATCTGAAACAGAAACCGGCTTCCAACCAAACATTGCTTTTCAACAGTGTGAAGTTACTCTCAAAATGTGCAAGATGTTGCATGTACATTCATAAAATATTTCACAAGATTGCCATGTATTCTGGTATTTTGTCATTTTCTCTGCTCAACATTTAGCTATATATTGAGTTTGGTATGCAGAGTGCACTGTGATTGAAGATTACAAAATGCTTTGATTTGAGTAATTGATCTATTGGTTAACAAAATAATCTACATACATCATTATGGCTACAGGCATTCTACCATTGGCAACGTCTGATAAACACCAACCCATCAATCAATCAATCAATCAATCAATTAAAAAGACCAAATTATCAATTTACTTAATCCGTATCTTCCCCTGATTTCACCGGTTGACTCTTCCAGCGCAGGGTAAAGTCAGCCGGTATCTTGTCCCTGAGAATTTCACGTAGCTGAAAAATAAAAGTTATAGTAAATCATTGTCAAATCGAACACTAGCAGACTAATTTGTATTGACTCTTATCCTTTTTGTTAACATAGTATATTTTTGGGTGCCAAGCCATTGTTCCGAGGGTCCACTATTCCAAAACCTAAATAGTCCAAAAATATCACATTGGGCCAAAAGTCCATTTGTCCGACAAATGCCCAAAATTCCAACGGCCCATTGCTCTGGAAACACACTCACTCCATGCAACAACCTGAAGCACATGGCCAATTATTAAGCAGAACTACCTCATTGGACCATTAAAATGTTTTTCCTACTGCAACAAAAACAAATACTGCCCTAATCTGCCTCTGAATGGCTTGCCCTTTCACTAACCCTAACTATTCTTACCCCTGATACCTTATCCTGACCAAACCAACCTGCCCAGGCAACAAGTACCTACCAATCCACCAAAATATTGGGAAGATCTTATGACTTAATTCTGCTTAATAATAAGCCAGGTGCTTCTGATTGATGCAGGGGAATGTGTATTCAGGACAACTGGCACTCGTTTTCCCTGTTGAGCTTTCCGTCCAATTGGACTTTTTGTTTTCTTCTGATACCTGATCTCGGGAACTTCTGATACCTACGGTATTAATTCTGAGGTCTGATGCTCAGGTCTCATAGTCCAGTCTTGAAGTTTTGAAGCATGTTCAATTCATCATTAGACCTAATCTATGTCTGAAGTTTGATCACACTCTTTTTTTCACAAGAGATAAGAGAACGAGAATATGGGTGGGAGCTTTACCTGCTGTAGGATTTGTTGATTAGTAGCTGGATCTGAAAGGTCAGCATCAGTCTGAATCTTCACCCTCAACACCGTGATCTTCACCCCTACAACTGAACAGTCAAACAAACACCAAATATGTTTGCATTGCAAGAAAAAACAGACAGATTTAGTATTTCTGAGATGTATTACGTTTTTCACCTTGGCACCAGAAGGGACGCTCCGTGTAACACTCAACATCGTGCCACGTTTGGCCTTGGTCGTCAGCTCCACAGTACTGGTTACCAAAATAGTTATTTGGTTGACCTTTGTTCCAGTTTCTAAAGGAGCTGTTGCTGTTGTCCGACCACCTCCAAAGCACTCTGTACAAGCCAATCCACACAGAATGTTCTGACGTAATTGACAACATATCTGTGTTTTCTTGAGCGTTCTCAATCATAGCCAGGTCTGTGTGGTGTGCTCTGCAGTAGGTCTGGGCATCCTCCCATGCACGAGCTTGGGTGTCATATAAAGTATATGTTTTCTCGCCTGGAGGAAGTGTATCTACAATAGAAAAAAAAGTTAGTTGTTATTGTTTCAAGTTTTTTCTTTTTTATAAGGTATGTGGTTAACAAAAGCTTAGGAGATTTTAATGTTTGGTTTTTCGACATATTATAGTCAGTAATTAGCCTACTTTGAATGTGTCATAAAAATGGCTGTTGCAACAAGTTTCTAAATAACAGTAATGTAGCCTCAGTTACAGTAGCTATTCACTTCTATGTGTTGAATGTATGTTTCAAAAGTCATAAAGTGGTGTAGAAATGATCTTCCTGAACAAAAATATAAATGATTGTACACCACAGAAGTCCTTTTTCCCCAAGTACCAATGCTAACTTCCAGATAATTCCTGCATCACTCTATATAGGAAAGTTCTGATCAAACAGTCTGACAACTTTAAGTTCTTCCCTCTAGTTCTGAGAGTCCAAACTTATTTGTTTCTTACCGTCGTAACAAACAAAATACAATTCCTTGTGACAGGCGTCATCAATCCATTTTCCTTCAGCGTTCCCATACACACAGGCCCGGGGGGGGGTGATAATGATTTGGCTGACCTGTTTGCCAGTTTTGGTAGCCAGTTTGGCTTGTTTCACCTGTTGAAGACCATCTCCAGGAGTTTGCATCATTACCCATAATTCCCTTCCAAGATTGTGGATCATCAGACAGTCCAATCCAAGCATACTGGTGCTGACTAGGTCTGTATACCTTACGAATGTCATCCATGCTTTCAAAGGTTGCCAGGTCGGAGTATTTCTCTCTGCAGTAGTGCTGAGCGCTGGTCCAGTTCATCAACAGGTTGACATAGTGGTACTCACGAATAACAAGAGGGGCCTGAGAGTGTGAGGGCACGGGACCAAATCCTGAGGTTTTGTGACAGAGGGAACATTTGGCTGTGAATGATCAGAAATCATGTTTGGAACTGTTGATCTAAATTACTTGAAAAGGGGTTTTAATTTTACAGGGTAACATTTTCAAATTTTTTGAAATTATTTTTACGTTACCGACTTTACTACGACTTCACATGCCATTGTGAATAATCCTTTCACAGGCCTATATTTCTTAGCTTTTGAATTCAATGGAAAACAATAACCTGTTCTATTGTGCATATTAACTGGAAACCATAAACTGTCACCATGAAATTATAGAAAGATAGTGTAAGTCTTACCAAAAATGACGAAAATCAAAAGCACTTTAGCATCCATTTCTGATTTCACTGAAAACAACAACAAATGACAGCAAAATAAATAGTAAGAGTAACATTTGTTAAATGTTGAGTACGTTTGAATTATTACGTTACAATATTTATAAAATAGTCGGTAGCAAACATTTTCAAAATTGATATAGATATAAAATGCCATAATGACATATACTACTGATAAAAATAATCATAATAATATGTCAAATAGAAGATATACTCACATGTAAAAACAAACTTGGAATCACAATGGGTCCAAATGTCTGCTCACCTCTTTGAGAAGTATCCTGTGCTGAAGTATCCTGTGCTGTGATGCAGGGAAATATTTAAATATCCAAATAAGCAATACGTCATATGTCTCCTTAGGCGCATTCACACCGCAGTACTTTTCCCACAAAGGTTCATGAGAACTTAGTTCATGAGAACTTTTTAGTTCTCATGAACTAAGTACAGATCGCGTTCACACCGACATGGTGATGCTGGACCTACAAAAGGCTTTCGACACTGTCAATCACCCCATTCTGATTGACAAGCTAAAAGCAATTGGTTTTGATAAACTATCGGTGAGCTGGATGCAATCCTACCTGGAGGGGAGAGAACAGATGGTGGAGGTAAATGGTACTCTGCCCCCCCCTCCCAGTGAGCTGTGGTGTTCCACAAGGAAGCATATTAGGTCCGTTACTGTTCCTAATTTATGTAAATGACATGTCATCAGCATGTGACTGCAACTTGTTCCTGTTTGCGGACGACTCAGCCCTGCTGGTCTCTGGCAGGAACAGGTTGCAGGTTGAAAAAACCCTCAGCTCCGAGCTCGGCAGAATCCGCACCTGGCTCGCCGATAATAAATTATCATTACACCTGGGTAAAACAGAGTCCATTCTCTTCGGTTCGAAACATAATCTCAGCAAATCCGACGACTTCTCAGTTGCAGTGGGCGACATTATTGTCACAAGTAAGAAGGAAATTACATACCTAGGATCTATTCTTGAGGCAAACCTCTCCTGTGACAAAATGGCATCCAATGTAATAAAAAAAGTCAATCAAAGAACTAGATTCCTATACCGGATCTCCTCTCTGGTAAAAAAAAAACACCCTGAAAACTCTGGCAGGAGCACTCATTCAAGGGCACTGTTGACCTAACAATCAACATCGGCACCTCAGTTGTTTCCCCGACTCAGACTGCAAGGAATCTGGGTGTGACCCTAGATAACAACCTGTCCTTCACTGCAAACATCGCTGCTACAACCCGTTGCTGCAGATACACGCTTTACAACATCAGGAAGATACGTCCCCAGCTGACACAGAAAGCGACTCAGGTTCTGGTCCAGGCTCTCGTCATCTCACGCCTAGACTACTGCAACTCCCTCCTGGCTGGTCTACCTGCATGTGCCATCCGACCTCTGCAGCTCATCCAGAATGCAGCGGCTCGTCTGGTCTTCAACCTTCCTAAATTTTCCCACACTACTCCGCTCCTACGCTCGCTTCACTGGCTTCCGGTAACTGCTAGAATCCACTTCAAGACACTGGTACTTGCTTACCATGCTGCGAATGGATCTGGCCCTTCGTACATCCAGGACATGGTTAAACCGTACACCCCAGCGCGTGCACTACGCTCTGCATCAGCCAAACGACTCGCTGCGCCCTCGCTGCGAGGGGGACCCAAGTTCCCAACGGCGAAAACACGTGGGTTTGCTGTCCTGGCTCCAGGATGGTGGAATGAGCTCCCCATTGACATCAGGACGGCAGATAGCTTACACATCTTCCGGCGCAAACTGAAAACTCATCTCTTTCGACTCCACTTCGAGCGATAGAACTATTAACGAAGCACTTTTATACTAATAAAGGACTGGCTTTTCTAAAGCCAGTTGAGTAGCACTTGAAATGTTTTTGCTCTATGAAACCTGATGTACTTTTATGATTCTGTTTTCTTCAAGTTGTATTTTGTTGGACGAACGCACTTATTGTAAGTCGCTTTGGATAAAAGCGTCAGCTAAATGCAATGTAATGTAATGTAATAATGACTATGCTTGCACGTCATGGTACCATAGCACCTCCAAGGCGCTAAAAATAAAACTTCAAACATCGCAAAATAAACTGGTCAGACTACTGCTTGACCTTTCATCTAGAACCCACCTCACCTCTGCCCACTTTGACAACCTAGGATGGCTTAGAGTAGACGACAGAGTACAGCTACTTGCAATGGGCCTGGTCTACAAGATCCACTACACCTCTATGGTACCCATGTACATGTCAAAATTCTTCCCAAAGGTCAAGGAATACCATGATCATAACACCAGAGGGAGCTCCACAAATCATGTGAAACCCAGATTTGGCACAAAAAAGGGGGAATACACATTTCGCAATTATGCCACATCAAGGTGGAACGCTCTTCCCACAACTGTAAAGGAAAATAAAACTATACTTACCTTCAAAACCTCTCTTAAAGAGCACCTTCGGGGGAGAGCATTGCAAAACTGGCCCCGGTAATGGTACAAATCTCAACCTGTCGTTGAATGGACAGCTTCCCCCCCCCCCCATCTATGTATATACTCGCATTTTAGACTCTGTTACTAACTGTATATCTGTAGACTTGGTATGTCTTAAATGTCCGGTTAGGATGTATTAGAACGAAATCTAAAATGAAAATTGTAAACAAGCAATCTGTATGTAAAAAAAAACACCTGTATGTAAATTGTAAATAAGCCATCTGTATGTCAAATATGTCTTATATGTCTTAAATGACATGATGAATTGGAAATGGGGGACCCTGATGTAAACAAGACGAAAGTATTTCTCTGGTCTGCATCCCCTTAACAATTGTATGTTTTGAGCTGTACTGTACTGTACCCAATATACAAGCTGTTAATAAACTTTTCAATCAATCAATCAATCAAACCGGAATAAGTCCCTGGGGGAGGATTAGGCAAATGAAGCCGCTGACGTCACTTCTTCTTCTTCTGCTTTGGGTTTACTGGCAGGCCGCAAACCACTTCACGGCGTATACTGCCGCCCAAAGTCCCCGGCCGGAAGTCCCCGGAGTTGGGGACTGGCTTCAGTAGAAGCTGCTGGGAGTCCCAGCAGCTTCTACTGAAGCCTTCCGAGTAAATCGCCAGAACGCCGACACCTCCTCATCTCCACCGCTCCCATGTTTTATTTTGTGTTGCCATAAATTAGTCTCTCTGCGTTTCTGCGCTGGGCTAATGCTAATGCGAGGATAATAAAATGGCGGCTTCACAAAACTTTTTGGGAGTTTTACGGTGCGTGGTTTGCAATCCGCCCAGCCAATCAGAAATATAGCTCTTTTCTCACAAGAGAGCCGCACGAAAGTCCCTGCTCTCTAGCAGGGACTTTCGTGGGGGTAAAAAGGTTCTCATGAACTAATTTTAGTACCGGCTCTTTTTGGTGTGAACGCGACAAAAGAGTTCTCATGAACTAAGTTCTCATGAACCTTTGTGGGAAAAGTACTGCGGTGTGAATGCGCCTCTTGGTACAGTGGCCGGCAGGTGCAAACGCTGAACAACGGCCAAAAACCATGGATGTATAATAAGAACTGGATACAGCGTGGGAGTCCGGGCCTCATTCATTGATAGTTGCTCAATGGCGCATGATGACAAAATGGCCCAACTTTTGAGAGAGCAAAACGTCACGGATTACCCGGCATGCCTGAGAAGTACCCGTATGTGCACTCATAGAGCATGCGCAACTTTAACCACGCCGCCCAAAAGGCTCGTTCACATTAAGCACGTGAATTTGCGTACACGTAACAGCACCGCGCGTTCATGACAGCATGGTACTGGATTTATATTAACGAGGCGGCAGTTAGCAGCTAGCGGCTAGCTAGTCAATTATGCTAAATTGCATATCAATCGTTATGTACTTTTATATTACGCTGACATCAGGATCTAGTGATATCCAAGCAACAGAGCTTCATTTAGCATGATACTTGTGTGGGTTGTACATGAAACCACTTGGTAATGTATACAAATGTATATGTTGAAGCCTGTTATGATCAATTGTGAGTTAAAACGTTATCTAAAAAGTTAAGCTGATGATGGATTACTGTGGTGGAGTTAAAATAACAATAGCCTATTTCTTTTTGAAATGTGATGGAGTAAAAGGATAGTAACTGTGATTATTCATGTTAAGTAGCCCACAAGTAACTAAAACAATTGCAAGTGCAATAAGAAGCTACAGGAACGTTAATCTACGTCGGTAATATTAACTTTATTTAATACAACATTTACAGTACAAGATGTATATCATACAGCCCATCAGTGGCGGCGCTAAGGGGTGGCTACTTGGGCTCAAGCCCCGGATGTTTTCTGAAAAGCCCCGGATGTTTCACTTAAAAAAATTAAATTAAATTTTTTTTTTTGAAAACGTCTCGGGAGTAATGTGCAGTACCGGAGTCCACCAGAGAGGCAGTCACTGTGGGACATTAGCCTGCGTACTGCGTAGCCTGCCCTGAAGAAGAAGTCATCCTTCCTAGTGCCTGACGAGTTTTAAGCTAATAGCCTATACAGTTATGGATATTAGAAAGTTATTGTCATTGAAGCAGGCCACAAGCTGCGGCAGCAGCAGTATCAGCAACAGCAGTATCAGCAGCTGACAACAATGTCATCACCAGCAGTCAAGAAATGGATGATGTTTCAGGTTTGTTAATCTAATGGTGATATCTGCACTCTGGCTGACTGAGTAAGAAGTGAAAAAGAGTGATGTAACGTTAATGTTATAGCTAGTAAACATGGAGTAACCACACTAAGTATACCCTTATATGTTAGTATGTATACAGAACATGACTAAAAATTATCCTAAGATGTAACGTTAACCCTTCATAACTCAGTCTACTTTTATACCGGCTCTCGTTTCAGTACACATAACAACAGAACTGACAGGCAACCCTCTGAATCAGACTCCGATTGGCTGTGACTGCATCCACTCAGAGTGTCCGATTCAGAAACGTGACTCTTACGGCCCATCCACACAGCGGCGTGCGTTGAAGCTTCCAACGCTTCTGCCCATTCACTTTGAATGGGGTGACTTTTAGCCGAACTGCATCGTGGGAAGCGACGCGGAGCGTTGCTGGCGTGGCTCGCTGCAAAAGTTGAGCAATGCTCAACTTTTGACGCCTCGGCAGAAGCATCAGCCAATCGAATCATATGCCAGTACAAGCTCTAGCCAATCAAACCGCTGCTTGTGTGTCAGGGGCGGAAGATTCATGTGATTGGTTGTTGGTCGAGTGTCAGACACGCACGCCGCTGTGTGGACGGGCCGTTACACTCTTTACGTCACAAACAAAGATGGTGGATGAGAATAGATCTATAAAACGATAAGCAATGCGCCAGAATCAAGGTGAGACTATCCGCATCCTTTAAAACTCTACGCACATTTGTTTCACCTTAATAAGTAAACGATTATTTGAGTGAGTTAAGGCATTAGTTTGCTTCATTAAAGGGTGTTAATGAGTGTTCTCCAGTGCCTTTTGTCCGCTTTAAGGTGTTATTAAGGTAGGGTTAATGTTGCTCTCAAAGTGCACCAGATTGATGCTTTCAACTTCAATATTTTAAAAAAAATCTTCCCGGGGGAGCATGCCCCCGGACCCCCCAAGAGGAGGCGACGACCCCCCTAAAGGATGTTTGGTCCACCCCCCACTTATAAAAAATAGCACTGTACCCCTGCACCCAACCCTCCCCCCCCCCCCCCCCCAACCCAAAGACTCCTGGGCTAAGCCCCGGATCTCCTACAATCCTAAATCCGCCTCTGCAGCCCATGTAGTATAATATTTTACAAATGATGAATTATAGCAAACATGTGCAATACATCCATTCTTACAGCTCCGTGGGCTGGCAGTAAGGCGATATGGTCCGTTATTATTGTGCATCCATCGGTAAAGATAAACTCATGTAGTACTGAACACGTAACTTGAACGTGCCGGGCGGCGCGGTCCCGTGGGTTAGATGCGCGTTCATAATGCCGAGGGAAATAACTGTCAGAATAATGTTATTAGCACATTTTTACAACTTGAGTAACGAATGATTTTAATAAGGGCTATACAAACATTCATACTGGGTAGTTTATTTAGTTTAAAAAAAAGTATACAACGAGTTACAGACCACTCTTTCCCCATGTAAGTCAATGGGAAAAAGTGTTTCCGGGCCCAGCAACCTAAAGGAAGTGTAGTACCGCCGTTTGACCAGCACGAATATTCTCATCAGACTCCGGCGCACTTCCTGGGGGCTTGGCAAAAACGTATACATAAGCAGGAAACACCTGCAAATAATTAAATGAAAAACAAACAAACCCCGAAAACAAATACAACAAAAAAACGCTGCATTTACAGAAATGATATGCAAAGTCAAAAACACATACAAACCCAAAAATAAATAAAAAAATAAAACATACCGGAAGTGCTCCGCCTCCAGGCCTCTAGGGGGCGCGTTACGTGGAACAGATTGATGTCTGACCAGCAGTGTTGTGCTAGTTACTGAAAACCAGTAACTAGTTACCATTACTAGTTACTTCATTTCAAAAGTAACTCAGTTACTTTACTGACTACTTGCACAAAAAAGTAATGCGTTACTGTGAAAAGTAACGTTTTCGTTACTTAACAAAAGGGCTCCCATTAATGCCCTTATAGCCTTCATTTCAGTAGGCTACTGTTATTGCATTGGAGAATAATACAATCTGTTGATCAACTTGACATGCATTATATGCAATCTGGATTGCATCGATATTAGCTGGCTTTCCATTTTTGTATATTCTTTCTCCAGGTAGTTGGAAAAAGTTTTCCGTCCCATATGCCGTGTGCCGCCCGGACATGGTATCATGCTAACTAGCTCCCTGAAAGCGGGTGACTCCACTGTAGCAATAGCCTGCATGTGTTCTACAACATACCGTGCAATGGCTTTATCGACTTTTCCCTGGCTAGCAGTCCCTTGGTTAAAATCCAGCCGCTGTTGCTTAGGTGGAGGTGGAGTGGCGTCGGCTGAGTCTCTGTGGTCTTAGCTACTAGCTTCGTCCCAGCATGTTGTTTTTGCAGATGTTTTAAGAGATTTGAATGACTGGTTTGGGCAGTAGATAGGATCTTTGACCCGCCAAGACACAACTTACATTTAACTAAAACGTTCTTTTCTTTGTGCTCGACAAAAGTGAAATAGTGAGAATATCTCCAGGTGGAGAAACTATAGGTTACTTACGTAACCCCAGTTCTCAGAGTAACATGAAGTGAGATGTCTCACTATGGGATGCGCCTCATCGCGGAGCAAACAGAAGCATCAATCTCATTACGCCAATCCTGATTGGCTGGTGATCTTGACGTCAGCGTCAGGGAATTCACCCCCTATAAGTAGCTTGCGCCACGATGCATGCGTCATTCAAAATAAGCACCTCTTCTCGCTTCACCATAGCAAGGAGGGCCGTCTGGTGAGACATCTCACTTCATGTTACTCTGAGAACTGGGGTTACGTAAGTAACCTATAGTTCTCATTCATAACACTCCGTTCGATGTCTCACTATGGGAAATTGTAGCTCCCGTATTGTCAGACGAGCTTATCTCGAAAATCACCAAACCAACCAGAACCTAACAGGTAGAGCTCTGACTCAACCAGGTGCCCAGCACTGCTTGAGTCACACTGGGAGCAGAACGTCCAGCCTGTTAAGAGGCGGACAAAAGTGAGCGACGAGGACCAGCTCGCCGCTGCACCAATGTCTTGGATGGGAGACATCCTGGACAGAGCCCAGGATGCAGCCAGACCCTGAGTCGAAAGAGCTCGCGGACCCGAGGGTGCCTGCGAACTCTGACTCGTATGGGCCCTAAAGCAATTGCTTCCACAAACCAGTGGGAGAGCCATTGCTTAGTAACAGGCTTGCCCTTATAAGGGTTAGCCCAGGACACAAGGGGTTGGTCATTATGACGAAGCACCCTTGATCTGTCCCTGTACGTGCGTAAAGCACGGGCTGGACACGGCAAATCCAGCCGCTGTTCCCCGGAGGAATACAGTGGCGGGGAGGATGCCTCAATGTCAAATGTGGTACCTGAACCAACCGCCTTAAGATAAAGGCAGGGTTGGGCTTCAACCACACTCTGTTTGCCCTGGGGCGAACTGAGTGCATGAAGACTGTACAGATAGCGCATGAGTGCCACTGGCTCGCTTGGCAGCTGCCAGGGTCAGCTTCATGTCACACTGTATTCAGATTGTACCACTCACGGGCCAGGCCCATAGAGCCAAGCGCTCTGGGTGTGGGTGAAAGATCACCCCCCCCGCTTGGGACAGTATGTGGGAGCTGCCATGGCTGCCCGCACAGCAGCTGATATATCTCCGCTAGCCAGTACATAGCTGGCCAGTGCGGAGCTATCAGGATAAGTGTGTGGCGTTGCTCTCTCACTCTGGCCAGAGTTGGGGGTATCAGAGCCAGGGGTGGGAACGCGTACAGAAGGCCCGGGGGCCAATCGTGCGCGAGTGCATCCACGCCTAACGGTGCATTTAGATCGCGCATCGAAAAGAACAGCTGACACTGAGCGTTGTCTTTCGATGCGAACAGATCCACCGCGGCTCTGCCGTAACGCACCCACAGCTGGCTCACAATCCTTGGATGTAGAGTCCAGTCTGCATAAAGTGGTATACATCTGGACAGTAGATCTGCCCCGAGGTTCATCACTCCCGGTACGTGCGTCGCTCTCAGAGAGAGGAGACGTCTACCGCTCCATAGGATCAGTTTGCGCGCCAGTGTGTGTAACTGGAGAGAACGCAAACCCCCTTGGCGGTTAATATACGATATTGTGGTCGTATTGTCTGTCCTCACGAGGATGTGATGTCCCCTGAAGAAAGGCAGAAAGCGTTTTAGGGTGAGAAACACCGCTAAAAGCTCCAGGTAATTTATGTGCGCCCGCTGGAGGTCTCTGCTCCAGAGACCCCTCACCGGGCGACCTTCATAAATACCTCCCCAACCTGTCAGACATGCGTCCGTGGTGACCACTTTCCGTGAAAGGACAGCACCCATAGGCACACCTCGTACTAGAAAAGTCGGGTGCAGCCAGTGGCGCAGTGCCATTACGCATTTCACAGTAACCATCACTCGTTTAGTTTTAGGGCGGCCACCCAGCGCTGAAACTCCCTCATGTGTAAGCGTCCCAGTCGTACGACCAGGATGGCTGACGCCATGAGCCCCAGCAATCACAGGCATGATCTGAAGAGAACATGTTTGTGCAGCTGGAAAAGAGCGAGACAAGCTCTGAAAGCTTTCACTCTTTCCGCTGACAAGCGAGCTGAAAAGGGCACCGAGTTCAGGCGTAAACCCAGGAAGAGTATAGTCTGCGCGGGGCACAACATGCTCTTCTCTGTGTTTATTATGAAACCCAGGTTGAGCAGGTGCTTTACGAGGACATTTGTCTGCGTAACAGCCTCCTGCTCCGACTGTGCGAGAAGCAGCCAGTCGTCCAGGTAGGTCGCCAGGCGAATACCCTGTTGTCTTAACGGGGTTATCGCGGCTTCCGTACATCGTACAAACACCCTTGGACTGAGAGACAGACCGAAGGGGAGTACTCTGTATTCATAACAGATCCCCTGAAATGCGAATCTCAGATATTTCCTGTGTGGGTAATATACTGGGATGTGAAAATACGCATCTTTCAGGTCGACTGATGTAAACCAGTCGTCTTGTCGCACGAGCCGCAGCAGAGATGTGTGAGTGAGCATTCTGAACTTATATCTTTTTAGATATTTGTTCAGAGCCCTCAAATCAAGTATTGGCCGAATTCCGTTCCCTCCCCGTTTTGGAACGAGGAAGTACTTGGAATAGAAGCCGCCCTGACTCTGCTCGGCGGGTACAATAGATATAGCCCTCTTTTCTAGGAGTGAGAGAATCTCTCTCTCCAGAATATGGGCTGACTCTCCTCGGGCCTGCGAATGCAGAATGCCTGAGAAGCGAGGGGGGGTGACGGTGACTTGGAGTCTGTAGCTCCGTGTAACTGTCTTGAGAAACCCAAGCAGATGTCGTGAGCATCTCCCGCTGTATGCTCCTTAGAGCCAGCTGAGATGTCACGTCTCTTCCCCTCTGAGTCTCTATTTGTTGTGTTATGGGGCCCTCCAGTGTCTGAGCACTGTGGTGCCCCATTTCGACAATCCCCACCGACACAGCGCATGCGTGTGGCGGTGGTGCCCTTACGGCTCCAGCCGGCACGGCGCATGCACGTGACGGTGGTGCCTTCACAACCCCAGCCGGCACTGCGCATGTGCGTGACGGTGGTGCTTTCACGACCCCAGCCGGCACTGCGTATGCGCGTGACGGTGGTGCCTTTACAGCCCCAGCCGGCACTGCGCATGCGCGTGACGGTGGTGCCTTTACAGCCCCAGCCGGCACTGCGCATGCGCGTGACGGTGGTGCCTTCACAGACCCGTCAATTGTCCGCCCTTTGAGAGAGGCCGTAGCTGCTCTCAGAAGGGGAACAGTTGACGGACTGTTTGTTTTTATTGTTTTTCTTTTCATTTTTTCAAGCTGCGCCCTTGGCTCGAAGCCTGGATGCGTCAGCGGAAAATGTTTTATGACAGAAAAATCAATAAGTGTGTGACATGTGTTTATGCGGACTTGAAGATGGTGTTGAGGCATCTCTCGAGGCGGCGGGAACACATTTAGAGCTGGGGAACCGTAGACTTCCAGCTCTGTCACAGAGGGGAGAAGGAGGGGCTGTCACGCCGCTCGCTTCTTCTTCCTCGACTGCTGGCCGAAATTCTGGGTTGGCTGCGCCTGGGCTGCAGCCGGAACCGGAGATTTTCTAGGCAAGCTCGCCCTCGTCCCCTGCCTGGGCTGGGGACTCGGGGCGGACTGCGACCTCTGCGTTTTCGGTATTTTGAACCGAGCAGGGTTCGGGCAGCTTGGACGAAGGGCTGCCGCTGCGAAGGCAGCGGCTGGGCCCTTCGAGGGAGGCAGAGGTGGAGTGCCTCGTCCTCCTTCTTTTTCGACTCGCATCTCCTCTGCATGGAGGCAAGAGCAGAGCCGAAAATCCCCTCGGGAACGATGGGCATGTCAAGCACATCCTCCTTTTCCCGGTCTGGGAGGTTGGTGAGGTTGAGCCATCTAGCTCTTTCCTGCACCACCATGATCCCCATTGTTTTGTCCGTGGCCTGGACGGCGCAGCGTTGGACACGGAGACAAATGTCTGTGACCGCGGCCAACTCGTCCAGAACGGCCGGTCCAGGATTACTCGACATATCCTCACAGAGCTCCGCTTGGTATGCGGTTAGCAGTGAGGAAACGTTCAGAGCCCTGGCGGACAACGCTGCGGCTCTGTAGGACCGTTCAGTCATGGTCCACTGGAAACGGTACACCTTCGCTGGCAGCGTGGGGTTCCTGCTTGGTGACGGGCCCATCCTCGGCGGTATGCGGAGCAGGCCGAGCCTCTCCATACCGTCGCAGTCTAGGGAGGAGGCACCCTGGATTGGGGCCTTGTTGCTAAAGGGTCGGTCCCTCCACGAGACCGACACCTCATCCAACATCTCCGGGAAGACCGGGAGGAGTTGCCTCCTTGTCCTCGTTGCTTGGGGAGAATGTTTCCCCTCGTAACGGGACCTGGCGGTCTCCTTGGCCATTCCGGGCCACGGGATGTCTAGCCTGGACGCAGCGCGCTGACACGCGGCCTGCAGGTCCATGCTCAGACAGGGCAAAGCTGGTGTGCTATCACCCGGGAGAGCAGCCATCGCTCCCGGCTTTGCCGTTTGAGCCGATGACATGAAGATATCTTCTTCTTGCTCATCCGAATCAGACAGGAGGAACTCAGAGGTGTCCTCTTCGTCCTCCATGTAGTCTAATTCCAGGACATCCTCCGCGGGCGAGACCATGGTGAGGTCTCACCGAGAGCTCCCGCCTGGTGAGGCGTGGGGCCCCGTTCCCGCGTCTCTTGCCGCCACCGGGTCCCGGCCTGACACGGCGTGGGATCCCGGTTCCGCAGCTGCCGCTGTTAGTGAGCCCCAGACCGACACAGTGAGGGGCTCAGTCTCTGCGGCGGACGCCCCCGTGTCCTGATTGCCAAACGGCGAATCAGTGGACATGAGGGAGTCCTGTTCCAACAAGCTAGCTTGGTGTGCTAGCCGTTGGTGGAGGCTCTTTCGGGTGAAACGGGCACAATGCCCGCACGAGCCGGGGTTGTCGATAGCCTCCTGGGCGTGTTCCAGCCCGAGGCAGGACGAGCAGACCTGGTGTGAGTCTGTGCCTGCTATCTTCAACCCGCAGCCGCATGACCGAGCCTCCGAGTCCCTGACTCCTCTGGTGTGAGGGGGAGAGGCGTCCATCTTGTTCGCCTTGTGGCGTGGAGAGGACCCGCTCGTAACAGGTACGTCGTTGAGAGAAAAAGTGTTACCAACCCGTCCTTAATCCGGAGAAAAAGGGACGGTGTGGGTCCTTTGTTCTCAAAGAATATTGACTGGTGTGTCAATATACTTCTAATCCTTTTCTCCTCCGTGAGAGAGAAAAAGAAAAGCGTCCTCGCTACCATGGTGTCGGTAGTAAGGGGAAGCTAGCTAGCAACAGGTGCGTAGCTAGCTTGAGAAAAATCAAAACCTTACCTTACTTTCCGGGGAAAGAAACGGCGAGGTCGATTTTAATACTAACTGGCGTTAGTATTACCGTCTTCTTGCGAAGCAGAAGGAGTAGCCGACGAGCGCCCGTCGACCGAAATGGTTATATTTGGGTTCAGTCTGTGGACCGTTAAGCTTGTCCGGCTACTATAGATGTGCTCTGAAGCGAGAAGAGGTGTTTGAATGACGCATGCGTCGTGGCGCAAGCTACTTATAGGGGGTGAATTCCCTGACGCCGACGTCAAGATCACCAGCCAATCAGGATTGGCGTAATGAGATTGATGCTTCTGTTTGCTCCGCGATGAGGCGCATCCCATAGTGAGACATCGAACGGAGTGTTATGAATGAGAACTAGACTTGAGCTCCGCCGCCGCCATGATAGTCTTGTTAGTAAACAACACAAACACGCCCACAGCCCGTCTCCGCATGTGACACAGGCAGGCCCGGACTGGCCATCGGGAGGACCGGGAGGTTTCACGATGGCCTGGCCTGTTAAGTGGCCTGCTGGCCTGAGGAATTTTTTTTATGTATTGTGAACGCAACGCTGCGCAAATGTGGGTCTGACTCTGCCTCACAGCTCTGGCTGTCTACATGATGTGGCCTGCCGACATGGCCACTTTCATACAGATCATACACTAATGCTCTCGATTGGTCTCGTGTCATTCAAGCTCGGGAGGGTGTGTATGTGTGGCGCGAGCAAGCGAGAGAGAAAGCGCGTGCACTGGTTACGTGTATTGTTGTTGTTAGCATCCGGTGCTAGCTAGCGGCGCTAACGGAATGAGCTGTCAACAAGGTGGAGGAGAGTCCTCTGCTGTCAGACTGAGAGACTGATAACTACAGCTCAGGTGAGGCAGGGGCGTCGCCTGGGGTAGGCATCCGGGAGGGCGCACGGTGGACGGCCAGGGCGAGGCCGCCACACCGTGCTGGAGTCAGAGTTCCGAGTGTTGGAGCCGGGTCCCGGTGAAACGCAGGACGGAGCACCCGGCAGGAGCCTCCAGCAGACCCCCACGCACGGTTCCCTTGTCCCTCGGAAGAGGCGGAGAGGTGGGTGTTATTCATCTGCTGGCGGACTGCCGGGGAGAACGCGCTGCTCAGGAGCCAGGCTCAGAATGAGTGGCAGTGGGTGCCCGCGCACCTGCCTTTTACAACGGGAGCACGAGCTGGTCTCGGGAGGGAGAGAAGAGAGGAGCGGAGGCTGCCGAAACAGCCAGGGCCCTCCCCTCAAACACACCCCTCAGTTTTGACAAGACAAACAGCAAGAAGAGTCCCCTTTCGACTCCCCTTGCATTCCTCCAGAGACCAGTTTGGACTTAAAGTTAAGAACCAGGCTGGGGGGGTCTCCAGGCATCAGAGAACCAGAGAAAAGGGGTGAAAATGGAGAAATTGTATCCCAAAATAGTGTCTCATAATGCAGGTACAGTCCCCTGACAACTGCCCTTACATTCCTCCAGAGTCAGGAAATACTCTGTTATATTTTGGGAGAACCAGAGAAAAGGGGTGAAAATGGAGAAATTGTATCCCAAAATAGTGTCTCATAATTACCTGACAACTCCCCTTGAATTCCTCCAGAGACCAGTTCAAAAACTTAAAGTTTGGTAAGAACCATGATTGGGGTCCTCCAGGCAACAATTGTATCCGAGCCAAAGCACTCATGTAGCGGACACATTCCTCCATGATGGAAAACAGCCGTTTTTTTTCTAAGTGCTCTCAAAAACCGTGTTTCCGATTTCGTGCAGATGGTATCTTGGAAAAGATGAATACATTTTTTGGACGGAGGAAGGGAGGTCTCGATTCCCCTCTCCGTTGTAAAATGCAACGGGGGAGTGCAAATATCTCCGGGGCTTCCGCCGGAAGCGCCGAAGACTTGAGCTTTTTGTAGCCCCTCCTCCGTTGGCACTTAGCCGTTTTTTCGAGAATTTCGAAAATCATGCATACTTCCATAACCTCGCACACCGTGAGACCCCCGGACTTAAGCACTCCCCCACGGACTAAACCCAGATATTCACACCCTCCAGAACCTCATGCCCCTGGTGACACTTAAAGGTGGTGGATTTTGCGGTGCTTTACTGTCCGCCCACCAGCATCCATATTCGGCCTTATTCACAGCAGCACCACCCACCCTCCTGTGGAGGATGTTCTCATGGCCCTGGTAACACTTAAAGGAGGTGGATTTTGTGGTGCTTTACTGTCCGCACACCAGCATCAATATTCAGCCTTATTCACAGCAGCACCACCCACCCTCCTGTGGAGGATGTTCTCATGGCCCTGGTAACACTTAAAGGAGGTGGATTTTGCGGTGCTTTACTGTCCGCCCACCAGCATCCATATTCGGCCTTATTCACAGCACCACCACCCACCCTCCTGTGGAGGATGTTCTCATGGCCCTGGTATCATAGGTCCTGGATGGATATCCTCGTGGATTCATCTTCCTATTATACACACATGCATTTCCAAACATTCGGACTACCTATGTTGCAAATGTATTATCTTTTCAATTTACACACGGCATCTATTGCACGTCTGTCCGTCCTGGGAGAGGGATCCCTCCTCTGTTGCTCTCCCTGAGGTTTCTCCCATTTTTCCCTTTAAACTGTGGGTTTTCTCCGGAAGTTTTTCCTTGTACGATGTGAGGGTCTAAGGACAGAGGGTGTCGTATTGTCATACTGATATTCTGTACACACTGTGAAGACCACTGAGACAAATGTAACATTTGTGATATTGGGCTATATAAATAAACATTGATGATGATGATGAACACTTAAAGATAATGGCTTTTGTGGTGCTTTACTGTCCGCACACCAGCATCAATATTCAGCCTTATTCACAGCACCACCTGCCCTGCTGGAGGTTCACACTTTAACTTATTTTTTTACCCTCCTCTGCCTTACACATCCTCCCACACTTGAGCACTCCTCACTCGGACTAAACCCCTCCATGCACACCCAGACTGCACCCAGAGAACAGGCTGATTCACAGCACTTTACAAGCCAGGAAAAGTGATTGAATCCTGGGTATACATGTTTTAAATAGTCTGATACCTCCAGGGCGCATCACCACATTTTACAAGCCAGGGAAGGTGCCTGAATCCTGGGTAAACATTGTTTAATTGTTTAAGTGTTTTTAAATGTGTGAAAACAGTGTTTTGTCACTTTCAAAACTCTCCCGTCATTGCCCGGAGAAAATGGGTCGATGTTGTATTCAATCTGACCGTTAATATTCCAGTGAGACGAAGTACGTACAATGACCGGAGTGATCCCATGTTAATTTTGTCCCAATACGGGAGCATTCCCTAACCCTGAAATGCAAACTATGCAGCAGCCGAACATAAATCCTCCAATTAACCCCCCTTATCCAACCGAGGCCATTCAGCGTAACTCCCATGTCTACACCAGCTATGCATATCCCGCACCTGAACCCCAAGTACCCGCACCAAGGTTTGAAACACCACAAACAATTAACATTATGAATAACCCCCCTGCTGCTGGGCAGACCCTCCGATGGTCAGATTACGAACGAACCCCCCAATCACATATGTCACAAGCTGCTGTCCATTATCCACATGACCTGACTCAAAGTGAAGGAGCCCCGAGGCTACATTCTGTCACCAGTGCATGGGGCCCCAACATGACAGCGCCCAACCCCCTGATTGTAACTTATGCAGCTCACCACCAAGCCCCTGCTCCAAGGATGCCTGCTTCGGACCATCAAGTCAGCAGTAATCGCCTTACCTCCATATCCCACTCACCACACTCACTCCGGTCTATCTGAGCCACTGCAAAGGACTCCTGGCAGAGCCCCCACTCACCCAAGCATTCCACTGCCTGCCTATGGTGGCTTCATGCAGACCCATCAGGTGAAGAATGTCCAAGTCTTCACTGGCAATGCTGACAGTAAAATGCTCATAGAGGATTGGATTTGTGACCTACAGTACCTCCTGGAGGCAGTAGAGCTTCCCATGCACCTCCGCTTCTCTACTGCTGTGCGACACCTGGGTGGTGAGGCTAGGAAGCTGGTTCTGAACCTACCTCCCCATGATCAAACCCCTGAGAAGGCATTTGAATAACTGAGGGCAGAGTATGGTGACACACAAGGCTCTCTAGATCCACTGGCTGACTTCTATGAGCGTAGCCAGAGGTCCGGAGAATCTCCCTGCTCTTATGCTATAGCGTTGGAGGCAATACTGCGGGCTGTCGAAGAAAGTCAAAGAGGGGGCAGGCCTTTCCCTGACCGAGATTGCAAACTTACCCGACAGCTCCTAAGAGGACTTATTGATGAGGAAGTCTACACGAGGATTTCACCTATGAAGCCCCTGCTTTTCAGTTTCCGAGAGCTTCAAGCTGAACTCAGAAACCTAGCAAAAGAGTCTAAAAGGTTCCAGTCACAAAACAAGGCAAAGAAAACATACGCCCAGGTGCATGTTACAACAGAGGGTACTAATGTAAGGGCAGAAAGGTCAAAGAATACCTCAGAGTGGTCAGAGTTGACAGAGATGGTCAAGAGATTGGCTGTTAACCAAGAGGAGCAGATGGCAAAGTTGTCTCGCCTGGAGTCAAGAGTTGCTGCTTCACCCACGGTTCCTCCATCAAGGGTCCAGCCACCCCCTAGAACTGCAATCCAGAGTTCAAGTTTTGTATGCTACCGGTGTGGGAAGGAAGGACATACAGCCCATGTCTGCAGAGCAGTGCTCCCAGATCCCAATCCGGCCTGGGCACGCCAACCACAGCCTATGACCGCTGCGGAGGAGAACAGGCCTAACTCAGCTCAGCATTTAAACGCTTAGAGCCCATGGTAACCGGGGCAACCATGGGCGGGCAGCAAGATCCCCCACAGCAAGTAAAAAAATCAATTGGTGGAGAAGAGGGCACCCCCTTAGTAGGCCCACGGAACGAGGGTGAGGTTGAAGTCAATGGAATGAAGTGCAAAGCTCTCATCGACTCTGGCTCTCAGGTAACCAGTATTACTCACGGATATTGGTGCAACCACCCTGCCCTGCAGAACCAAAAGCTGCAGCCTTCTAAAGTACCCATAGAGGGTGCAGCAGGTCAAAGTGTGTCCTACTATGGTGTCCTGCAAATTGACTTGAAAGTGCTGGGAATAGAGTTCAAAACTGTGCCTGCTTTTGTTGTCCCTGATTCTGATTATCGCTCCTCTGTTCCATTGCTTGTGGGAGCGAATGTCATTCGGGCCTCGAGGAGTCACCTCCAAGCAACCTACGGCCAGCAGTTTCTTCGCCGAGTCAAGGAAGACCACCCGGAGTGGTACACCACTCTACTGGAGATTGGCAGCACCGACCGTGAGGCAACAGATGACAAGGTGGGCCCTGCTGTGTATACCGGGCGCAAGATTCGAATTCCCGCAGGAAAAGAGAAGGACTTGAGGTGTGAGATCAAAACGGGCCCACGGAGAAAGACATATACTGCCCTCATTGAAAGCAACTCCTCCTTGCAGCTTCCCCAGGACCTCTTGGTTGCCAAAGTCCTGGCTGATGTAAAGAAAGGCTGCACCCCGGTCAGAGTGATGAACCTGTCCCAACATGCTATTACTATTAAGCCACACACTCACCTGGCCAATGCATTCCTGGTGGACAATGTTGTGGAATTTCCAGACGAAAAGCTGAGTGGATGTCGCAATAATGGGAGTCAGGAAGTCTGCCTGAGTCTGGACCAGGTAGTGGTGAGTTGCAGTGGCGTTTTCTCCCGGAGGCCAAGGGAAGCCAGGCTTCCCCTGTTTTTTCGGATTGTAGTTATAATTTAAATAAATAAATAAAAACACTTTGTTTTGTTTCTGTAATTCTACTTTCCTGTGTGTTCCTGCTGGACCGTCTCTCCGTCTCTCCCCCATTCTCATTGAGTATTTTACAAAGAGTGAAACAGCGCCCCTCTAGATGTCATGGTGAAACAGTAGATTGCATTCACTGTTGCGAGAGGAGGCCAGCAGAATCTAGCTTCCCTTGGTGAAAAAAAATTGAGGGATTAACCAATCAGATGAGGCCCACGTGATGCCCCTGCCAACCTGTGATTGGTCAGGGCCATGCCAGGGGAAGCCAGCCGCCTCTAGCTTCCCTTCAGGCGGCTGGCGATTTGATTGGACACTGCCATCCAATCACATCAACATCAATTTTAATACTGTAACTGTCATCACCGCCGTTAGAAATTATCAAGCAAATGAAGCATTATGGAGGGAGGAGATTTGGCGTACTTAATTAAGCATAACTTCACTAAACTTCCGCTACAGCAGCAACTAAAAATTAAAGCAGATGGCAGGACAACGCCCACACTCGAGCTGTGTACACAGAGGAATAAGGGATCTAATTGGACGTTCAATGAGGACAATTATGTCCGCACGGAGTGGCTAACTGGAAGCGCTAAACTTCAGCGTCTATTTTGCTGGCCATGTCTTGTTTTTGACAAGGGTTCGTGCTCCCTGAACAATCCTTGGGCAACTTCAGGATTCATCGATCTTGCCAACCTGTCACGGGCAATTGAGAGGCACGGTAAATCTATAAATCATATAGATTGTGCTGTGAAATTAAAGCTTTTTGGACGCGTCAGGATTGACGAGGCTCTGGATGTAGCAAGAACCATTAGCACAAAGAAGCACAACGAACAAGTAAAAAAGAACCGGGATATTCTGAGGAAACTCATCATTGCTGCCCTGTACCTTGCACGTCAAGAGCAAGCATTCAGGGGACACAATGAGGCCGCTGGCAGCTCTAACAGGGGCAATTTTGTAGAGCTGGTATGTGCATTTGCAGAGTTTGACACTGCACTCCACTGTACCAGAGCACCCTAGGCAGAAGGTCCATGATCGATTTCGTTATCGTATCATCGGACCTGAGGCCGTATGTTTTGGACACTCGGGTAAAGAGAGGGGCGGAGTTGTCAACTGATCACCATCTGGTGGTGAGTTGGCTCGAGTGGCGGGGGAAGCCTCTGGATAGACCTGGTAAGCCCAAACGTGTAGTTCGGGTGAACTGGGAACGTCTGGAGGAGGCCCAAGTTCAGGAGGCCTTCAACTCACACCTCCGGCGGAGCTTTTCGGGCATTCCTGTGGAGGTTGGGGACATTGAACCAGAGTGGTCGGTGTTCAAAGCCTCTATTGCCGAAGCCGCGGCGGGGAGCTGTGGTCTCAAGGTCCTAGGTGCCTCAAGGGGCGGTAACCCTCGAACCTCCTGGTGGACACCGGTGGTCAGGGAAGCCGTCCGACTGAAGAAGGAGGCCTTCAGGGATTTGTTATCCCGGGGGACTCCCGAGGCAGTTGCAAGGTACCGACAGGCCCGAAGGGCAGCAGCCTCATCCGTGGCCGAGGCAAAGCAGCGGGTGTGGGAGAAGTTCGGAGAAGACATGGAGAAGGACTTTCGGGCGGCACCAAAGTTGTTCTGGAAAACTGTCCGACACCTCAGGAGGGGGAAGCAGGGAACCATCCAAGCTGTGTACAGTAAGGATGGGACGTTGTTGACCTCAACTGATGGAGTGTTAGGGCGTTGGAAGGAACACTTTGAGGAACTCCTGAACCCGACAACTCCGCCCTCTATGTTAGAGGCAGAGCTGGAGTATGACGGGGGATCAACACCAATCTCCCGGGGGGAGGTCACTGAGGTCGTCAAACAACTCCACAGTGGCAAAGCCCCGGGGGTGGATGAGATCCGCCCGGAAATGCTGAAGGCTCTGGGTGTTGAGGGACTGTCATGGTTGACACGTCTCATCAACGTTGCGTGGAAGTCGGAAACAGTACCGAAGGAGTGGCAGACCGGGGTGGTGGTCCCCCTTTTTAAAAAGGGGGATCAGAGGGTGTGTGCCAATTACAGAGGCATCACACTACTCAGCCTCCCCGGGAAAGTTTACTCTAAGGTACTCGAAAGGAGGGTCAGGCCGATTGTCGAACCTTAGATTGAGGAGGAACAATGCGGATTCCGTCCTGGTCGTGGAACGACGGATCAGCTTTTTACTCTCGCAAGGATCCTGGAGGGGGCCTGGGAATACGCTTATCCGGTTTACATGTGTTTTGTAGACTTGGAGAAGGCGTATGACCGAGTTCCCAGGGAGTTACTGTGGGAGGTGCTGCGGGAGTATGGGGTGAGGGGGTCTCTACTCAGGGCCATCCAATCTCTGTACTCCCAAAGCGAGAGCTGTGTCCGGGTCCTCGGCAGTAAGTCGGACCCATTTCCGGTGAGGGTTGGCCTCCGCCAGGGCTGCGCTTTGTCACCAATCCTGTTTGTAATATACATGGATCGGATTTCGAGGCGTAGTCATGGGGGAGGGGGTCTGCAGTTCGGTGGACTAAGGATTGCACCACTGCTTTTTGCAGATGATGTGGTTCTGATGGCTTCATCGGTCTGCGACCTTCAGCACTCACTGGATCGGTTCGCAACCGAGTGTGAAGCGGCTGGGATGAGGATCAGCACCTCCAAATCTGAGGCCATGGTTCTCAGCAGGAAACCGATGGACTGTCCACTTCAAGTAGGGAATGAGTCCTTACCCCAAGTGAAGGAGTTCAAGTATCTCGGGGTCTTGTTCTCGAGTGAGGGAACAATGGAGCGTGAGATGGGCCGGAGAATCGGAGCAGCGGGAGCGGTACTGCAGTCGCTTTACCGCACCGTTGTGACGAAAAGGGAGCTGAGCCAGAAGGCAAAGCTCTCTGTCTACCGGGCCATTTTCGTTCCTACCCTCACCTATGGTCATGAAGGATGGGTCATGACCGAAAGAACGAGATCGCGGATACAAGCGGCCGAGATGGGTTTTCTCCGCAGGGTGGCTGGTGTCTCCCTTAGGGATAAGGTGAGAAGTTCGGTCATCAGGGAGGGACTCGGAGTTGAGCCGCTCCTCCTTCGCGTCGAAAGGAGCCAGTTGAGGTGGTTTGGGCACCTAGTTAGGATGCCACCTGGGCGCCTCCCTAGGGAGGTGTTCCAGGCACGTCCAGCTGGGAAGAGACCAAGGGGTAGACCTAGGACCAGGTGGAGGGATTATATCTCTTCGCTGGCCTGGGAGCGCCTTGGGAGCGCCTTGGGATCCCCCAGTCAGAGCTGGTTGATGTCGCCAGGGAAAAGAAAGTTTGGGGCTCTCTGCTGGAACTGCTACCCCCGCGACCCGACCACGGATAAGCGGAAGAAGATGGATGGATGGACACTGCACTCGCGGAGCACTTGGGATCGTCAACAGTCTTCAGCGGTATGTCAAACACCATACAAAATGACATAATTGAGAGCATAGCTCGTTGTATCCAGGATGAGACTGATAAAGAAATACACATTTCTCCTTTCATTGCTGTAGAAGTGGATGACACATCAGACATCTCCAATAAGTGCCAACTCACTATCATAATCAGATATGTGAATGAAAAAGGCAGTGTGTGTGAACGTTTCCTCGGCTTTTTTGATGTCAGCTTAGAAAGAGATGCAAAAGCTGTAACATCAGTTGTCATGAGAGCCATCGGGAACTACAGCCCAACAAACAAACTGATTTGTCAGACTTATGACGGAGCAAGCTGCATGAGTGGACAGCACGGTGGCGTTCAGGCTTTAGTGAAAGCACACTGCCCCAATGCGCTATTCATCCACTGCTATGCTCACAAATTACATTTGGTTTTAGCACAAGGCACAAACAACATCCAAGCAGCCAAACTGTTTTTTGCCAATCTCGATGCCTTCCACAATTTTTTCTCACGTTCATGTAAGAGATCAGCACTACTGTCTGAAGTTGATCGAGCTGTGCGTGTACCAGGGGGTTCTGCTGTGAGGTGGAATTTTAAAAGCCGCGCAGTACACGCCATCCATGAAGGACGCGGGTCGCTCTGTATCGCTTTTGACAGGATAATGACAGAGCCGGGATGGGACAAAGAGACCATTGCACAGAGTGCTCCCTTGAAGCAAAAACTTGAGGATTTTGACTTCACCTTCCTGCTCGGAGTCTTTCAGTCCATTTTCGGCCTCACAGAACCACTCTTCCAGGTTCTGCAAAGCAAGACGGTGGACATCAAAAAATGCCAGGATCGGATCATGAGCACTCTCAGCGCTCTCAAAGCCACAAGAACAGATGAGACATTCAGTCGCATTTACGATGACACGGTCAAAGCAGTCGGCGATCCTGTGCCCCGACGTAAACGACGTCGCCGCGGCTGGGACGACCTGGAGCAAGGGTTTAACCAGCACCAAGAAGGAGACGAGGAAACGGTTGTGTCTTTCCGGCGTCTTTACTTCCAGATTGTTGACGGCATAGTGTTGCACATGACCCAAAGATTTGCAGATATGGAGCACCTGCACTTTTTTCGGATACTGGAACACACATCATTCACATCGTTCTGCAACCCTGATGCATTTCCCAGCAGTGAGCTGGCTCAGCTGATCAACACGTATCCATTATTTGATGAGCAGAAGTTAAGGAATGAGCTGCACACGCTGTACAACAACAGGTTGTTTCACAAGCCACCAGGAGAGCTGATACAGCTTCTTATTGAGGATGACCTGCAGGGCACACTCTCCGAGGTCTACAAGCTGCTCCAGCTCATGCTCACGATACCAGCCACCAGCACATCAGCAGAGCGCTCCTTTTCCTGTCTAAAAAGGATCAAAACGTATCTGAGGAACACGTGTGGACAGGACAGACTTGTCAACCTAGCCACAATATCCATTGACTCTGTTGTTGTGGAGGACCTAAAGGCCGCTGGGAAGTTCTATGACATTGTTATTGACCACTTCGCTACCATGAAAGACAGGAGAATGGCCTTCCTCTTCAAATAGGGTGAGTGAAATGCACACCCCTTTCTCTCTGTGCATACCTGTTGCCTGAACTGCCCGTGTAGCTGTGTGCAATTTCTGATGTGGTTCTGTTGGTTATTGTGCATTGCTTGCCTAGATTTAGCTGCAGGTGTTCAGTCTGAAGTAGTTGTTTTATTGCAGTTGTTTAATTAGCACAGGGTGCTGCTATCCGAAAATCAGCACCGCAGATAGCATGCCATATAGGGCCCGATCACCTGAATAGATGAGATTGTTTATATTTTTGTGTTACTTTTGGACTACGGACTGAACTAATTACAGAGACGAGGACTGTTGCTGCACTTGCCATGTGTGTTAGTGTAACAGATGTAAATATGCAGTGGGGTTTATTTAATTTAATTTTGTATAATCACACACATTCTGTGTTTTATATTATTTTATTCTGTGTTCTTCATTTTATTGAATGTTAAATACCTGGCAAGGTCGGAGAGCTGTGCTCAGGAGTTTATTGTTGTGAGGACTTTCATTTCCTTTCTTTGTGATTTTACTTTTTGTATATATTGTGTCCCACACGTTTCCTCTTCCCTTTTTGTAAACGTTCCAAGCAATGAGAGGAGTCACTGAGGGAAATGTATGTAAAACTGATCAATTTATCTGTTATCAGATTCAGACATTAAACAGAGATCGTCTCAACTTTACGCTGACTCGGCGGGTCTCGTCCATTATCAACACAACACATACTGATACTTTGATGTGAACGTAAAACTTTAAAGGTCTCCTGATTTAGTTTGTGAATGAATGCTTCTTATTTATTAATTACCGAATCTACACTGCGCATTGAGCGGCTGGTATTGTATTGGTGGGGGGAGGTTGGCATAAATTAATAAGAAAATGCTTAAATTAATAAGACGAGAGAGTTTCAGATGGAGAGTGCGTGCGGACCTGTCGCTTAGATAACAGGCGTGTACAAGTCCTGCATCTGTATGATACAAATGTGTGTAAAATGTTACCGGGCGCTGTAATCACTCATCTGGTTACGTTATTGACCACCCCCCCCCCCCCCCCCCGACCCAAAAACATTGGCTTCCCCTACATTTTTCCCCACCCCACGCTACTGGTGAGTTGTGGGGTGGACCTAAGTGAAGCAGCAGTTGAGAATGAACACCAGCGCTCCCTCCTTAGAGATCTTGTCGAGAGGAACATAGGTGTTTTCTCTAAGCATCCCATGGACTACGGCCACACAAAAACAATGCAGCATGACATTCCCCTGGTTGATTCCAAGCTCTTCCGGCTCCCGTATCGTAAGATTCCGCCTTCACAGTGGCAAGATGTGCGGAAGTTGTTGATAGAGATGGAGGCGACAGGAGTCATCAGGCCTAGTAAGAGTCCATATGCGTCCCCAGTGGTGATCGTGACTAAGAAAGACGGGTCATTAAGGTTGTGCATCGACTACAGAAAGCTAAACTCCTACAGCACGAGAGACGCATTTCCCCTGCCCAGAATAGAAGAGGCCCTGGAGGCTCTGGGGCAAGCAAAGTACTTTTCCACACTTGACCTCACATCTGGTTACTCGCAGGTGGAGGAAGCGGAACAAGACAAACACAAGACAGCATTCAGCACACCCATGGGGCTGTTTGAGGCCAACATGATGCCCTTCGGACTGAAGAACGCTCCGTCCACCTTCCAGAGGCTCATGACCTGCTGTTTTGGGGATCTGAACTTCACCCACCTCTTGATCTACCTTGACGACCTCATCATCTTCTCCAAAACCTTTGATGACCATCTGGAGAGGTTGCAGCTGGTGTTTGATCGGCTTCATGAACATGGCTTGAATTTAAAACCTTCCAAGTGCCAGCTTGTGAGAAAGGAAGTGCAGTACTTGGGTCACTTGGTATCGGCGGAGGGGATCAGGACAGACCCAGAGAAGATCAGCAAGGTCAGGGACTGGGTGAGGCCCACAAACAGGAAGGAAGTGTTGCAGTTCTTAGGGTTTGCTGGATATTACAGGCGGTACGTTGGTGGCTACTCGAGCATCGCTGCTCCTTTATACCGCCTGACAACTGGTGACCCCAGGAAGAAAATAAGAGGGAGGAAGACAAGTTTGGGTTCTGAGCCGCCCTTTTTGTGGACTACAGAGTGTGAAGAAGCCTTTCAGTCCCTGAAGCAAAAATTGACGACTGCTCCAGTACTGGGTTACCCGGATTACAGCCTACCTTTTGTGCTTCAGACCGATGCGTCGGGACAGGGGCTTGGTGCTGTCTTGGTTCAAGTCCAGGATGGAGCTGAGAGAGTCATAGCCTATGCGAGCAGAGGCTTAAGCCCGGCCGAGTCGAAGTATCCTGCACACAAACTGGAGTTCCTTGCTCTGAAGTGGGCAGTGACAGACAAGTTTTACGACCATCTCTATGGGCGTCCATTCTCTGTCCAGACGGATAACAACCCCCTAAAATATGTGATGTCCTCTGCAAAGCTGGATGCTACCGGTCAGCGATGGGTGTCTCAGCTGTCTACATTCCACTTTGACATCCAGTATCGGAGGGGACAATGTAACGAAAATGCAGATGCCCTCTCCCGTATGTCAAACCAGGAGGTCACACAGGTCCTACAAACCAGTCCTCAGCGGGTGGGGATCAATGTGAGAGTGCATGGGGAGACACAGCCCACACTAGAACCAGGAGGGCCCCCTGATGAGAACACTGCCGCAGAGAACCCTTTGAACTTTGAAAGTACAGTTGTGAAGGAGCTGTGTAAGTGCACTGGCATCACAAAGACTCATACGACCCCTTACCACCCCCAAGGCAACGGGGCCACCGAAAGGTTCAACCGGACCCTCATGAACATGCTGGGGACCTTGGAGCCACACTTGAAACCCCGCTGGCATGAGCATCTTGACGCAATGACACATGCCTATAACTGCACACAGCACGATTCAACGGATTACACACCATACTACCTGATGTTTGTGAGACATCCTAGGCTCCCAGTGGACCTGATTTTTGGGCTTTCCACTGCAAGTGAGCCACGTGGATACAGTGATTATGTCCAAATTCTGTACGACAGTCTGTCACAGGCATATGCACAGGCTAATCAAACCTCTCGGCATGCTAAGGCTCAACAGAAAAAGCACTATGACAGAAAAGCACAGGGTCAAGTCTTCATACCGGGGGATAGAGTCCTTGTCAAAGTATGTCATGTGGAGGGACGGCAGAAACTGGGAGACAGATGGAAGGCACGTCCATACATTGTGGTGAAGAAACAACTCAACACACCTGTATATGTGATACGATTAGAGGACAGCGAGAGAGAGAGAGGGTGGTGCACCGCAACCTCCTCACACAGTGTATGTTCCTTCCAGTTGAACGAGCCAGTGAAGTGATAGGAGAAGAGGTTGAATCGGATGCAGCAGAGGACTGTGAGATCGATCATACAGAGGAAATTGAGGAGAATGTGGGACCTGGGACACCAGTGGTACACGATGAGCCCAAACAAATGGAGGAAGTGGATGTGGATGAAGGACAAATGGATGAAGGAGATGAGGAAAGTACGACTGTGAGTGACACCAAATCACCTACAAGGCTCCTAGGAGAAATCCACCAAGAAATCGGTGTGCCCCGAAGAGACAGTCATGTGAGTCACAAGTCCTGAGTTCGGAAGAGGACCAGAGGAGGAGAGAAAGGGGATGGAAGTTGTGGCAAAGGGCCAAAGCAAGTAGAGAAGCACGACAGGGGTGACATAATCAAGCCACAACATTCGGACTGTTAAAATGTATAACACGCACACATTTTAAAAGACAGTCATACATACAGAAAGGTTATTTGTTTCTCTTTAACTGTTTAAATAGTTTGTGCTACATGGCCTTTGTTGTATTTTGTTTGGCCTGATGGCTGGGACGCCATAAATTAAAGAAGGGGTAGATGTAAGGTAGCAGCCTTGACAGGCCACTAGGTGTTGCTGTTGCGCAGCAAATTGTTGTTTTTTGTCCATTGTGGGACACCTTATTTCTCCTGTTGTTCTGGGTGCGGCATCCATCTTGGCGCTAATGTTTGTATTCACTCCTTCAAAGGTGAGCAGTGTTAATGGCGGTAAATAATTGTACACATTATTACGTTAAAAACGTCCAAACATTCCATTTATTTAATGAATGGGTTAGTTTAAATGTTTATTTACCCGTTTGTGTATGTTTGGGAGTGCGATGTTTATGTTTTGTCTGTTCATTTGGTTATTGTATTGGTTAGCATGTAGCTAATGGGCAGGGGCGGATCTAGACACATATTCATGGGGTGGCAAGAGGGTGGCAGGAGATTTTGAGGGGTGGCATCCCCTGGCAGAAGTATATGCTGATTTAAATCGCAGTGTAACGGTACACGTACCCGTACTGAAATTATTCGATACGGGCCCTTCGGTTCGGTACACGTGTGAACCGAAGGGTACCGAACGAATATAACGTTAAATGTAAAAAATTGAGAACATGAACAACTTTCTGGAAGTAATCTTAGGTATATATATCATAGAGCGACCAAGTCATTTCATTGGACGAGAGGCATACTATGAGAGCTGGTCAAAGGGATGCGTTCAAATGTAGTCAGTAATTTGAGGAAATGGCGAACGCAGATAAAGTTGAGCTCGAAAATCCTCCAGCATCATTGAAGTCTCTAGTTTGGGAACATTTTGGTTTCGCAGTTACGTACAAGGATGACGGACAAAGACAGGTGGAATGAACCAAAGCTGTTTGTCGGGATTGTTCAACTAACATTGGTTACGCGGCTGGCAATACATCAAACTTGCACACTCATTTGAAAAGGCATCACCCAAACGTGAATATCACCGGTACCAAAAGAAAAAAGACTGAAGTGCAAACCCAACTCCCACTAGCATTTAAGCCTCCACCACTCGCAACAAGTTCAGACTGAGCCAAAGCTATTACAAACGCCAAATATCCTTATGTTGCCATGTTAGCAAAGCGCTACCTGGCTGTATCTGCTACCTCTGTCCCTAGCGAGAGGGTGTTCTCCACAGCAGGAGACATTGTTAGTGCCAGCAGATCTGCCCTTTCGGCAAGCAATGTGGACAAGTTAATTTTTCTTTAAAAAAACATGAAAATACAATGACAAGCAAGTCCTAATGTCAAGCTGGCTGCTTAGGTACTAGTACAGTACAGTTCAAATACAGATTATTTCAGTTCATCGAAATGCTGCACCTTAATGTTTATTTTATTATATTTTGTATTTATTTGAGTGAATATTCACAGTTTAATAATAATTAAAAAAATAAATATTTGTTTTAATGTTTTGTGATAATTTTTTCTGCTGTACCGAAAACGTACCGAACCGAACCGTGACCTAAAAACCGAGGTACGAACCGAACCGAAATGTTTGTGAACCGTTACACCCCTACAATCAATGTTAACTTGGAAAGCCACAATATTAATATTTTAACTCAATGACATTAGGTGATATTATTGTGGCACATCAGTAAAGCCTTACATATAAATATATAAGGTGGCAGACGTAATTTAATGAATTTTAACTGAACAATAACTGAATGAGTTTGTTTCAATCTTAGACCAAATCTATGAAGACTGCTGCAATAAGTACATTCATTAACTGTCTCATCGATGTTTGTCTGAATGAATATGATACTATTAACAATCATATTATTCCTATCAGCTGTCAATCCCTTTTATGGTTCACATATTCATTTATTATTGAATAAACTATATTTTTTGGAGGAGTTAATGATGAATGTTCATCAAGATGCTTGCTCACCCTCCTTCAAATTTGAAAAACAAGTAATTATATCATTATTGATATACAGTTACAACCTTGACTTTACATCAGAAAGAATAAATATTAAAAAAGTGACTAACTGCATCAGTTAGGGTTAAAAAAAAAACGTGTATTCAGCTAAAACATATACATCGCTGCAGTAAGTTATTATCCAGTGGAAAGTCCTTGTCTACTGGCCTGGTTAAATCAAAGTAGTTACTTTCTGTTGGCTGGGCAGTGTAGTTTTACACACCGTCTGATTTTACTTTCTCAGGACTTAAAACTGTTTTTTGGGGGCAGACCCCCTCAAAGAAAAAAAATATACACACGCATACAAGGTCATCATCTTAATAGTTTGTTATGCTCATCGAGTCATCCGTGAGCAGAGCATCAAGTTGGCATGTCTATTACAGCTGAATGCGGCGATTAATATTTTGTTCAGCAAAACGCCTCACAAACGTATTAAGATCCAAAGCTTTAGTGCGTTTTGATTCAATGCTGAGTACAGCCAAACTTGACATTCTCTTCTCTGTAATTGTAGATCGCAAATACCTCATTCCTTCCGTCTACTTGGGTCCGAAATGCTTCTCGATCATATTTCCAGTCTCGCGCCAGGGCCGGGGGAGGGGTTACAAGACTCGCGTCTTGTGCTGCATTCACTTGCACTCGGACATTAGAGATTTTCTCTCATAAATGTCCGATGAGCCACAACTTTTCTTTCAAAACAAAGATGCCAACTGGGGTGGCAGCTGGGGTGGCAAGGCTATTGTTTAGGGTGGCAGTTGCCACCCCATGCCACCCCGGTAGATCCGCCCCTGCTAATGGGCTAATGTTTGTATTCACTCCACGAAAGGTGTGTCAGAAGAGCTGCCATTGTGAAGAATAAATCACTACTCAGCGTCTCCACCGCAATCCGATCTACTGTGTCCTGTTTTCCGCCCCTCTGCATAACATCCCATCACCAATAACAAACACAACGCAGAGTCCCAGGGTGTTCAGAGAGGCTACGGGACATTTGGGTTACAAACACAAAAGCATTGTACACTATTTAAACCAATCAATATTGTGTAATTAACAAGGATAAACTGATGTTTTTTAGTGAGTAATGCAGATATCACTCTGTAATCATTTGACAGTGAGGGGAATACTTCCGGTTTTATTATGAAAACTTCGAGACCGGAAATACTGTTTTCACCCTGTGAGGGTTGACACTAACTTTACATGGAAGCTGCCGCATAGCCTATGCACAACCTGATCTCACCAGAATGCGTGACTCCACCACGACTCCTTAACACCGCATTGCGTGGTGGAGTCACGCATTCTGCTACATTTACGTGTCGGCATCACGCAAAAAAACCCAATGTAAAGTGAATGAGGCTCTTTTGTCGTGGTGCACACACGCATTTCTACAACGTCCCGCAGTGAGCTTTTATTCGATAAAACGTTTTTAAAATCTACTATATAGCTTGTAGTAACTCACGGGAGGCTTCTTTTATTTTATTTGTATTCATAATCATTTTTATTTTTCGTCAGAATGTAAAAATTACATTAGTTACGAATTTTTGTTCTCAAAAAACAGTGCATTGTGTGTAATACAACTGTGATTTTTATTAAATTAGTTTTTAAGGAAGGCCAGAGCTTCAGCTGTGTCAAATAGATTGTTCCCTTTAGTTAACGTTATTTAAAAGATAATGATCATGTCCCCTTTATTGTATTACGAGCGTCCATTCCCATTGGATAACGGATAATTTTAAGTATTCTCCTTACTCTCGATTTTACAGTGATATCTGCACTACTCATCAACACCAAATTATCCTTGTTAATTACACAACATTGATTGGTTTAAATTGTGTACAATGTTTTTGTATTTTTCCCCTTCGATTCGGAGAAACGAATATTTTTTCGGAGTTTTTGGATGGCAGAAGACACTACACTACCCAGAATCCTCAGCTATCGTTTGGGACTACACCATGTGCTTAGCTTGACAAGCCCCGTGATCAGTCCTCAAGCTCTGTGATTGGTAACCCTAACCCTCTCCAACTGCATTCCATATGAAAAAAAACGTTTCGTAAAAGATAAAATCATACTTTATTCAGCAGTGCTTGCTTTACTCTTTGAAAGTCATCACATGAATGCATTGTAATAAAAGGTTTGGCCGAATTAACTATTACACATCTATCGTAGTTCTTTATTTATCTACAGAGATCGGGCATCAGAATAGACCGGAAACTATTCTTTTACGGTTCTGTTTTAATTTCACAATAAAGTTAGTAGTAATAATCTGTTTTGATATTATTGTTTTTTATTAACTACTAGACCGCTGGGTCATGTTAAGACCATAGTTTCTGTGTTGCTGTGGGGTTTTTCCATCGCTTTTCCGTCGTAAACTAAACCAGAAACAGCAGTATATTTTATTTTGTTAACACTGTAAACTTGACAGCTTTTTAACCCGCACCTCCTACTGGTTAAAGCACGTTATTACACGTTTGGAGTAATTGCAATGCAGGTAGATTATGTTGCTTTTTAATGACTGTTTAAAATGCCTTTTTCTTAATGTCTTTCATTTTTGTAAAGCACTGTTGAATGTGTTATAATTTGATGAAAACGTTTAAATATTAAGAGTACATACAAAATAGTGGGAAAGTAGAAGGTCAATGATATAAATATAGAATAGAAAATATCAAGAAGATACTGTAAATAATATCTACAATAAAACAGTTTAGTGCCTGATAGGAGGATGTGCAAAACAGACAAACTAATAAGGCTTTATTTAAACATTAAAGAATACTTTAGGCTAAGGTCTTCTTTTAAATAAGAAAAAAGCTTTGGGGGTATCTATCTACAGATACATATTAAGCCTGACAAAGTACTTAACGTCTAATATATTGCATGGTTTGTTTTGGAACTTGACAATCAACTTTCCTGCAATGTTAACTATGTTGAAGCACTTATTTTAACCGATATTATACATATTTATTATACTCTTATAAGATGTTAGATAGAATAATACATGTGCAGAATATGACAGTGTAATGGTGGAGGTATACACATATTGATAGATGTCATGTAATGCACTGTTGAGGAACCTGTGACCCAAGTGTTGCATTCATTGCATAACTACACCGTAGTTATGATTATGTCAATAAACCTTAGAAAATCTTGAAATCTTGAAAGTGATGTGCAAAATATCAATTATATACAGTCTTTAATGAACGATTAGAGAATAACGAGTAATGAATATGCTTTATACGGATCTGCAGATAAATGTTTAGTCGCAAGCACCAACTATCAAATATCTCTCCTGATTGTTGGCACTTGATAATCACCTTCCCTGAATTTTACTCAGGTGTAACTAAAGTCTGATTTAAGGGTTGTTTATATTTCACATCATTAATCCAAATCTCTAAAGTAGCTAAAATAAATGTAGTGGAGTAAAAACACCACGTTAACCTTAAAGAAAGCCCTCAGGATTATAAAAGACCCCCATCACCCCAGCCACAAACTGTTCCGTCTGCTGCCGTCTGGCAGGCGGTACCGCAGCATCCGGACTAAAACCACCAGACTCAGAGACAGCTTCATCCCATAGGCCATACGACTATTAAACACCTGAACTTAGAAACAACATCCATAACATTCATCTGGCTGCTACTTAGAAATTATTTATCTAATATATCATATTCACAATGTAGTGACTGCTTTTTTGTCTTTTGTTTTCTTAGTTATGTTCTCTTTTATATGTGTGTGTTATGTGTTATGTGTAACGTTGCTGCCTTCTTGGCCAGGTCAGCATTGAAAATGAGATTGTATCTCAATGCTTTTATCTGGTTAAATAAAGGTTAAAAAAAATAAAAAAAGATTCCAATCACTTGTATATAGACTCTTATTGCACTATTTCACTATTTTTTCTGTGTATCTGTTTTATTGTGTTGCACTGTTGGAGGAGCCTGTGACCTAAGGGGGGGGGGGGGGATAGGACACGTTCGATTCCTGTTTTGAATAGTGTGCCGTCGATGGGTTTCATTCCATTTCAAGGTGCTTTTTGACGCTCGGTGTAAACTTTGCGCACTGCCACTCCAACATCCAATCACAGAGCTTGAGGACTGATCACGGGGCTTGTCAAGCTAAGCACATGGTGTAGTCCCAAACGATAGCTGAGGATTCTGGGTAGTGTAGTGTCTTCTGCCATCCAAAAACTCCGAAAAAATATTCGTTTCTCCGAATCGAAGGGGAAAAATACAAAAACATTGTACACAATTTAAACCAATCAATGTTGTGTAATTAACAAGGATAATTTGGTGTTTTTGAGTTGAGTAGTTCAGATATCACTGTAAAATCGAGAGTAAGGAGAATACTTACTTCCGGGTGTAAAATGCTCCGTTATCCAATGGGAATGGACGCTCGAAATACAATAAAGGGGACATGATCATTATCTTTTAAATAACGTTAACTAAAGGGAACAATCTATTTGACACAGCTGAAGCTCTGGCCTTCCTTAAAAACTAACTAATTTAATAAAAATCACAGTTGTATTACACACAATGCACTGTTTTTTGAGAACAAAAATTCGTAACTAATGTAATTTTTACATTCTGACGAAAAATTAAAATTATTATGAATACAAATAAAATAAAAGAAGCCTCCCGTGAGTTACTACAAGCTATATTAGATTTGTAAAACGTTTTATAGAATAAAAGCTCACTGCGGGACGTTGTAGAAATGCGTGTACGCAGTCATTCTATAATTTAGGGTACATTTCACATCAACAAAACTGTAAAAAAAAAAGTGTTCTTTCTCAATAGAACAATCAGTGGTTCAAGTTAGTATATTCCTCCGTGTAACATATCCACTAGTTGCAAAGCTTAAACTTTTTTTATTTATTTTTTATTTGAAGGGAAAGGATGTTTTCACTACTCAGTTTGTCAACTATGTTACGGACAAACTTGATGCCATTACAATAATTTGATTAAGTCCTGCACTTCAAGTAAAATCCAATTTGAAAGGCTCTTGAGTCTATTCTACCATATATCCAAAGATTTTTAAAAGATTCAAAAATAATTGTATTAAAGTTTTGTTTTTACATGTAATATTTTCAGCACTGTCATTAAGGATAGGGATATTTTCTATTATAAAACTACCATACAGGTCATTTTGATAGTTTTAAGAGATGTCACGTAAAACTCCAACCTGTGTAGATGTACATTATGCTATAATGGATATCAGAAGCACTATTTTATATATTTTAAATTTGAAAAAATTAGGTGCAACATAGTTGACAATGAAAGTCACACATTTGACGCAAATAACATAGTTGACTGGACACATTATTAACCATCAGCACTATGTTTATTTCAAGGAAGAAGTGCAAAATTCAATTGAAACTTTCAATTAATTCAATTATGAAACACCAAATTCATACAAAATACATTACATTTGAAATGTACTAACAAGCAAAACAAAAAATCACATGGTGCAAATTAAACATTCCCTCTGATCAGTAACTGGTGAAGGGTTGGAACAAGTTCTTCTAATTCAGACATTCAGAATTCATTTCTAATTCAATTCCTACAGAATAGTCTAAATTTACATTGAGAAATTTGACGGTTTTATCGAAAGTGTCAGACAAAGATCAAACCCACAGTAGAGGAACAAATAAAGAACAGTTTTTAAAGTAATGGTTTTGTAATGGGTTCAAACCAGCACAGGGGTCCAAGTGAAGCCTTACCTAAAAACGAAATATTAAAGAATAGTACAGTAACATTCAAATTCAACTCGCTCTCGAGCTAATACAGCTGTCCCTCCGATTCTGACACTGGAAGGGACATGCCTTGACAAAGTAGCATCCTACAAATATCTGGGCATATGGATTGATGAAAAGATGGCCTTTGATGTTCATATTGGGAACCTACTGAGAAAACTTAGACCTAAACTGGGCTTTTTCTTCCATTTAAAGAAATGTTTCCCGTCTGAAGCCAGGAAGAGAATTGTGCAGAGTTCCTTTCTGTCTGTATTAGACTATGGCGATGTGATCTATATGCATGCTCCTTCCTCCCTGCTTAAAAAGCTGGATTCTGCGTACCATACTGCTATACGTTTTGTAACGGGTGCAGGCTCTCGCACCCACCACTGCACTTTGTATCAATCCCTAGGATGGTCCTCTCTGTACCAAAGAAGACAATCACACATGTTGATTTTTATCCTTAAGTCATTGCTAGGTAAGCTGCCCTTATATATCTCCAGACTTCTGTCCTTTTATACTTGCTTTTTTAATACCAGACGAGCAGCAAATGGGATGCTTTTAAATGTTTCTTTGATGCAGTCAGAGCTTGGTAAAACTGCATTCTCCCACTATGCTCCCTTTTTATGGAATACGCTGCAAGTAAAACTTTTGTCGAGAGGCACTTCCTACTGTAAATGCTTTTAAAGGTATGCTACGATTAGCCCTTCATGAAACATGTAACTGTTTTACCTGATGCTATTGCTGATGTGATTATGCTTCTTGCCACTGCACAAATGGCCTTCTGTATTTATATTTGAATTGTATGTTTTTTGTTTAATGCCCTTGTTTTATGTTGAAACTTGTTGTGTGCCGTGTTGGTCAGGACTCCCTGGAAGAAGAGATCTTGTATCTCAATGGGACATTCCTGGATAAATAAAGGATAAATAAAAAATAAAAAACAGAACAGTACTATTCAATTGCAACATTCAGTTGGACCTTTTAGAAACTAGACCAGATGTCTTTGTCAATCTCCACGTGGCGTGGCGTCACTGACTTTGGAGGAGGAATCACTCTCAAAATGTCCTCAAAAGGGTACAAAAGCACATCCTCTCTCAGTGGCCAGAAGAACCGGTTGACTCCGGCAACGTGCATGCACTTTACCTGCACATGTGTGTCCATGACCTCCTGAATGACTCCTGGGTAAATGTCTTCATCATATTTAAGGCCACACCACTGGCCAATTGAATCAGGACCCCACAGCCTTTCATTCTCTTTGCTGTTGCCTTTAGGTGCTTTAGGCAGCGAAGGGGTTGTTTGCTGAACCTCAAAACTAAAAGTATGAGTGTCATCACAGCGACACTCATAACTTTGTCTGGCGGTGCAAGGGCAACTTACATCTCGATACAAGATCTCTCCTGGTGCCTTTGTGACCACCTGGTGGATACGCATAGTTGAGGTTGGTTGGTCATGCTTTTTCTTAATTCACGGTAGTGGGTGAATTGGCTTTTAATGTTAAATGTATGCCGTTTGAAATGTCTCAATTGGCCTTGAAACATCTCCAGCAGATCCGCCAACACTATGTCCTTTTTCTTCTTCACAGTGATTTTCATGGGGACCTTGTCCTTTTTACCATCTTTGTTTTTCTTTTCTCTGATGACTGTTTCAGTTGACCACTGAGTGAGTTCGACATTTGCCTGAAGGTTAACTTCTGCTGCTATGGCAAACTCCTGTCCTTTGCAGTGGGGACACTCGTTGTACATGCAGTCCTTTGAATTTGGATTGCAGCTTATTGGTCTTCCATGTCCACGCTCCTAATTAACTTGAGAGTGTGATGCTTTTCAGCCAGAAAGGAAAGATTCTCATGAACCTTGCAAAGACAGGTTTGTCTGTCTGCAAGTGTTGGGTTAACTACCCAGAAGGGACGCATACGACAGAACAAGGAGTAAGAGAGATTGTAATTAGGATGTTCAGTGAGAAATTTCCTGTGGAGGTTTCTCAGGGTATCATTTAAAAACCTCTTCTGTTTCTTTATCTTCCGCCTGGTGATTGTTTGTGCTTTGCCTGCTGTCAATCGGCTGCTTTCATCCCTCGTCAGGTAAGCAATGACGCTTTCTTGAATTCGGAAGCATAGGGTTTGGTACTTTATATTGCCTTGAGCAGGATTCTTGTTCCTCTTTCTGGAGATGTGTAGTGCTGTACGAACTTCTTTTTGTAATCCATACTTTTTAAGGATCCTCCCAGTTAGAATTTGTGACATTGCCTGCCTGTGTGTTCTCCTTTTGGTGGTGGCAAAGGCGTCCTTGATGTTGGCCATGAGGGCATGATGAACAAGCAATCATCTCCGCACTTCGCCAGAAACAGGGACATTGTGTAGCAGTCGCCTTGTTTTTGATGCCGGGGACTCTGAGACCGCACAGCGTCTTTTGAGTCTTTTGCGTAGTTTGTCTGTTGTTTTTTTTTGTTTCCCGAGCAAATGTTTCAGTTTTTGTATTTCTCTGTGTAATTTTGAGTGTTCTCTCCTGGCCTTTTTTCTTCCAGCTTTTTTCTGTCTGAAATAAACAAAATAAATGACGTGACAGATAATGTGCATATTAATGGCAACCTTCTACTTTGTGACACATAAACCTGTTTGTACCTTGTTTCCTGAGGTTGATGGACAACTTCAACTTGGCTGTCTGGACTGTCTGGTGGTGTAGCTAAGTTGTCTGTGCTGTCTTCCTCTGCTTCTCTGCTGTGCCTTCCTCCAATAGGCCCTCTTGCTTCTTTTATCTCTGTCACTCATCTCTGCCACTGTTTTCACCTTTCCTTCTGATCTGAACCTGTGCCATGCCTCTCTCTGCTTCTCTAAATATGCTGCCCTTCTTGCAGGATCAGCATCTCGACGAGCCCTGTATCTCCGCTGTTTCTCAGCTGCTGACATCTATTTTAAATAATTGGATCAAAAAGTGTGTTGTGACATATGTAGAATGATAATGCTGTGTAATGACGTCTACATGTCATACCAATTATCAACTAGGTTACCTGTCAACTAAGTTACCCAGTAACTCAGTTGACAGGTAACCTAGTTGACAATTTCCCTATTTTGACCCATCATTTCAATGGTAGGCCTTGCCTGGATGACCACATGTCATTTTCTTGAACAGGTTAACATCACATTTGAACATATTATTGAATTAAAATCATTAAACAACTTTAAACCATAACAATGTACGTAACATTGTTGATGGTTAATTAATATACTCATTGACAATGTGCTATTATACATAGAATATTGTAAAAAATTAGAGGACACTCACCACAGTGTGTTCAAAATGTCAGCCAAAGAGGAACATGGCATCATGTGATGCTGGTGACATGGTATTGGGACAAACCATTTTTGAGTTAAAGGGGGGAGTTCTGTTTGTAACATAGTTGACAGAACTTTTGCGGACATTCATATATTAAGATATTTAAATTATTTAAAGGAGGAAATAGATTAAAAAAATATGATTAATATTTAGTATTTAGACTTTTGAAATAAATGAATAATAGTTTTTATTTACTTTAATGGTTTTTATTCATTATTTTGAAACCAAGACACCCTCAACTGAAAAACGGACAGAGCAAAAACGGTCAATTTAAGAACATCATGACACATTTCAAGCTAAATTAAGCATAGAATGCAGATAATGTTTGTGTGATATTATAACATGCTTTCCAATAATAGGCAAAATATGATATTTTTGAAGAAAATAGAAAGAATAATTATAATTATCATCAATTGACATCAATGGACATGGAATGTACCCTAAATTGTAGAATCACTCAACCACGACAAAAGAGCCTCATTCACTTTACATTGGGGTTTTTTGCGTGGTGCCGACACGTAAATGTAGCAGAATGCGTGACTCCACCACGCAATGCGGTGTTAAGGAGTCGTGGTGGAGTCACGCATTCTGGTGAGATCAGGTTGCCTATACACGTTCTCCTGGCGAGACCTCAAATCATCTTCGTAATATCTATCAAACTATAGATCCTGCACATCCACTGGATGTAGATTATAAAAGTACAATATACACTTCTCGTTAGAAATCTAATCAAAAAGCATTTTAATGGCCAAACTATTGCACAATTTAGGATTTTCCAGAGAGGATTATTTGTGAATAAAAGAATCTCCGGAGCGTTTGCAATCAACGGAGCATGTTGTTTCTTACACGACCACTAGAGGTGCTACACTTTAAAACGTGACTCTGGGTCGTAATAAGCTGCTGAACAATTGACCTATATGGTCGTTTTTTGTAGGAGGACAGGCTGATTTTATGACACTTTGTGAGTTCCCTGACACACCGGGGACACATATTTATGTATAAAAGAAAGAAATTGAAAACATAATCAAATGTATGCCTTAGTGTACATATCACTGTCTACTGTGGATACCTGGGTCTCTGCTATATGCTATATACGACCAGTGACAAATAGCATTGTTCACAATAGTCATCTGCCATTATTATACTACTTGTCACAGTTTGCTTTTAGTTTAAATGTTGTTTATTCATCATCTTCATGGTTCATCATCACTTTTAGGGCTAAACAGTAAAGCAGACAACTGAAAAGAAGGGAAAATATTTATTACCATAAAATTACCGTTGTTAAAGCTAAACACACACGATGCTAAACGTATTGGCGGATTATACGAGTAGTAACAAGAGTGGAAAAATAATGGCTTTGTCAGCATAATCATCTCACAACCACCAAACACCATAACAAATCTGACATCTAAGTTAGGCCTACATTTTTAGCAATCATAAAGATAATAAGATATCCCTTCTATAATCTATCTAAGAAGTAGCAAACAATTAAAAAAAGAGATGGCAATGAAATTGGAGTAAATGTACATATTCCCCAAAGGGTGAATTAGATAAAACTGTCAGCTAAATGAAAAGTCATGTATTGAAATAATTAGTTACATCAAGTATCATCCAAAGACGGAAACACACGCCTGTAGGTACATTTATGAAAACATCCTATTTTCATATGGAAATCTGGCAAAGCCCATATTATGCTGTTGGGTACAGTACATCATGATGAAGAAAGTGAAATGCTTTTGTAAATAAGTAAAATGTTATATCAACATTTGTGACTTCTAACATGGGTGAATTCATATTTTCTCTCTATGTTAATTGAAAACGTAAAATCGACACCATTTTAGTTGCAGTCAAAATATGCGGTCAAATATGTCCTTCATTCATCTTGCATAAAGGCTGACTCAATATATTAAAAATGTAGATTGCCGGTATGTTCTGTGAGTTTCTCTGCCTCCACTTTTCTGGGCTGAATCTTCCATTGCAGTTTGAAGTCTGTCCATCCCAGACTTTTTAGCACTGCACCTAGCTGAAGAGGAATTAAATACAAAATAAACAGATCTTTTATCCATGTTATACACCAGGGGTGCCCAACCTTTTTTGAACCGAGAGCTACTTTTAAAGTTGCCAGTCTGCTGAGATCTACCAGTCCAAATAGAGAGGCGTAGCCATTACTGACAGCCTACTACCAGGTAAATACACACTTCTACTTGTATAAAACTGACCTTCGTACGATGAATACTCCATAAACTACTGCAGATCCTTTATCTTACCTCTTTCTAATCTACACACATACAAGTATTTAACTGAAGTTACACAACAGTGTTGTTGATACAGAGTTGGTGTTTATTCACACGTCACATACTACAGTGGGTAATGTTTTCAAGAAACATTGAACAGTGCTGCCACATATGACACATGGAAAAAAGAAAAGACTCTGAACCCTTTCTTTGCCATTATATAAAAATAGTGTTGCTACAAAAGTATAAATTAGGCTTACTAATAAGACAACTCAGATCTGAAGCTACACAGGAATCTGCTGCAACAGTGCAATAAAAAAGACAAAATTAATAGAATCAAACCCTTTTTTTGTTGCATTTTAGTAGATTATAAAAATAAATGCCTTTTTAAAATAGGATGCAAGCAACATAGTTTCTTAACCTGAATTGATAATAGACTATAATCAATTTAAGTTTGCATTCTTATACCATTTTGTACAATAATTATAATGAATAAGTTCAAACAAACTCAAACTTACAGCTGATTAATAACGGTATCTAACTTGAGTTTTTATCATATCAAAAACCTGTTGAAATGCTACTGTTATTTTTATTACGTATCGGCAGCCTCCAGGCACCCTTCTTTCACAACTTCGCCATCTCTGAAAGACTTCATGTGTTACGCAAGAACGTGACTGACACGTTAAGATGCTATGGTAGCAGCCTTGCTCTTGTTGTTGACCTGGTGAAAATGGACTGCTGTGCATGTAGCTGTCCTTTCAGGCCCCTCCCCTTTTGGAGCGTAGGGCAGAATTAGGAGGGAATTCCGTCTCGTAGCGTTTGTGCACTGTTTTGAAATGCCGCTCCTAAATGACCCTTCTTCGATAAAGCCACGCTCGCATTGCAGATGAGACAGATGGACTTTGAATTGGAATAGATACAAAAATAATCATCCTCCCACTCGGAGTGAAAATTATATATGTTTTGCTTCTGCCATAATTGCGGTCTTGTGTGTGTGCGGACTGTCACTCCTGTTGACACGGACAACGTTAGCGAACTAGTGCACTGCCCACTGCTCACCAGCCACGCCCCGACACATGGGGTCACGCCGGCCAATCACAAAGCTTTGATGCGTTCAAGTGCATTATTCTGGCACAGGAAGATTATGTTACAGGACATTAACGATAAAACAGAATATTGTTGTTCTATTTTTAGACACATCTCGCGATCGACTGGGAATCTCCCCGCGATCGACCGGTCGATCGCGATCGACTGGTTGGGCACCCCTGTTATACACCAATAGTTCACACTCTAGAGCAGGGGTGTCCAAACTGTTTTCAGCGAGGGCCACATACAGAAAAATATACGAAGGGCTGGGCCACTGAGGTGAGGTATATTGCCTCATAAGTTAAGTTATAAGTCTGCAAAATAAATCAAATGTAGGTCAATTATGCTTAATACATGAATATGCTTTAAGAAAAACAACAGCCTACATCCCAGCTCTCCATAGGGTTTCATTTATTTAGTTAGCACCTCATTCCTTAAAACAGAAGCCTCAGATTGCATATCATAAGAGGAAATAGGAGGGGTTTATTTCAAGCGTGTTATGAAAATAGGTTATTGGGCTTTTTTCTTATTAACTTAGATTTGATAGGAAAATAAATCAACTTAAACTGACTACATTTGTTTGAAAAGTGGGCTTCTTAACACATGAATACTGTGTAATATCTGTTTTCATCTATATTTAAGAAGTACAATACATGACAAGCACACGTTTCATCTGTGGGCCATACTCCATTATACGTTTTGAATTAGCTGAGGGCCGATTCAAAATGGCCCGCAGGCCGCATTTGGCCCCCGGGCCATAGTTTGGACACCCCTGATGTAGAGCCTCATGTCATGCTTCTTCAAAGACACAGAAAGAGAGAGAGTTGTACCTGCTGGAGGATCTGGCTGTTAGTAGCTGGATCTGATATGTCAGCGTCTGTCTCAAACGTCATCTTCACCACAGTCTTCCGTTTTGGATCTGTACAATCCCATATCACAAACCAAAGAGACACATACTGTCAATAGGATTATATTAGAAGAAACAAAATGTTTATACTGAATAATCACCTAGATGGCAGATGAAATGGAACTTCTCCCAACACTGAGCGTCATCCCAGTCATGTTGCTCATTCTCCCTCACACAGTCCTGGTTACCCTCATTGTTATTTGGCTGTCCAATCGCCCAGTTTCTAAATACGCTCTTGCTGTTATCAGACCAAGACCAAGGTAGTCGGTACAGACCAACCATGCATAATGATTGGACGTCACCTTATAGACATTTGCGTTTTCTTCATTGTTCTCGATCGTAGGTAAGTCTGTGTAGTGTTCTCGACAGTAGGCGCGGGCATCTGTCCACGTTTTCAGAGTCGAGATGAATACATAGGTTTTCTCAGCTTGGTCTGTCTCTGCAATAGAAAGAAGAGTTAATTAAATAATTGAAATTAGCATTTTCCGGCAATGTGCTGCTAGGCGGCAATTTTATATGTTAATCTTTTCTTTCTTGTAGAGAGTTTGATGCAAAGATGAAACCAGTATGGTATCTGTTAAATATTAAGCTGGAGGCAGTTGATTAGCTAGGAAACCAAATACTTGTCTAACTGTGAATGAAAAAAAAATAGCATATTTTACTTTGTACCCAATTGCTCAGTTTGAAAGAAATGCTTCTTAAGAGGGAGAATTTACAAATTGTATATTATTGGTCGGATAATACCAGCGAATCAAATAAATCACTCTGACTCTTAGAAAATGTAATAGGTTAGTCACCGTGATAATTGGTCAATTACATAAATATAAGCATATTGATCACAACATTTCTTACCAGTGTAACAAACAAAACCGTACAACACATTACAGGAAATATCGTTCCAATTTCCCTGAGTGTCCATCTTCACACAATACTGTGTTTCTGCATTATTGGGTGAATCAGAACCCCAGGATTCATAACCAGTTTTGCTCGTTTCACCAGTCGCTGACCATCTCCAGGAGTTGCTGCTATTGCCCATGCTTCCTTTCCAGGATTGTGTGTCATCCCTCAGGCCGATCCATACCGCTTCAGTGTTCGAACTAGGTCTGTTCAACCTGCTAATGTCCTCCATGCTTTCAAAGGTCGCCAGGTCAGTGTATTTAACTCTGCAGTAGTGCTGAACCTCATCCCAGGTCTTCGGCAGGTTGACATAGTGGAACTGACGGAGGATGCAAGAGGAGGGGATGCAAAGTCCTGGGGATTGATGATAGAAAGATATATGTGTAGTGGCCAAAAGAGAGCACTAATATGTACAAATATGTAAATAGCACTCCAGATCTTACCAAAGAAGAAAAATATAACTTTCATGTGACAATCCATTTACGATTTAACTGTAAACAGGAAGAAAGTGACAATATTAATAGTTATCACAAACTGTACAATCACACAGGAATGTTCTCGTTTTCTGGTTGCTCTGGTGAGCACTCCTAGAGATGTTGCCGAAATTCATTTAAATTAACATGGTGAGCTTATACTAAAAAAGGGAGATGTTTGGCTATTTTTCATAGCCTTATAAAGTGTGTTTCATAGTGGTAAATCAGGGGAAAACCTGTGAAATATGTTCAGGTGGCCTACAAGGTACTAAATCTTTAACAAATTATCGTTACAAAAATATTTGTTTTATACTCAATCACTGGGAAGAATTGACTTTGATAGTTACTCGTAATCAAGGTTTTGGTGATTTGCAAGTCAAACGACATCAGGAAGTCTAGGCTCAAACTGGACTACATTTGTTTAGGGTAGGCCCGGTTCTACGGGGGTGCATAAGGGTGCATTGCACCCTCAGTTGAGTCGTTATGCACCCTCATTAAAAAAAATTAAAAGTGAAAAAAAAAAAATGTAAAGTAAAAAAAAAAATTAAAAGTGAAAAATATTACATATATAATAACTGTAGAGGAAACTTCTGTGTAGCTATGCAGTGGGAGTCACCGACTCAGGAAGGAGACACGGTAGGAGCAGTAGCTTTGATGTCAAACACTGATGGTTTATTTGGAGTTACGGCCGGAGGATTCACATCACAAGTCCAAGAGCCAGAGGTTCTGACTTCACGGTAGAGTTGCCACGTCAATTCTCAAGAACTCTACCTCAGACCCATGTATTTAACTAGTTGTGACTTCTGAGAGCATCATCAAACTGCTGCATAACACCTCTATCAGCTGACGCCAACAGGCAGGAACAGGGAGACAGAACACTGAGAGCACAGCAGCCAAAGTTACGAGGTGCGTGTGCTCAATCAGGACAATTTGAACTGATAAACTGGGTCAAAGTTATGGGCCTTGGAAAATATTTCCACAACAATAACAGTAATAAGAATAATAAGAATATAGTTGAAATAAAGTAAATTGTAATTGTGGTTAAATAACATTGTCTGCTGCATTTATTTTGTCAATTTAAACGGTAGCCTAAGTAACGTTATTATGTCAGGTGCGCGTGACCTGTGCCTCTGCGCGTTCGTCATCTGCAAGGTGCTTACACAGCAGTCAATGATAGACATCAGAAAATGGTTAAAACAACCAGCCCTTATCGCCAGCAGTAACACTGCATCTACTGCAGGTAATACCAGTTCAGATCATGGGGACATTACGTTACCTGCGGCCACTGTCGTGGACACTAACATCCTCCCGCCCGACTCGCCAGCTTTGCCCGCCTCGCCCACTGAGGCGGAGCAGCCGCAGCCGTCTTCGTTGCCCCAAATACCGCCACCCCTCGGCGGCCCGCAAGTGCCAGAGGACCTCGGCAAAACAGAGCCTGCCCAGGTATATTTAAAAAAGTACCCAACTCGCCTGTACAGTGGGGTATAAGGCGCTCATTTTGCAGCTCATGGTTTCAAAACAGAGATTGGCTGGAATATTCCTGTAAAAAAGATGCCATCTTCTGCTATGCATGTAGACATTTCGGTCTTAAAAGGGGAGTGATTTGTAAAATATCCATAAAGAAAAAGTAAATCTGTTTACTTTACAGTTCTGTTTCATATGGATGTTGAGAGATATCCTTAGATCTCTTCATTTTGCTCTCAAAATGCACCAGATTGATGCTTTTAACTTCAATATTTTAAAAAAAATCTTCCCGGGGGAGCATGCCCCCGGTCCCACCTAGAGAAGGTGAGGACCCCCTTAGAGGGTGTTAGTTCCACTCCCCACTTATAAAAATAACACTTTACCACTGCGCCCTCTCTAATCTCAGATGCACCCTGAGTCATTTTGTTCTGGAACCGGGCCTGGTTAGGGTGAACACGCAGTGAAGCCATAGAGACTACATTTCAATGGGTAGTTTGGACCAAGTAAACTGAAATGAAGCAATTAAGCGGCACTGAAAATAACCTGTATTTGTAAACTATTTCTTTGCAAAAACATTTCCCAAGTTACAGGAGGTGCCCTGACTTGCAAATGTCCACTTTATATCTTTGGTTATGTTTCGCATTCGTCTGCCTATAAATCAGTCGAGGCAGAAATCTAATCTAGATGAGGGAAGAATACCACTTTCTTTACTGAATTGAGCTCAAAAAGGTAATAAAGTAACATGTCGCATTTAGACAAAACGGCACAGATATGATTTTAAAAAGGCTCAAATCATAGATTAAATATAACTTTTTTAAATGAATACATTTGGAAACAGACTTAATAATACTTGAAAGCTCCTATAAGCAATTATGAATAAGAATATCTATCAAAGAAACAAGACTTGAATTTAATTCATAGCAGCTTTTACCTTTTTTGCAATTCTTAACATAAAAAAAGAAAACTTAAATCTTTATTAAAATGTATTGTTTTGCCTTGCTGACAGTATTGTAAATGTGCAGTGATACTGTATAACATTATTTATTTATTTGAAGAATAAAGGCATACTCACTCACAATGATTGCTGAGATTGGACTTCCTTGCAATAGATCCTCCAAATATGCAGTCGTCTGCTAATCCCCTTTGCTAATACTGTAAGGTTTATGCTCTTGTCACTATTTTCATATATGCAAAGCACAACCTTAGGTTAGCTCGCTATAGTTTGACCAAGGGCAAGGGAAAGGTCAACGATCTTGCTGCAACTACTGATTCATTTCATAATTGACTTGACTGAGGGCTGACCTACTCACTTTACGAATATAAAAAGAGATGGGTATTTTTCCCTTAGTAAATGATATGTCTCTTGGTTAAAGTGCTTAAAGGTCACCTATTATGCAAAATCCACTTGTTCAAAGTCTGAAGACACATTTATGCTGTTTATAAACATAAACATTTGAAGAGTAGCACACCAACAGTTGAGATAATTGATATATATCCATAAAAAAAAGTGATGTTAAATGATATCTGTAGATCTCCAAAACCTTAACTTTCTGACAAAGGTTTGAGTTAATTCCAAATACCATGAAATTCCTGAGAACCAGAAAACAGTAGTGATATATTTATTATGAGAAAGTGAATACTTTTCCTTAATATTCAACAGCTTTTTGTTATAACTAAACGTTGCTTTTTATCTTGTTTTTGGATCGTAAATTAAAATCAAATAGACTCAACCATCTCTTTTTCCTCAAGGCAAAAAGGGATTTACTGAATATGTATTGGCTCTTTTTCCTTGTCTCAGCAAGAAAGCAAAGACGCCTGAATCTAAAAATGACTTTGCATCAGAGCTTGATTGAATCGTTTTTAAAAAACAGATGTTTAATACAAAGTAGAAATGTTAATTCCAATTATATTTCTGACAGAAAACATCGGATGGGAGATTTAGGTTTCTGAGTGCTTAGCCTCATTTACATCATCATTAGCACTAAGTGTATGTTGACATTATATCTATTCCTACATTTCAATGAACCATCTGGAAAGACTTGAATTGCAAATGTTCTGAAGCTTGCAAATAGTTTGTGTTTTTAGTGATGCGGTTCAAGAACATTTACCTTCAAACAATCAAACAAACCAGAAACAATTCAAAGTTCCTTGTGGAGTTTTTGGCCAGTAGTGTTGCATACAACAAAGTCGTATAATAGAACAGACACATGGATATATTGTTATCTGCCTTTTAAACATAATGGCAGGTGCTAAATATTAATATTTACCTTTGTGCCAAATATTTAAAGCAGACCTATTAAAACAAGGTGCTCGTTAACATTTCCCTGATATAAGAAACCATCAGACTGCCACATTTTACTCCTGGATGTTGGTTTTGTGAATTTGAATGATACATTTAAAGAGATTTGGATACAAAAACAATCTAGTCATGGCAAAATGTCTATGGAAAATAAATATATACTGAAGTAAAAACACAGACCTAACATTTACGACTATTAGTTCTTAAATCATAACACATGCTGTCTGGGCCTATTTTCTTTTCTTTATTATTTGGTCAACATCATGGTATTGTGATGTCAAATACCACCATTATCAAGATGACTCACATTTTATATCTCACAAGATGACTTTTCTTTGTGTACTGTTTAATATTTTGAAGTAAAATGTACTTTACTGTATATTTAGGTTCTATAGTCTATAGAGAGTATATAAAGCAGTGGCGAACCGTGGCCATCACAACTGGACCTTCTGTAGACACGCCCCCCCCCCCGCCGCCGCCCCTCCCCCCCCCCCTATAATGTCCGTCTTTTCACTGAATTGTCGTCTTGAAAAGGGTACTCACAACAATTCCGCAACAACTTCATCTTCACCTGTTGCACTTGTCATTTCAACGTTAAAAACAATAAAATGGCATGAATTGCTTCGTCGCATTCATCTAGAAGATCCTCTGTCTCGAGCCAGTTAACTAGCGGTCCTTCTAGAATACCCTGGAACCGAGGGAAACTCTGAAAGAATACGCCCATTGGCTACAAATCAATATATGATTGGTTGATCAAACTGTCAGTCCAAACGTACGCTCTCATTCAGTGCAACGGCCAGGGCATTCTATCAAGGATGTAGAATACCTTGGTTGAAGGATATTCGACCCAGAACAAGATCTGATTCGTTGCTTTCTTTTCTACTGAAATGCGTAGTGCATGGTCCGAGAAGGACAAACAAATCAACGTAACACTGTAATATTACAGATTAACAACACGGATACGATTATCATTTATTCATTTTATATACATTTGATTAAATTTGATTACCTTTTATTAAATCTTATTTATATAATTAAATCGATTTTTTGTTTTTTTTATCTGAGTGTTCCAGGGTATTCTCTGAATACCTTGAAGGCCCTGACGGTTCGCCACTGATATAGAGAGTATACAGTATCAGTTTTTATATTTAGGGAACATTTTCACATTTACGGGATTACCTTCAAATTCTATTAGAAGATATTTTAATATACTCTAAAACAACTAAAAGCAACTCAGATTCTTACTGATATTTATATTTCCTTTGAGATATTTGAGGGGTCAGTGGCTCAGACCATAAAGATTTGGCTTGGCAACAGAGGGTCACTGTTCTAAGTCCTCGAATGGAGAGGCAGCACTTTGCCTCCTTACCATATGGCAGCTCATCTGTGCCACAGACCGAGTTCAAAGTTTATAATGCTTGAAGTTTATTGATTTCTAATGAGCTCACACAATAATTATTATTCAAGCAGTTCATATTTTTTATATATCTTAAAATATGTCTGTTAGTGATTTCAAACAAAGCTGGCTAAAGTCAAGACAGTTAATTGTATATACAATACATTTGTGTACAGTGACAACACAATAAAAAGTATTATAACAGAAAATAATACAATTAATGTAACTGACTGTTGTCTGTATCATACACTAAACAGAAACTAGGCGTATTCAGCCTTCTTGAAGACCCTGAACACAAACTTGTATATGGGGAACATGAAAGGGACTTCATGGTCTTGCTAGTAGACTTCAACACGCACATGTTGGCAATGATAGAGACATTTGGAGAGTCATGAAGGGCCTCCCTGCTCTGAACCCGAGAGGTGACTTGTCATTTGAGCTCTACATTCCTATTTTGTTAACTAAATCACCAAGTTAATGTACAACACACAACAAAAAGCATCTCTTTTGTAAATTACTGTTTTGTTATGTTTATTTTAGCTAAAGTGAACACACATTACTTGATTTACAATACAAAATCATTATAACATAGTAGGTTTGCTGTCATAGCATATTGAGGTTCATTGAGTTTCTCTGCCTCCACTTTCTTTGGTTGAATCTTCCGTTGCAGCTCAAAGTCCATCCCTAACGTGTTAGCAGTGCACCAAGCTGAAGAAGAATGAAAGAAATATACCAACATTATATGTTTTTTCTGCCACAGTAAACTAAAACCAAAACAGAAAAAGAAAAAGAAAAATAGTTGTACCTTCTGAAGGATCTGGGTGTTAGTAGCTGGATCTGTTATGTCAGCGTCAGTCTCGAACTTCATCTTTACTATGGTCTTCAATTTTGCAGCTACACAGTTCAAAACATTGAGAAACATACACTCAAATTTGATCGTTAAAAACCCCAGGAAGAAATTATTTGTGGTGTTGAAAAATCACCTTCATGGCAGATGAAAGGGTATTTGTTCGAAGACACCTCGTCATCCCATTCATGCAGATTGTTCTCAGCCGTACAGTCCTGTATACCCAGAATGTGATTTGGGCTGCCACTTTTTCCTTTTGTGAAGCGGCTTTGGGTTTCGTCGGGCCACAGCCGCGGCAATCGGTACATTCCAATACAAGAAACAACATTGGGTGCTTTGACAGAAAATCTCATTATTTTCTTCTTCGTTCTCAATCATAGACATGTCTGTGTGGTGTGTGTGTGTGTGTGTGTGTGTGTGTGTGTGTGTGTGTGTGTGTGTGTGTGTGTGTGTGTGTGTGTGTGTGTGTGTGTGTGGTGTGTGGCAGCAGTCCAGGTTTTCTCAGTTGAGATGAACAGATATGTTTTACCATATTCATTATTTCCCTTTGTTACTATAATAAAAATAAATCTAATTTTTAAAGACCATGTTTAACATGTGCATAAAGAGGTAATTTTCAAACTAAAAGCAACTTTGAAAATAACACTAGATTATTAAGAGAACAAATGTAAGTCAAATCCATTGGGTTAACTCTTTCTTACCATTGCAAAATAAAAGTGTGGATAGAGTCACAGCGTCCATCGTACCATGTTCCATCATTGCTCATCATCACACAGTATTCATGTCCATCGGGTTCGTTTGCAGCCCAGTTTTGGAAACCAGTTTTTCTGGTTTCACTAGTCAATGACGATCTCCAGGAGTTAGGTTCATTGCCCATGATTTTGTTCCACGATTTTCGGTCAAAATTTTCGGATTTTCGGTTTACCTCTCTGAAGAACCAGCACCTTACCGTGGTAGAGAGGTTTGTGTGCCCTGATGAACCTGGGGGCTGTGTTGTCTGGAACCTTGTGTTCCTGGTAGGGTCTCCCATGGCAAATTGGTCTCAGGCAAGGGGCCAGACTAAGATTGGTTCAAAAGACCTCATGAAAGAACAACAAAGAAGTGAGGATACCCGGCACGGAGGAAGCCCGGGGTCCCCTTCTGGAGCCAGGCCCAGAAGGAGGACTCGTCGGCGAGCGTCTGGTGGCCGGGCTTGCCACGGAGCCCGGCCGGGCCAAGCCCGAAAAGGCAACGTGGGCAACACCTCCGCTTCTCCGTCCCACGGGCCCACCACTTACGGGAAACATCGATGGGGTCGGGTGCGCTGCCAGAAGGGTGGCAGTGAAAGCGGAGGGTCTCGACGGACCAGACCCGGGCGACAGAAGCTGGCTTTGGGGACGTGGAACGTCACCTCTCTGGGGGGGAAGGAGCCGGAGCTTGTGCGGGAGGTGGAGCGTTACCAGTTGGATCTGGTTGGGCTCACCTCTACGCACAGCGTCGGCTCTGGAACCTTACTTCTGGATAGGGGTTGGACTCTATTCTTCTCCGGAGTTGCTCAAGGTGTGAGGCGCCGGGCGGGTGTGGGGATACTCACAAGTCCCCGGTTAGGTGCTTCGTTGTTGGAGTTTACCCCAGTGGACGAGAGGGTCGCCTCCCTACGCCTGCGGGTTATGGGGGGGAAAACTCTGACTGTTGTGTGTGCTTATGCACCCAACAGCAGTTCAGAGTATACGGCCTTCTTGGAGACCCTGGAAAGAGTCCTGTATGGGGCTCCTGAAGGGGACTCTTTAATCTTGCTGGGAGACTTCAACGCACATGTGGGCAATGATGGAGACACTTGGAGGGGCGTGATTGGGAGGAACGGCCCCCCTGATCTGAACCGGAGTGGTGGTTTGTTACTGGACTTCTGTGCTAGTCATGGATTGGCCATAACAAACACCATGTTCGAACATAAGGATGCTCATAAGTGTACGTGGTACCAGAGCACCCTAGGCAGAAGGTCCATGATCGATTTCGTTATCGTATCATCGGACCTGAGGCCGTATGTTTTGGACACTCGGGTAAAGAGAGGGGCGGAGTTGTCAACTGATCACCATCTGGTGGTGAGTTGGGTCGAGTGGCGGGGGAAGCCTCTGGATAGACCTGGTAAGCCCAAACGTGTAGTTCGGGTGAACTGGGAACGTCTGGAGGAGGCCCAAGTTCAGGAGGCCTTCAACTCACACCTCCGGCGGAGCTTTTCGGGCATTCCTGTGGAGGTTGGGGACATTGAACCAGAGTGGTCGGTGTTCAAAGCCTCTATTGCCGAAGCCGCGGCGGGGAGCTGTGGTCTCAAGGTCCTAGGTGCCTCAAAGGGCGGTAACCCTCGAACCTCCTGGTGGACACCGGTGGTCAGGGAAGCCGTCCGACTGAAGAAGGAGGCCTTCAGGGATTTGTTATCCCGGGGGACTCCCGAGGCAGTTGCAAGGTACCGACAGGCCCGAAGGGCAGCAGCCTCATCCGTGGCCGAGGCAAAGCAGCGGGTGTGGGAGAAGTTCGGAGAAGACATGGAGAAGGACTTTCGGGCGGCACCAAAGTTGTTCTGGAAAACTGTCCGACACCTCAGGAGGGGGAAGCAGGGAACCATCCAAGCTGTGTACAGTAAGGATGGGACGTTGTTGACCTCAACTGATGGAGTGTTAGGGCGTTGGAAGGAACACTTTGAGGAACTCCTGAACCCGACAACTCCGCCCTCTATGTTAGAGGCAGAGCTGGAGTATGACGGGGGATCAACACCAATCTCCCGGGGGGAGGTCACTGAGGTCGTCAAACAACTCCACAGTGGCAAAGCCCCGGGGGTGGATGAGATCCGCCCGGAAATGCTGAAGGCTCTGGGTGTTGAGGGACTGTCATGGTTGACACGTCTCATCAACGTTGCGTGGAAGTCGGAAACAGTACCGAAGGAGTGGCAGACCGGGGTGGTGGTCCCCCTTTTTAAAAAGGGGGATCAGAGCGTGTGTGCCAATTACAGAGGCATCACACTACTCAGCCTCCCCGGGAAAGTTTACTCTAAGGTACTCGAAAGGAGGGTCAGGCCGATTGTCGAACCTCAGATTGAGGAGGAACAATGCGGATTCCGTCCTGGTCGTGGAACGACGGATCAGCTTTTTACTCTCGCAAGGATCCTGGAGGGGGCCTGGGAATACGCTTATCCGGTCTACATGTGTTTTGTAGACTTGGAGAAGGCGTATGACTGAGTTCCCAGGGAGTTACTGTGGGAGGTGCTGCGGGAGTATGGGGTGAGGGGGTCTCTACTCAGGGCCATCCAATCTCTGTACTCCCAAAGCGAGAGCTGTGTCCGGGTCCTCGGCAGTAAGTCGGACCCATTTCCGGTGAGGGTTGGCCTCCGCCAGGGCTGCGCTTTGTCACCAATCCTGTTTGTAATATACATGGATCGGATTTCAAGGCGTAGTCATGGGGGAGGGGGTCTGCAGTTCGGTGGACTAAGGATTGCACCACTGCTTTTTGCAGATGATGTGGTTCTAATGGCTTCATCGGTCTGCGACCTTCAGCACTCACTGAATCGGTTCGCAACCGAGTGTGAAGCGGCTGGGATGAGGATCAGCACCTCCAAATCTGAGGCCATGGTTCTCAGCAGGAAACCGATGGACTGTCCACTTCAAGTAGGGAATGAGTCCTTACCCCAAGTGAAGGAGTTCAAGTATCTCGGGGTCTTGTTCTCGAGTGAGGGAACAATGGAGCGTGAGATGGGCCGGAGAATCGGAGCAGCGGGAGCGGTACTGCAGTCGCTTTACCGCACCGTTGTGACGAAAAGGGAGCTGAGCCAGAAGGCAAAGCTCTCTGTCTACCGGGCCATTTTCGTTCCTACCCTCACCTATGGTCATGAAGGATGGGTCATGACCGAAAGAACGAGATCGCGGATACAAGCGGCCGAGATGGGTTTTTCTCCGCAGGGTGGCTGGTGTCTCCCTTAGGGATAAGGTGAGAAGTTCGGTCATCAGGGAGGGACTCGGAGTTGAGCCGCTCCTCCTTCGCGTCGAAAGGAGCCAGTTGAGGTGGTTCGGGCACCTAGTTAGGATGCCACCTGGGCGCCTCCCTAGGGAGGTGTTCCAGGCACGTCCAGCTGGGAAGAGACCAAGGGGTAGACCTAGGACCAGGTGGAGGGATTATATCTCTTCGCTGGCCTGGGAGCGCCTTGGGATCCCCCAGTCAGAGCTGGTTGATGTCGCCAGGGAAAAGAAAGGTTGGGGCTCTCTGCTGGAACTGCTACCCCCGCGACCCGACCACGGATAAGCGGGAGAAGATGGATGGATGGATGGATGGATTTTCGGTCATCTATGAGTCCGATCCATGCCCATGAATACAGAAAATGCGGTTGAAGCATGCTTATATCATCCATGCTTGCAAAGTCGCCAGGTCAGTGTATTTCTCTCTGCAGGAATCCTGCGCATCGGTCCAATTCATTTTCAAGTCAACATAGTAGTGCGTACGTGTTGGGAAGTGAGAGCAGGAGCTGAGGCTAATTCCTGAAAGGTAATGTGAGGAAAATATTTTAATAAATTAAAAACTTAACTTTAAAAAAATTGAAATAATATTATTAGGATTTCATTAAAATACCAAAGCATTAATTCAAACAGGTCATGCGTCTTGTCTGAAGTCTGACAACTGTTTATCTGTTTTAATAAACTTTATCACAATTTTGAGGCAGAGTTTTCATTTTTATTTTACTTCACTATCTTTGAGAGGGAAATATGGCACCTTTCCCCATTTTATTTACTTGACACTTTGAGTGACTATAGTTCCTCTTTTATATACTTTACAAATGGTGATATGATCCAGGACTTTCTGAAAACATACAGTGGATAAAAAAGAAATCTCGATCCTTATCTTTTATAAGTGCATACATCTCTATCCAATACTGTGGTGCTGTGTGAATCAACTCAAATGTAAAACACATCCTTGAAATGAGTCATACTCTTGACCTTGAAATCAATTTCAAATGTATACTGCAAACAAGAAAGAAAATAATAAATAAAAAAGTAAATAATAGAGAACCTCTACATGACCACAATGGGGCGCCACTTTTTTTGTGTAATGAGGACCTGCTTACCATTGTTAGAAAGTAATTTAAGTTATGTTAAATCATTTCATGTAAAAAAACATTAACTGTTGTAAAAAAAGCAGAGTTATCAGCCTGTCTCTTTTTTTACCTGCAAATACTTTGAACAATGATTGTCTAAATAAAACAAGCAATTTCAAAGTTGTATGCTCGCTGTTAAAAATCATCTTAAGTAGATTTTTTTATAAAAAAACTTGCAAATGGAAATGAAAAAGTATAGTAAAGTTTAAAATCCAGCTGCCGAATAAGCTTGATATCGAAGCTCTTTGCAGTTAACCTTCAAAGATACAGAGGACGAAATAATTTGCTTTAACACACCCAACAATATGTTCATTATGCAAAACATTTGTGTGAGTGTGTGTGTGTGTGTACGTGCGTGTTTTTGTGTGGTGTGTGTGTGTCTCAGCTTTTGAATTTTGTGTGACGCACTTTAGATATGATGATCCAAACAGATTTATTGTGCCCTTCTTCCAAATATTACAATAACAATTCATTGATGTCACTTATTAGGTAATTAAATGAATATTTAAATTATACAATAAGCAGCTGTTGTTCATGATTATTGAACTTCTTAATAAAAGAACAAGGACCAAGGACAATCATTCATCACGAAAACAGTTACTAGTTTAACATTTTAATAGTACATTTTTAACAAGCATAGATTCTACATGTTCTAATTGGAGGAGCTTAGATGCAAATAAAACATTGTATTCATTTATATTGAAGTACACAATTAAAACAGGGATAAATACAATACATAAATATACCTTTAAGTATTACTCATAGGACCCTCTGGGTGTTTGCTAAACTTGTCATTTTGTTGTATTAAACATAAAACATTAGCAATTCTTTTTTTTTTTGTTCGCCCATGGATGCAAATGCACTGAATTACTGTTTTATTCAATGGAGCCTAGACATTGCTTCATCAGAAAGGGCTGACAGCAGGCAAGCTGAAGTGGTGATGGGCACTTATATTGATTTATGAAGGTGGTTAAATATACTGGTGGCAGAGGCTAAACAATCGAAATGCCACCAACTAGCAAGTTGGGGTTGAGTAACTTTTCCAAAGACCCTTCGGCATTTTATATCAGACCAAGGATTGAACCACCAACCTTTGGTGCAAGTTACCAAAAAAATCATTAAGTATTATGTGAGAAAATAAATGGATATGAAGAATATTTCTGAGCTTATACAGTATTTATAAGTCACTATATAAATCATAATAATCTCTAAGTCACACATGAAGTGAAAAACACAACAGTTTAATGTAAATTAATTTAAAACTGAAACATGTACAAGTGAGACTGAGCTTTTCTGAGTTCAGTCATAATTACAAAAGGGGAAACACAACAACATATTCCATAGTAACTTAATGAAATACAGATAGTAATCCTTATATTTGGTATGCTGTGTAAACTCCATGTTGTGGTGCATTTTTCTGGGAGTTACTCTCACAGCATCAACTAGAATCTAAACAGAAAGGAAAAAGCACGTTTAGTATTAGAGAAATTCCAGTGTGCATGTGTGTGCGTGTGTGTGTGTGTGTACCTTTTAATCCTGTCATTGCTCTGTCATGTGCGCTTCACTGGCAGTTTCTTCCAGGTCAGTTTGAAGTCTGTCACTCCCTTTTTAGCAAGTGCTGCCTGCAACTGAAGGAGACGGGTGATCATTTTCCTCCCGCAGTCCTGTTTCCATCACTTTAGAGATATAACATTGATTAAAATATTGTTGTTCCCAGAAAAGAATGCATGTCCCCACAGAGTGAGTGTGTAAACTCCCTAGAATAGGGAGGTGTGTGGTGCAGCGGGTTGTGCGTTGGTGTTCAGTCAGGGGTGCACAGGTTCAAACCCCGCTGCAGTCAGCATGTGGTTGTGTCCCTAGGCGAGACACTTTACCCCAAATTGCTCCTGTGGGGATTGCCCACAGTACTGAGTATGTAAGTCGCTTTGGATAAAAGCGTCTAACAAGTGACATGTAATGTAATTATGTCCCCACAATATCAGTGATACAGACATACAAACACACATATTCACACACAATCCTGTTTCCATCCCTTTAAAACAATGTTAAGCCCTGAGCCTGTGTTTCAGGCCTCAGGCTCGAAAATGACATGCCCAGAACAAATGACTATACAGTTGCAAGAAAAAGTATGTGAACCCTTTGGATTCTCCACACATAGCGTTGTGTGTTCCTTCCAAACAACTCAATTTTGGTTTAATCTGTCCACAGAATATGTTGCCAGTAGTGCCGTGGAACATCCAGGTGCTCTTTTGCAAACTACAAACGTGCAGCAATGTTTTTTCTGGACAGCAGTGGCTTCCTCCGTGGTGTCCTCCCATGAACTCCATTCTTGTTCAGTGTTTTACGTATCGTAGATTCGTCAACAGAGATGTTAGCATGTGCCAGAGATTTCTTTAAGTCTCTAGCTGACACTCTAGGATTCTTCTTCACCTCATTGAGCATTCTGCGCTGTGCTCTTGCAGTCATCTTTACAGGACGGCCACTCCTAGGGAGAGTAGCAACAGTGCTGAACTTTCTCCATTTATATACAACTTGTCTTACCACGGTAAGTGGACTGATGACCATCAAGGCTTTTAGAGATACTTTTGTAACCCTTTCCAGCTTTATGCAAGTCAACAATTCTTAATCGTAGGTCTTCTGAGAGCTCTTTTGTGCGAGGCATGGTTCACATCTGGCAATGCTTCTTAAGAATAGCTAATTACCAATTATTAGCTTTAACCAACACCTCCAATCTCGTCTCATTGATTGGACTCCAGGTTGGCTGACTCCTGACTCCAATTAGCTCTTGAATAAGTCTTTAGCCTAGGGCAGGGGTGGCCAACCCGCGGCTCTCGAGCCGCATGCGGCTCTTTGCCTAGTTTCATGCGGCTCTTCAGTTCATATCGAATTGTATATGTGTGAGTTTGGGGGAGAGACACTGACTCCTGACTAGTGTTGCACGGTATACCGATACTTGAAAGGTACCGCGATTCCCTGCCGTTAAAAACGTTACTATTCCTCCGTTTCATTAGTATCGGTACTTTAAGAATGACGGGGGAAAGTACTCCGGTGAGAAAGCGCCGTTTAATAAGAGCCGTGTGTGATCAGCGCTATGCTTCCATTCCCTGCACTGCAGCCGTGCCTGCAGTCCCGCCCCTCTCTAGCACGCTCAAGTGCCTCCCCTCTCTCATGCACGCGCTAGCTGCCAGAGCATGTGAGAAAACGAGAAGCATGGCTGCAAGTGGGAGTGCAACTGCCGCTGCGCCTCGGCTTGTTGACAAAAAAGACGCCAGAAGCGAAATTTGGAAGTATTTTAGCTATATCTCTGACAGTGAGGACAAGCCTACAGACACCACGAGGCCCGTCTGTAAGAAATGTATTAATTTTATTTAATACGAATTATTGTCATTTATTTTATTTATTGTTCTCATTGTTTAAAAGTTTGTGTTATGGTTATGGTTCTGGTGTGAAATAAAGCACGATAATTACATTTAAGACGGTTTCCCTTTTTTTAAGAAAAGTATCGAAAAAGAATCGGAATCGCAATTCTTGACTTGGTATCGAAAACAAAATGTTGGTATCGTGACAACACTAGCTAGCTACTCCTGACAGTTAAACCTGATATTTAGTAGGTCTGTTAAGTATTGAATGCTGATAATTCTGACGTAATTTGGCCGGTCAAAGTTGTTTGGGCTCGGATAAAATCGCTCCGTTACTTTCGTCCCGTGTTACTTTCGTCCCGGCTCTCCCTACGTGTGTATGTGTGGTGTCAGGAGTCAGTATGAGAGGATGACAGCGTGTCTAATTTTGATGTGGCCCAAGAGCCAATCACAATAATACCTGTGATGCTGTGAACCAATCACCTTTGAGGGGGGAAACCTATCGTTGATTAAACACTATCCAGTGTTTCCCCTACCATTGTCTTGGAGGGGCGCTGCCCCCCGCCAACGGAGCCCCGCGCCCCCCCTGGAATTCAAGGTGTTTCAAAATTATATATAATTATTATTATTTTTTAATATATACATAGCACCAAATTGCAAATAATCTATAACTACTGTCACTTTTCACATTGAACATGTGCTCTTTTATTAAATAAACTAAACGCTTTCATTTTAAGTTGTGAGTTTAGTGTTTTTGACCCTAAGAAACACTGATGCATTAATCAATACCAATAATCCACAGCTCCTCTCTCTGCTCCAGAGGATTTAAAAAAAATATATCCCAATGCCACAAAAATGCATCAGTGACGTGGTTGAAATCTTGTCTCCAGAAAACAAAAAACTGAAACAAGCGGTATCAGTGACTGTGTGTTTGATGTGGCTCTTTGCAGTAAAATAGAAAAAAATTGGCTCTTAACCTCTGACTGGTTGGCCACCCCTGGCCTAGGGGTTCACATACTTGGTCCACCCTGCACTGTGAAAGTTTACATGGTGTGTTCAATAAAAACATATAATTGTTTGTGTGGTATTAGTTTAAGCAGACTGTGTTTGTCTATTGTTGTGACTTAGATGAAGATCAGAACACATTTTATGACCAACTTATGCAGAAATCCAGGTAATTCCAAAGGGTTCACATACTTTTTCTTGCAACTGTATCTTCACTTCTAAAAGGGTTAAATTAATAATCTTTTTTCTCAAATAAATTATAAACCTATGAGTTGGATGTAGAAGAGTCAGAATCAATATAGAATTTTAATATTTTAAAGTAAATACAGATTGAACTAAGTATTTATTCAACAAAAAGAACTTGAATCACAACAACAACAAAAGTCACACACACCTGCCGCTGCAGTTCAGCACTGCAGGCTGGATCCTCCATGTTTGCGCTGGACTTGATACTCATTCTCACCACGGTTTTCCGTGCTTTGTGAACTGCACACGGTCACAAACAGCAGGCAGCGATTCATAAAAAGATTCAGGAGAGCTGTGTTAATTTTCATGCAATGTTCATTAGTTTTCAAAGGGAAATTAAATGAAAAGTTTACAACTTTTTTGTTATTCTTGCTTGAAAACGGTCTGTGACTAAAACTTGCTTTTTAAAAAGATGTGTACAGATTTGAGTGTGAAGATGCTTTTTTAATTCATTTTGATAGTCTTTTTCTCCAGCAGCACCTCAACATCTGAAAGACTTAATTGTTATTAAATTAAGTTTAATATAGTGTTGTGAATGCATTTAATCTAACAAATCAACTACATTTTTTACTTTTTAACATTCCTTGTAAAAAATGTATTCTTTTTGCATACAACATGGTAAATACAGCCAAAACAATCCACATGCATTTTAATCCCCAAGAAATGTTTCCAACTCCATTACCTGATTTTCTCCGCTTCACACAGGGCTTCCTGTTAACAACCTTGACTCAATAGTTTGGAGGACTCAAATGCACAACCCAGAGACAAAAAATGTTTGAAGAAAAATAATCTTTACTTGCAAAAACAAAATCACTCTTTTAGAGGAAATAACAAAAATGACAAAAGTAAAGCGCTCACATGGAGGGAAAAAGGCAAAACACTGAATCTCTTTAAGCAATGGCTTGGATCTGGCTTCTTGGGACAATGAACAAGACGAACCGACAACTAACAAGGGGAGACAGGACAATATATACATGAGGTAAGTGGGCACAGCTGGAAACAATCGATGGCGGGAAAAGGAACCAGAGCAGGAAGTAAAGGGACCTGGAATGAGACAAGGTGATTACAAAATAAAACAGGAAGTGGAACATAAACTAAACTAACATGAACATGACGATCACAAACATGACAACTTAACATAATTGACGGGACACTACACTTCCTGCAATGAGTGACATCTGCAAAAACAGCAGAAACCAGATAACTACTTCAGTTTATATCATACTGATAGTCAGGGGTAAAAGTAGAAGTTTACTCTGGTAAAAGTAGAAGTCCTGCCTAAACTTCATTACTCAAGTAAAAGTAAATCAGTAGGGCTTCGAAATGTACTTAAGTAAAAAGTACCCATAACTACCAACTTTTTTAAAGAGCAACTGACTCACTTTATATTAAAGGTCCCCTATATTTTCATCCATATATTATAGGTCTCAGATATATACAAAACATGTCTCTGAAGTGTTTGGCTCCAAATACCAAACAGATCATTGCAGCATCCCATAATCCCCTCTGTTTCAGCCCTGTTTCAAAAGTGCTGATTCTCTGTCTGTTACTTTAGATGAAAATAGGGAGCCCCTCCCCACGCCCCTCTGAGAGAGATTTGGTTAAAAAGAACACAATGTGCTCTAGGAGGAGATTCAGGTGATAAGGTGGGGGGGGGGGTGGTTACCATGGTTGGCGATTGGCTAATGTTTACACAAGCCAAAAATCGTTATGACATCACAAAGTGGCCAAAATCTGATCAGCTCATTTTCAGACAGGTTTTTATATAAATGGATCAGGACAAAAAGTGAGTGAATCTTTTTTCCTGAAACTTCCAGAATCTCTTTACACAGAAGGGACACATGTTTATGTATAAAAAATGTGAAAAAGTGGATTTTGCATAATAGGTGAACTTTAATAGAACAATAATGTCATTGTTAGCTAATTAATTTTTCGATGCTGAACAACCGCAAAATGACAACGTTTTCATTGGTCCCTCTTCTTTCGTGTTAAAATCAATAGGCACGCAATGACTCTAAATAATAATGATCAGGCTACCAAACACAGATTAAAACTAAAGTAACAAACCTGTTTTGAAAATGTAGCTAAGAAGTAGAAAGTACAGGTATTTGTGTTAAAAATGTAAGAAGTAAATAGTCGTCAGAAAAATAAGTAATGGAGTAAAGTACTGATACCAAAAAAATGCACTTAAGTACAGTAACAAAGTACTCCACTACTTCCCACCTCTGCCTCACCCCATCTGGGCTCTGGGTAGTCAGTCCCACTTGTCCCCCCACTACGACGCCCCTGCTGATACTAACTGAACTTTAAATATGATTAATACACCTTCCATGCTTTGCGTAATGAGACAATTCTGCACCGCTTCTATCTGCTTGAAAACAGGGGAAATATTTGAGTCATACCTCCATAGCAGAAGAAAGGGTACGTTGCGTTGCAGGGCTCATCCGTCCAGGTTCCATCTTTCAACACTACGGCTGCACAACTGTCTTCTCCGTTTGAGTTGTCAGGTTGCCCCTCTTGCCAGTTTGTGAAGTTGTTTTCTCCAGCTTCTGACCAATGCCAGAGTTTAGGTCTGCTGAGGCCAATCCATATTTCTGTTTGGTTCCCCTTTGACTGTACGTCAGAATTCACCTTTGAATCAGGGATTGTGGCCAGAAGCCAACCACTTTCTGTACAACTGGTTTTGGCGTCATTCCAAGTCATCTCTCCTTCACCTTCATGTAACTTCTCTAAATCTACATATAAAAATAAATAAGTATTATATTATAGTAGCAAAACTAAACTAAAAAAGTATGTGAGCATCCAAAGCAAAGTATACAATGTGTATAGATTTGATGAAAATTGTCCAAAATAATTCAAGTACAAAAGTTTGGTGTACAATTTGGCCATACATGTAACTTTGACTCCACATCATGATAATGCATAAAAATGCAAGCTAAACAATGAAAAAGTATGGAACAAGGACCTCCAAAATGTGTAGATTGTGGAAAATAAGCGCTGGAAACATCATGTTGTTGCAGTTGTAAAATGTAAGATATTCTGCTAAGTAAGACGAGATGTCAGATCATTCTAGTTGAGTTGAACCAGAAAGGAGAGCACTGAAATATCAAAACGATGCTAATTACCATCTTGACAAACAAAGGGTTTCTTAAGTGAGCAGTTGGCAAAGCCCCAGCGTCCATCATTGTCGATGGTCACACAGTACTCGTCAGTGTCAATGTTATCTGGTTGAACATTTCCCCATTCAAAATATGTGGCTGTTTCTCCATCCACCCAGGTCCAATCTGAAGCGTTCTCAAACAGTCCGATCCAGGCCTTGTCTGTGTACCCCGCAGTCTGAATGTTCATCATTGAGGTGTTGTTTTCCAAGCTTTGTATTTGGGCCAGTTCATTTTGCTCCATGAGGCAGTACTGATATGCTTCATCCCAGGTCATGTTCTTATTGATGAAGAGGTAGCCGTTTCGAAAAGGGGTGCAGGGGGTGCAGAAGCCTGAGGAGCAAGGTAGATTTGTGGAAACGTGATATTTGGAAAGTCAAACAGAAATTAAAACGTTGTTTTACTCAAAAATAATTGGACAAAATGTGATGTTTTTTGAAAAATATGATGTTCAAACATATACAGACCAAATACCAAAAACATCTCACAGCTGACAAATAGGATTATTTGATGGTTTGTTCCCATAATCTCATAATCTATCATTCTTCACATGATCTCACCTGAGAGCAGGAGAATCACCACCAGAGTCTCGTCCATGCTGACTTTAACTCTATTTACAATAAAGATCCAGCATGTTCAATTAGTACTCATATACTTAAGTACTAAAAGTACAAGCATCAATATATAATTTAAGAACAAACCATAAGAGTCATGCAGAATGGCCCATTTCCGATTGATATAAGATTAAATATTGATTCATTAATGAGTATCTATATATTGCCAGATGGCTTGTGGGTGACAACTACACACTCCTTTGACAAATTAAAATTGTAATATTAATGTTCTTCTCAGAAAAAACACCTAGAAAATAAGAAATTCTGAAGTTGATAAAAATAAAATACAATTAAGACAAGATACATACAATTAAAATGTTTATGCTGTCTCTCCTCACTAATCTTTCCTGTTTCATGTCACAAGCAACATAAAGAAATTGAAGATAGTTACAGAAACAATCACACTTAATGAAGCTATAGATATTTAGCTTAGATATCCACTTACACTTACCAAATATAGATTTCTTCAGTTGCTTGTTTGGTGTTTTACTACTACAACTGTGTGTTTGAGGCAAATCCGTACAGCTCATCTCTAGCTGCTTGATGAACTTTAAAAGACACCGATTGGATGAGAAGAACTGTGACACAGCTTTGATGAAAAGTGTTTCCTCTATCAAAGTCTGAAGACACATTTCTGCTGTTTATAAACGTAAACATTTGAAGTGCAGCACACCATAAGTAGAGATAATTGATATATATATATATATATATATATATATATAGATAGATATATATACACAATAAAAGCTTTATCTGTATATGTGCATATATAAGAATTTTTTTTAATGATGTCTGTAGATCTCCAAAACCTTAATTTAAGGCAAAGGTTTTAGTTAATTACAGATAAAACGAAAGTCATGAGAACCAGACAACAGTAGTCATATATTTATAGAGGAGAGAGTTAAAGGCACTTGCTTTTCCTCAAAATGCACCAGCCTTTATTGATATGTTTTATACAACTTAATGTTGATAAAATCCCAGTTTTTGATCCTATTTTAGGAGCCTAAAACACTCAAACATCTCTTTATCCCCAAGGGTTTAAAAAGACAAAAAAGGATTATACTGAATATTAATTGGCTCTTTTCAAAGACGCCAGAATTTGAAAATGTCCAACAGAGCTTATCTGAACTATTTGAACACTCTGATGTTTTAATACTAAGTGGAAATGTTTTAGTTAATTCCAACTTTATTTTTGACAGATAATATCAGAGATTTATGTTTTGCCACATTTACATGATCATCAGCACTGAGTGTATGTTGACGTTCAGTCTATTCTCAGATTTGAATTAACCATGTAAAGCCTTGAATTGCAAATGTTCTGAAGCTTGCTACTCGTTTGTGGTTTTAGTGATCAGGTTCAAGAAAATGTACCCGAAGCAATCAAACAAATCAGAAACAATAAAAGATGCCTTGTGGAGTTTTGCAACCAGGGTTTCATAGGAAAATGTTGAGCATTCCCATGGCTTGTTTCGGTGAGTAACATTAGTTGTAGGACAGAAAGTTAGATCCTAGATCAGACACATGTGTTCTATTGTTTCCTGAAATTTACACATGTGATATTTGCCTTTTGTGACACATTCAACATTTGTATTCTGATCTGTTTAAACAGGGTGCGATTTAATTGTAATACAAATGTTTGAACATTAACACTCAATCACAGTTTAGTTTCTCTCATATTTCTGACATAAAACATCAGAATTTACTTAAGTAGTTTCCTCTTTACCTGACTCATTGTCTTCTTCATGAGATCAGAGTGGATGCTGATGTCGTGTGTTCACTCACATTTGAATAAAACAACAACAGAATTTGGATACAAAGAGGATAAAATGTTTGTGCAGACAATTCTATACTGAACCAAAAACACCAACCTATCATTAATGACTTTTCTTTTTAATTATAATAACATATTTGAATTGTCTACACTAAACACAGTTATTTCTCTATAGTGTAATTCTTTACCTGGTTTATAAGTTGATGACATGGAAAAAACCTGCACATGATGATCCTCCACAGGTGTTTTCACTTTGTGCATGATGAATTGCTACGAGTAAGTGACTATTGTGCAGCCTGCTCATGGATCGTTGGACTTTAAACTCGTAAATATTTGCTGACAATTTACATTATAAGAGCTCTGAATACAAACACAATCTCCACTCTTAAAACACCGACTTGAAAATAAATTAGCCTACAGTTAAATATCTGAGAAAAGTATCCTCAGTTGTTTTAAGAGATTTGTTTTATACCTCTTTTTCACTGATATGTAGCTCCTTCTTTTACCATACAACGGTACAACTACTGTATTTAATGTATGTGGAATTCTGCAGCCAGATTTTAGAGATTTAGAAGTTTTGGGTCTGCAATTTTGGCTTCAAATCTGTGGACCTGCTCTGCATCGAGGTGGTTTTTATCAATCCTAAGATGTCACCTTGTTGTATGTTTAGTGTGCTATGAATACAGTCATAAGTATAAATGTTATTCTGAAACATATCTTTTAATACAATGATCATACAATCTGAGCGCTTTATCTGGCATTTAAAGGTCCCATGTCATGCTTTTCTGGTTATTACCCATCCCCTTGTGTGTTATGTAGGTTTTTATGCATGTAAACGGTCTGCAGTCACAAACCCTTAAAGTACACCCTGTAGCGAGTACAAAAATACCTGTCAATGCTGCCCCAGAAGGCCTCGTTGGAGATTTCTCTTTTTCCATTGTTTATTTCTTGGGTATAGGGCTATGGTATAGGGACGTAACATAACTGCTCTGCGGATTGGTCCATTTGGCCCAATCTGCGGAGCCGTTACGTTTGGACCAATACGCGGACTTCCTCACACACACACACTCGGCGGGACATTGCAAGGCTCGCTGCTGCGAGGAGCGGGACATTGTGAGCTGGCTCACTGGTGTGGGGTCGGCGAGACATCGAGACACCGCGGAACTCAGCCTGAGCACACACACAAACTCCCAGCCAGGCTGCGGGTGTGTGTGAGTGTTTCGGGCTGGGTTTAGCTGTGTCTCGCTATCTCGCAGACGGCCACTGGGCTCACAGGGCAACCCAGTCTCACGGCATTTCGTGTTCACCAACACGATTTTTAATCTATTGATTCGTGTTCACCAACACGATTTGCCCCTTTTTTTCGTGTTGCACAGCACGATTTTAAAAGCAATGTATTTCTACTGCCTGCAGCACGTCTTTTTCTCCGGTCGGGTCGAGGAAGACCTGAAGCTGTGTGGTTCATAAAAACATGTTCTTACTCAATATCAAGCCACAATTATTGCTTTTATTTGAAATCGTATAATTTCGGACTTTTGTTGCCGTCTGTGAGGAAAATAAATGGGGCTCAGAGCCTCAGAATACGGAAATCTGTATTTTTAAATATTTGTTTCCTTCTAATTCGATATTCTTTTCAAAATAACACACTGTTATTTACTCACCAATAACACACAATTATCCTTGCTTTTATTTATTGGTTTAATTCCATAATCTCAGGCTTTTTTGGCGTCCGTCAGGAGCTGAATTTCAAAATAAAAATAACCGGAAACAGATGTAGGCCTATAAGGGACATTTCGAGCATCATTGCGATTGTCAACATTTCTGAGTTTAGGATGGCCGAAGACACTACACTACCCATAATCACCAGCTATCGTTTAGGACTACAGTCCCCGTAAGGTTATGCAGAGCGTCAAACAGCTGTGCGAAATGGAACGAAACCACGCCAGACTATCCAAAACTGGAATCGAACGCCCCCCCAGAACTACACGCTGGCTATTGTGTTTCGCAAAATGTTCTATGGGACGTCTCTACTGAACGTTTTCGTTTTTACCACAATTAGAAGTTGCCAGTATTAAACACATTGGTGTTATCAAATGTAAAACATATAATTAATAAATGGGTGAAAATCGCTTGTGTCCATAATGCGCAGCATTAATACCCACATGACAGCTCATTGTTACTTTGTAATTCTACTCCACTACAATTCAGAGGTTAACCTGGTATTTTTACTCCACTGCATTTATTTGAGTTACTTTGCAGATTCTGATTAATTATGTGAAATATAAACAACCCTTAAATCACACTTTAGTTACACCTGAGTAAAATTCAGGTAAGGTGATTGTCAAGTGCCAACAATCAGGAGAGATATTTGATAGTTGGTGCTTGAGAAGACTAAACATGTATCTGCAATTGACATGAATGGAAACGAGTAATAAAGTATATGCATTACTCGTTATTCTCTACTAATAGTTAATTAAAGACTGTATATTATGGCTATTTTGCACATCCCTTTCAAGATTTTCAAAGGTTTATTGACATATCATATACACAACTACGGTGTAGTTATGCAATGAATTAAACACTTGGGTTGCAGGTTCCTCAACAGTGCATTAAAAGACATCTATCAATATGTGTGTACCTCCACCATTAAACTGTCATATTCTGCACATTTCTTATTCTATCTACATACATAAGAGTATAATTCATATGTATAATATCAGTTAAAATAAGTGCTTCAACATAGTTAACATTGCAGGAAAGCAATATATTAGACGTTAAGTACTTTGTCAGGCTTAATATTTATCTGTAGATAGATACCGCCAAAGTTTTTTTCTTATTTAAAAGAAGACCTTAATCTGTTATTTAATGTTTAAATAAAGGTTAATTCGTTTTTCTGTTTTGCACCTCCTCCTATTAATATCTTTCTACATTCTGCACTAAACTGTTTTATTGTAGAGATCACTTATAGTATCTTCTTGTTTTTTATATTCTATATTTATACTTATTATACTCTTAATATTTTTTTAATCAAATAAAACACAATAATTCAATAACGTGCTTTAACCACTAGGAGGTGCACACAAGGTACACACAGCCATAATAACTTTGTATTATTAGTGTAGGACACTTTTGTTTTCGTACAACATCTGAAGATGTGTAGTTTTATTCATGCTTTCACATAATTTTACAGCATATTGCTATACTATTTCAGACTCAGTATTTACATTCTTACATTCAAAGAAAATCAGTAATATCTTTAAAAACTACAGTCCTTTTATATCAGCTGTGCACCGTTATGATGTAAATATAACCTTTCTGTGAATTAGATCAAATGTAAAAGTCAGCCGAATTAGTGTTGATACTGCAAGGAGACGTATTGTGTGAAGAGAAATTGAAGATGTTGTTTAATTGTTAAATATATTTATGATCCACGTCAAGTATTCCGTTTCGGCGGCATTTCTTCAGTTTTTCCAAAGGTCTTCTCATCAGGGCTCTATAAATAAAGAACTACGGCAGATCTGTAATATACAATGCAGCCGAGCCGTGTATTACAATGCCGTTATGTGATGACTTTCAAAGAGAAAAGCAAGAACACTCGGAATTAAGTATTATTTTATTCTTTTAAAATGTTTTCCGGATTTCATATCATATAAACACCAAATCCCAGCATGCATTGCGGCTAAAACAGCGACCTTAAAACCATAGCTGAGGATCTTGGGTAATCGCTCGAAATGCCTACGTCTGTTTCCGGTTATTTTTATTTTGAAATTCAGTTCCTGACGGACGCCAAAAAAGCCCGAGATTATGGAATTAAACCAATAAATAAAAGCAAGGATAATTGTGTGTTATTGGTGAGTAAATAACAGTGTGTTATTTTGAAAATAATAACAAATTAGAAGGAAAAAAAGATTTAAAAAATACAGATTTCAGTATCCTGAGGCTCTGAGCCCCATTTATTTTCCTCACAGACGGCAACAAAAGTCCGAAATTATACGATTTAAAATAAAAGCAATAACTGTGGCTTGATATTGAGTAAGAACATGTTTTTATGAACCACACAGCTTCCGGTCTTCCTCGACCCGACCGGAGAAAAAGACGTGCTGCAGGCAGTAGAAATATATTGCTTTTAAAATCGTGCTGTGCAACACGAAAAAAAGGCGCAAATCGTGTTGGTGAACACGAATCAATAGATTAAAAATCGTGTTGGTGAACACGAAATGCCGTGAGACTGGGTTGCACAGGGAGGGGGGGGGCAGGAGCTCCAACAAGCCGTTTAGGACAGAGAGTGAATACACATACAGAGATGCTGTATGAGAAACCAATGTGAGTTTGGAAAATTGCACAATATAAATCTATTCTAGTAGACCTCAACAATGGAATTATGATCAGTAGAAATGGCCATGACATGGGACCTTGAAATGAAATACCTATGAGAGAAGGATTTGAGACGAGTGTCTTCTTTAAAAAAAAATAATTGTGCAGCTGATTTGAAATTCACGTAAATAAGAAAATCTCTGTGAAGAGAAGCTACTTATTGAGTATTGGACAATAAAATCATTCATATTATGCAACAACTTGCAAAGACAAACTAACAGGGTTTCTCAAGTGAGTTGAAATCAAGGTGTAAAAATAGCTCCACCCAGTGGATAACAGTCGCTACTACTCTGAAGATTGATATAAAATACTTGGATATCAATAAAAACACAATACAAAGAGTATTCTTCACTTGTATTTATACTCTATATTCATCAGATATTTATATATATATATTTATATAGATATTTACATATGGCATTGCCAGTTGAAGAAACAGATATTTCAACAAAAATATATGACAACCACATCAAATTCAGTGCTATGCTGAATGCACAAAAACTTTGATTAAAAACACAAAAAAAACAGAAAGTGGGGTAAACAGCAAACACGTTTACATGTAGCCTTTACATGTTACTTGGTTTTTCTGCTCCAGAACATGGGCAAATGTAGTGTTGCTGAAAATGGCGTCATTGACCCCTCCAGAAATCACCAGGCAGTGTACAGGCAGTTGACAAACACAAGTAAAAAATTAAATAAAAACACTATAAATGCTGAAACTTTGAACTGATGCTTTCTGAGGCAAGGGGAGAAGATCCAAGTAATGATAGTTTGCATTAAATACAGCCATGCATTAAGTACAGCCATGCATTAGCAGCGGTCGTCACACATTCTTCAATACATTTTCTGATAGCTTGCCTTCCTTGTGACATGTATCAGTCAAATATTGGACCAAACAAACATGCAGTATGTAAGGTTCACATTGTCTCTCACATTCACCCGCTCATCAGAGAACACACTTTGGAATTGACTAATTGGTTTCTACTCATATCTTTTCACAAAGTACTCTTTGTTCTCTGGAGAATTGAAAAGCGCCTCCAACGAGCTATCTCTTCTATAAATACAGTACATGTTTTATATTTTTCTCTCTTCAGACCCCAGATGGTCGACTTAACAAAAATAGAATAAAAAATAACTTTCAATACATTCTAGAAACAAACAACTGGATTGGTCGAACAGGGAGGGTGAGGGGGAAGCTAGAGGCAGGTCCTGGTGGAGGTGGTGGTGGAGGTGTGTGGATTAGGTGGAGGTGTGACCCCTCAGGAAGATTTCAAGGGTGCACTTTGAAGGACAGCAGTTCCTCCGAGTGCATGTTGTTGAGTGAACGCAGCTCGGGAAGCTTGAGCAGCAGCTTGGTGAAGGTGGTGGCCGACTCTTCGCCGTGGTTCTGCATCACCAAGTTCCTCAGACCCCGGATCAGTTTGTCCTGCAGGGCCTCGACCGAGTTCAGGTCCTGGATCCCTGAACGATCTGTGCCGGGACAAGAGGGGAGAAAAGGTCAATGTCAGACAGAGCAGGGCTTTAATAATGTTTTAAATCACATCAGAGGGACTGATCTAACAAATTGAATGTGTAGTGCAGTGTGGTTGCCCTTAAATACATCAATAGTTGTTTTAATGCTGTGTATATGTCTATATGTTGATTCAATTCAAATAGATCATATTCTCACTGCAAGGTTCATAAAGAGCCTTCTAACAGCAATAGTGCATAACTTGTCCATTCCAATGTGCTCTCATACATGAAAATATTCAAAGTGTGTTCTTACCGGCTGAGACGAGCACCACGGCTGTGAAGAGGTTCATTTCCTCAGAGTCCAGCCTCAGCGCAGCCAGCTTCTCGCTGAACTCGCACATGGAGTTGAGCAGCTCGCCGGCACCCAGCGCCCGCAGCGTGTCAAGGCTGTAACGCTTTCCACTCAGGAAGGTCACCGTCCGCTCGACGGCGTTGAACAGGGAGGCAAATCTGACCATCAGCACCTGGGAGTCAGAAAAGGGAAGGGTTTCTTTAGTTTATGGTTTGGTTTGTGCAGGTAAGCAATTTAATCTGTCTGTATAATAAATCTGATGGTGGTTATATGATGAAAAACGTATTTAATCTCAGTTGCGCAAAAAGAAAAAATTGTGAAGTCTCTTTTATTTCTGTTGAAACTTTCAGAACAGATATTATTCACAGCTGTTTGGGAGAGCCACATTGGCTCCTAGTGTTTAAAGAGCCTGCAGTGTTTCACAAAAATGTTGCTTGTTTGCCCTCTTACCTCAAAAGTTCCAGCTTTCAACAGGCCGACCTGGTCGTGCTCTGGGAGGTCGCAGAAGCCCGAGATCCTCTTGGCAAAGTCGACCACATCCCGCACGGCGGGGGTGAAACTCATGGAGAACTCCTCCCAGATCTCCTGGCTCGGCTTGTGGGGGTCCACGTAGGGTGAAGCGTTCATTGGACAGACCTGGAGAAACATTCAGACAGAAGGTCAATCAGAGAGGCTCATCAAAGCTTTAACTTCAGTGGTAAAAGCAGAATAGAAATATGTTTTAATAGATGAATAGATAGATAACTCACCAAGTATGCTCTATTATTCACGCAGCTGGTTGGTCCATTGTAACCACTTGAGGCCGGTTTTGTGTTAAACCCATGTTGTGTGTTGCTGTCATCTGACGGCTCACACTTCAGGGTGCTGTTGAGCTGCTGAGGCTGGTAAACCTTCTCCTCGCTGTAAGCAGTGTTGCTGACGTGTTGGACTTTACTGTAAGAACCTTGCTGGTACCCCCCCACAACTGCATTGTTGTTCCAGCAGCTCCAGTTCTCCTGCTGCTGCTGCTCCTCCGCCCGGCCGTCACCCCCCACCTCCAGGGCGGCACTGCTCAACGTGGGCGACGCCTGGTCCTGTTGCTGCGCCCTCTGCTGGCCGAATGCAAAGGCCTCTTGGTGCTGCCTGTTCAAAGCAATGAGGGACTCATCCTCTCCGCTGTCTGACGCACAGGAGGAGGCGGAGCTGGAGTTGGTGTCCATTGAAACCACAGACTCTGAGTCCTGGGGGCAGTGCGGGGAGGAGGGGTTTGAGCTCGACAGGGAATCGGAAGCAGAGGAGGAAGAGGGCGAGGAGCCGGCGTCGCTGGTCATGGCCTCCATGGGAGACGCGCTCTGGTGGCCGTGCAGCATGCTGTGCAGCTGGCTGTTGTTGCTCATCATGTTGTTCATGGCATTCTGCATCTCTAGCAGCATCCTTTGCTTTTCCCTCTTTGGGATGCGGCCAAATCGGACAGCTGGGAGTAGCAAAGTGACAGCCATTAGAATGTGTCAAGAGTAAATGAATCACACCAGCTCACTGAAACTTAATATGCTGCTCACCATCTCTGGACATGCCGACAGACAGACACTTCTTGAAGCGGCACTGCTGGCAGCGGTTCCGGTTGATTCTCATTATGGTGCAGTTCTCCATCTTAAGACACTTCTTGTACTGGATGTTTTGCTGGATGCTTCTTCTGAAGAAACCCTAAGGAACCACGAGATGAAAAGCGTTAGTCATGGTGGAAAGAGGATAACATTTTTAGAGGAGAAATGTTGTTCCAGGAACTAGTCTCACCTTGCAGCCCTCGCATGCATGGACGCCGTAGTGGAAGCCGGATGCCACATCACCACACACCTTGCACAACAGCACCATGCCGTTAATTTCTGAAAAGACGAGCAGTGATCAGATATGCCATTTTTTTTCTCATTAGCATAATATTTTGTATGATAACATTTTTATATGCTTACTGGTAATGTTGCTCTTGGTAGATGTGGAGGAGCGCCCAGCCTTCTCAATGCCATGGCTACGTTGGTGGCCATTTTTAGTAGGCGGAGAGATATCCACCACCATGCCCACTGCCCTGCTGGGGAGGGAGGGGCGGGACACGGCCTGGGATGTGGACAAATAGCTTCTGCTGGGGCTGGTGCTCATACAGGACTCTGGACTGGAGGCAGAGCCAGAGGAAATATAGGCTATGACTCCTCCTGTGGAGAGGGAGAGACATGACATGTTATAGCAGGTTAATCACTTCCCCATATCTCAAGGCTGTTAATGGAATGATTTACTATATCCAGTATGGCAGTATCCATGTTCTTATGCATTGTTACCAGTGGTTTGCCATTCAAGCACTTTAGACTATCCTATAGCTAGTGTTCTAATATGAAACCTTTAGCAAACACACAATGCAAAATGGGATATCTTTGGGCTTCTGAGGAACAGAAATACACACACCACTATTAACAACCATATCAGGATATTGAATGTTTTTACAGCTCCGCAACCTATCAAGCTTGCCAAAGTCACTGTGAACCAGAGATGATAGCAGGAGTTATAAAAAAAATTATATATGCCAAATAAACAAACTCTTGGCAGTACAGAAAGTACATGATGTCTGAGACGCCCGGACAGAGATGCAGTCCAAAATCTGTGTGATCTCTGGCTGGATGATATCTTGCTAAGATTGACCCGCTTACTCACCTCCAGTGCTTACTAGTTGAATAACACCATTACATAACATACATTGGTTTCTGTGCTATGGGAGTGTGCTTCAGACAGGGTCAGTAAAGCACTGGAGCAACATAACAGGCAAGAAACGAATGCAGAGGGTAAGTGATGGGGTTATGTAATGTTTGGACAGAAAACAGCTCAGCTGCTTAGTAATAAGAACATGGCATTTAAAGTTTTAGAGGATCAACATCAGGTGGCTGTCAGCTTTGTGTCTGTAAAGCTCTGTTTTAGAAAACTTCAAACATGACTTGGGATTTTTTTTTTTTATAATTGCTAATATCAAAAATAGCTGGCAGTTATATTTATCTTGATAATAGTTGCAGCTTTATTATTTGAAATTACTGTATCTTTTTTTTTTCTCAAACATTGTTTAAATTGTTTTATGCAACTGCCCTTGGTCAAAAATACTTGAAATTAACTGTTCCAGTTAAAGTTTGAGACTTGAAGCAGGGAACAATTCCAAACATTGTAGTTATTTTCCATTTAAAGTTTAAATGCACGTCTTGAGTGGAATATTTGTGTAAAAGACGAGTGTGTTTTTCCTCACCAACTCGAAAACAATTTAAATGTCTGTGTGCCCACCCACACGTGGACCTGTCATGAATTTCTGTGAAAGCGAAGCGCGAGGAGGGGATGAAGCAGATCTAGGTCACTGGCTGCTGTCTACACGTTCTCACGTGTACCTTGCAGTGCAGCCTCTCGCGGGGATGGCTGTGATACAGCGTGGATTATACAATGTTCTGCGTCATGGGCTCCGCTCCAACCAATCAGAGAAGAGTTCTAACTGAGAGCATGCCCGCAAAGAGGAACGCCCCTCGACCAATCAGAGCAGTGTTCCATGAGCGCGTCGACACACGGGCACATGGCTAGGCTACGCTGTCCATGTGAGCGAGGGAAGATAAACACTGTTGTGTCAAATGTAGCAGCGACTCAGCCCCGCAATGGCACTCCTAACCCCGTTTTATAAAACGCGATTTGTGGACACAACAGCCGTTTTATTACAAAACATGAGATATATAAAAAATATGTTTAACAAGTGTGCCAACATTTCCTGACAGGTTATGATGCTGCTGCACTACAGCAAAATAGAAAACAGTTTCAATGGCAGGACGCCATTCATTAGTGCTTTGCCCTCCAATAAATACTTTCTTAATTCCTGGACGGATTATAAAATACTCATTATAATGCATTCGGTAAATTCAACTCATAAGTATATATATATATATATGTATAGTATTTTCATAATTCCATGCCAAAAGCCACTGTAGTGTCAATACCGGCAATAAATACATAAAACAACTTGTTGTAGCCTACTTTAAATCCGTTTTATAATAAATTATACATAACACTTCATTTACGTCAATGTTGACACTATCCCTGCAATAAAGTTTGCATAGTGCATGCAATGAAAAACTCAGTTTTTGCATTTCACTGCGACAATCGTTGTAAAATATTGGTTTCTTACCAGGCTTGGCTGTCCCCATGTCCTCAGGCATTTCGTTTCGAGGAATAGGAAAACAGATATAATGCAAAATATCTGTCAGGACTGTTGCCACTTTCCCCAAAACACCCACGAAGATATTACAATTGTTTGTGCGTGAGCAGTTTAAAGATAAATCTAATTTCAGTAGTCTATTTGTGGAAATACTCTGCAGGTCCGAGTCGGTGAGAGAGAACTAGCGTCTGAGTTGGAGGAGCTCCCCCTTGTTGTGTGTGACTGCGGGTTATTCAGGAGAACTAAATGTTCTCGATAGTGGGCTCGCCCATGTGACCCATTTTGTCGGCCGCGCCCCTAAACCCAGGCGCTCGAGCCACTTTAACCCAGTGACACACTTTCAGGACACCAGGGGGGCGGAGCCAAGCGCCTCGTGGACGTAACGAGGAATGTAACACAGCGCTCACGTTGCAGAGCACAACGTGAAGAAGGGAGAAGCCGGAACAACAGAGCACGGTTATGCAGTTCATGGACAATCTTGTCATGTTTTTTGTATATTGAATTATTTTTGAAGTTACATTCTAAGAAACTACTTTGTCTTTCAAATGCAATTTGTGGTACAGTACATGGAAGCAATTATGTAAACACAATTAAAATACAGACAACATTATCTATTAAATAATAAGATGTATTTTGCAAATTAGGCTTCTAGTAGCTTTAACTAAACTAACATCAGTGATGACAGTAGCTAATGCATTACTAAACTATCATAAGTAATTCATATCCAGACGTTATGTGATTTGATTTTAAATATCTCTTTTTTATGAAGTTTATTTGTTTGTATGTAAGTGTTTGTGTAAAGTTATTTCAATTGCCTTTGTGTCTGAAATGTACCTTCACCTTACATTGACTACTTGGAAAAGTAGGTCCTAGCTTTTCCTATTAAATCCAACATGAATCAGTCAAATGTTTTCCAGACCTTTTTTACATTAACCCCCAAGCAACGCTCTTGCTATGCAGATTCAAATAATGTTGTGTTATGTTACTGTGTTTTACTTCTCAGTTTAGGGTTGGAGTAAAAAATCTCACTGTTAAATGATAAATCCCTTTTATTAGACTATTGAGAGTCTATGACACCTACGCACAGTTACAGGACTTATATTGAAGACACTGATCCGTACAAAAACAATCCTATTATACACCCATTTCTAAGAATTGAAAGTGAAATTGTTTTATTTTTAACTTTGTCAAATCCCCTGGAAGTCCCCAGACTCCCCAAGAAATCAAAGATTCGATGGTTGCATGTCAAAGGACGTAATTGGCAAATTATAGATCAAGTAAAAAGCACTTCATGTGAAACTACAGTTAGAGAGTATTTTAAAGGATAGCCGATGTGGTGTAGTTAAAGGATTTTACTAAACCCTTCTTAGTAAAAGGATACAGACTGTTCGCCTCCACCCACACCTCCCCATGTTGTCTAATCAGAAGCAAGAGGACAAGGGAGTAATGAATACATTAGATCTTAACCAGATTGTTATGAAATGTAAAACACATATTTGCCAACCGAAATCCAAACACACACCTACTGCTGTGATATAACATTGCTAATTGCTACCATCAACAAGTGGCGCTCACGTGCACCCTTGGCATTTGTGGTTTGAAGAGAAATGTCTCCACTCTGATTGGATGGATTACCATAAAAATTGCCACTGGCATTCATGTTCCAACTCAGATGGTGAACATGGAAAACATGCACATGCTGTAGCATTGTTATTGTGATTCTGATAGATACATTTATATGTATTTCAGAGTTTCCATAAAATATCTAATTGTTACAAACTCTTTTAACATACACTATATCTGACATATTCCAAAGGAACAATCATGCAGGATCACTGCGATCTGAATTATACTCTGGAATCCAGTCACTGGAACACTTAATGTTTGACCTAGATGTCTAAAACGTGAACAACAAATCTGTGAACTTGATAACCTAAGCAACCACTATGCACGGCAAGTGTTTCATCTAAACAAGGCTAACCACAGGAATTGTTCTCGAGCTGACATTCTTTAATATTCTTGGCAGCTGTTGTTAGAACACTATGTACTTATCGTCCGTTTACTCCATCATATTACTTCTTTATGGCTACTGTATCACCAGTGACTTTACTCTCACAGGCTAACATGTATACTGAATTACTGACACAAAAGTAAATGATTAACTTTTACACTTGCTGTCCAGAGGAATTTCACGTTTGAGAGTTGTTATTGCACGTGTACAACATCAGCTGTGTTTGGAAAATAGTAAACCATTACCTTTGGACACTTTCTGTGATGGTACATATAAGCAATTGGGTTTGTTTCAACTGTTACATAAGATTATTTAAGGAATAGAGAGCAACACTTTGTACGTTTAAAAAACATGTTTATACATGTACAGAGTTAGGTGTATTATTATCTACCAGATTAACCTGTCAGGCCAGTTTAGGCTTCTGTGGTTCACCAGATCAACAAGCCTGAACACGCCATATGCCGGATGGAACATGTCTTTTGTTTTGGAAAGTTGTACATGTGACTTGATTTGAATGACACTTATAAATGATCTCATGGTTCCTGGCATCTTCTGGTTTGCCAGTGAAACAATCCTTTAAGGCTGCTCTCTTGGCCAGATCTCTCGTGGAAAAACAAGAACATAACCTTTACCCGCAAAGAAAAAAGTGAGTTGAATGAAAAAAATATTCTGAGACTAATCCCTTAGGTTTACTTTTTCTAAAGCAAGGGGGGGAAATAAGAAGATAATCCAATTAGATTTCACAAATACTGCTTTACATACTGTTTCCCATTCATACGGGGGTGAATGGTTTTAGACTTTCACACGAGAGCCTTCTAAACATTGCCTTCCCACACGGTACTTTATCCCCAGCATATCTGAAAATAAAGGTAACTCTTAGGACTTTGTTTGTTTCTCTTAATGCTTATGTTACACTTTATTGCTTTCCAATTGATCAAAAACAACTTGATTATGTTGCTGCTTTCTTTTCAGTGGGGATATGAACCTATTCTCAAGGCTTACAGTAAGCAGCTTGTCATGACTCTGCTGTACTGAGTTAACATAAAAAAACGGTATTATCAATGAGGTGACCATCTTAAATAGTCAACTTATAATTGTTTTATGAGGCACTGATCATTTGTATCACCTCCTGGACTGAATTGATAACATAACATATCGCTTTTCCTGTGTTGACACCTGAGGGCATGACAGCGTGTTCCCCACCTCTCTGAAATGCATACTTATATTAATAACTGGAGTTTTTATGACCTTACAGTCCACACAAAATGGTGACTGGCATGCGTGTTGTAAACAGAGAAAACTATGCATTTTGAATGTAGAGCATTGTGAAAAGTCGCATTTAAAACTTGAAGTGAAGAGTGAGAAAGAAAAAGGCGGTTATTTGCAAACAGATTGACAGATTTCTCTTGACCTTGGCTGCCCTGGACGAGCTTGGAAAGGTAGCTTCACTTTGAGGAAAATGCCAACTACCCTAACACTGAGTGAAAAGGGTGACATACTGTAGAAGAATTATGGTCTTGTGTGCTTTAACGTGGAACAAAGTCTGAAGTAGAGACTTGGTGCTGGTTGTTTCCTAGATACCAGTGTGGTTATGTAGCTAATGTAGTGATCCTGCGATGCAAAAAAGACCCAAACAGTGGCAATTTATCTTCACCAAGAATTAGAAACAAAGTCAAAACTGCAATGATGTTACGGCCGGAAAATGATATCATCCGATTGACCCGTTTTCACAGCAATTGTATTGTGATGACCATTAAGTGATGAATCCTGTGTCTTATTTAATGCTAAATTAAAATGTAATAAACAACATACTAGTATATGGCAGCTCTCATGTGTGGGAGAAACAGTTGAAAGTTTATTGTATACAACAATTCTGTGATTATTTGCTAAACTGTGATATGCATAGGGGAACATGTCTTTAGCCTATCAGCCACGGGTTACAGCTCTTCCTGCCAAAGGCACAGGTGTGTTGGCATTACCAATGGTGCTTTGATATGATTTGAGGCAAACATTCAAAGGTAAAGGAGGCATTCTTTTTATATGGTAGATATTTTGACGGCAAGCCATTGAATCTAACTGTTTATTTGATGCTCGGGAAAGTTCTTGAAACAGTCGAGCAGTCGAGGAATGTGGCAGCTGCAGCCAGAACACAAACTGTACAGATTGTATCACTATTACTTTATCTGTACTTTAACACCCCTATTTAACATTTACAGCATGATATAAACATATCTATATAGTGTGTTACAAACTGTGGTTGTAGGAAGATAAGGAAAGATTTTAACAACATTTATTATGTACTTTATGTAACTTCTGTTACATCTCTTATGAACACATGTTATATTACAACTGTTTTCCTCTCTTGTCATCATGGCAATATTACAAACCAAGCAATTCTGGCAGTCAACAGAAGGTATTATACAGCAGGTTTAGACAAATGATATCTGTCTATCATTAGTGTGCTATAATCCATTAATTAAGTGTTTATGCTACTTATCATTTAATGAGCCAAAATGTACTCACACCACAACATTAATTACAATAGTTAAGTGCAACTTGTTATAATAATGGAAGTGTTTTCAGCATGACTGTAAGTGATTACTGTTCATGTGTCCAGCAGGTTTGCATGTGGAATCCACCCTTTAATGACAATGTAAACAAAAAATAGACGAGACTTCCTTTCCATTGTGTTCCTTTATTACCATATTTGTGGAGATAACTTAATCAGGAAGCAAAAAATATACCAGACAATAAAGTACTACAAATCTGAGATAGAAATAACCCCCTAACACAACAACCCGCAACCCCCCACCCCCCCCCCTCCTCTTCTTCACCCTTCGTCGTCTTCTGTGGGTTTATGTGGCGTATCTCTTCGTCCACTGTTTGGCTGTTCGGTCATGCTCCACTCTGTTAGTCGTGTACTGGGTGGCGATGCTTCCCACCAGGGGGTCGGCTGGACGGGAAAATAGGTTTCACATTAAGTTTCTATGCACTTAGAAATAAAACAACAGACGGAGAAAAATACACTAAAGGGTTTAAAAATAAGTCTCCCATTACCATTTTGTTTTGTTGAACTTTTATTTACTCATTAACAAGAATTAATGTTAGGTGCAAAGCAAAATCAAGTGAAGGCTTTGGGTGGCATGTTAGGAATATTAATACTGGTGTCACTACCTCAACTTACCCGTTTAGAAAACCTCTGACAGGAACTTCTTTAATAACATTTTGGAGTACATCTTTTGCACCAAAGCATGATCAGACAAGTCCCGTCCTGTCACAACGTTTTAATAAAGCAGCACCAACTAGACATCGAATGTTTTCTGCAAAACTAAATGAACTTTTGTCTGTGGCCCCTGGTTGGCAGGTAACATGCAAACTTGCTTTCACTCTTACGGGCAAACGGCATTTAAAGAGTACGATAGGATGTCCAGATGACGCAGGGTTTCCTGTCAAGGTGGCAGCACTGACAACATTTTACCAGCCAGTTTCAGATTACTCTTCTAAAACCCTGGAAATGCTATTAAAGTGAGCTCGAAAGTGATTCAGATGACATTCTGAAGGCACTTTAGCTCAAAGTAGGATTTATTTTCCTTATTCTCCTGTCTCTCTTTATAAAATATACTTGATGTGACACGGAGCGAGAAGTAGAGTGTAAATAGAGAAGATTTGAAGAAAGCCAGATGAAAAAATGAAAAAAAGCTTCCCTTGAGTATAACTTTCTACCACTACCAAAATGGTATGATAGATGCTTGTTGCAGCTTGCTCAACTCATAAATCTAACTTTGAACTTGTTCACCTCAGACACTGAACAATTGTTTCCCAACACCTCCGCTTCACTGTGGAGTTGCTCTAAATACTGAGCGTTGATGGACAGTTCAGCCTCACCTGGGTTACAGTCTGTGAGCAGGGAGCAGATGGACAGCAGCACCTTGGAGATGGTGAGGGCGGGGCTCCAGTTGTCCTTCAGGATGTCCAGACAGATCACCCCCTGACTGTTGATGTTGCAGTGATAGATCCTCGTACGGAAAGTTACCTGCAAAAACAAACGGTGGCGTTCACAGTCGGGGGGAAAATGTTTTCTTATATTGTTCATCGACATATTTGACCACGACAAAGACGCTAAAAGCAGTTAATGATGCTAGAACAAAAGTCTGCCTTACTTTATCTATTAATTCTCCAACACTATCGTAAAAGCTTTGATTTAAGTAGTCACGTGTCAGCTAAGCATTTTTGATAAATGTAATATTAAATTGTTATAATATATTGTTTATAGATGTTATATTAAGACATGAGTTATAAAAGGTCACTAGGTAAATCATACAGAAACACTTTCAGTATGAAACCTGCAGTCGCTGCTACACTGAACATCTCTACCTTGCACACAGTCTATATGCAGGACACGAAAGCCCTCTGGTGGATGAATAGAGGTACTTCTGAATGCCAGGAGACACTAACTAGACAGCAAAATACCTCTGCTTTTACACAAACATGACAAATAACTATTCAATAAAAAAGGTGTACATTGACCTGCTGAGAAAGATGGGACTTTTTAACCGTTAATGTTCTGATGAAAAATTGAAAAGTGAGCTGTGGAAATATCAGTGTAGATCTGCAGAACATGTGGAGTCAAATAATGCTTTCATAAAGTCCGTTTTTCACACGCCGCTCTGATTCTCAGAGGCTCGTGTGGGTATTTTTAAATCATGGTTCACCTTTGCCTCTAACTTAACTAGGCTATTTCCTGCTGATGTTTACACAGTGAACCAAACTTTCTATTCACAGACAGAAACACAAATCTATCCATAATAATAATAAATAATAATAATTCATTTATTTTATATAGGCGCCTTTCAAGGCTCTCAAAGTCGCCGTACAAACACATCAAAAACAAGATGCACAATAGATAACACCAGCATAAGAGACATAAACAAGACAATGCAGTATATAAATCAATCAAATAACCAAATAAATAAAAACAGAGGATGTGTGATGGATAATGATCAGGGTGGATATGCAACATGTTATTATTTTTTTACCCTAATGTCACTATTTTTATGACTGTTTTGTTTTATCCACTCATTATCCTCAGTAAAACAAACAATGATACGGGGTGGCATTTTTATTACCATCATAATGGCAATATGTGTTACACAATGTCGCTTAATTGGTTGAAATGATCCCGAGGACACAAATAAACCACTATCCATTAACTCGGTACAAACGGTTTAAAGTGGATCCATAGAAAACAGACAAAGCAGAAACTTGCTTAAAAACCAGAAAGCTATTATTAAAAAGGAGAAATCCCAGACATCAACTATACTGCCGTCTGATGAATGACTTTATGGCCCATTCTACACACCTCCAGTTAAAACAACTGCTCAAAAGAGAAGAGATCCTTCAAATGTTTTAAATGACTTTGGGAAACAGAACTAGAGAGTAGATTTCATTTCATGTTTAAGACAGTAAGACTTTGTGTTCTGCTCCTGTGTGCCAGATAAAAGCATGATCTCACGCTAATAGTAAAGTGAGAGAGATTTATCTGACAGAGGTTATATTTGAATGAAACCAACTTTGTGTCCCGTCCCTTAATATTCTTTATTGTTCAGATCTGTGTTGCTCAGCGATGTAGTTCACCCACAACTGAAAACAACAGCATGGCTGTTACAACTCGGTGAGAATGAATCATCTCCATTAGTCACCTAAATGACTGACGATATGGGGCATGTCACTCTTTCCAAAACACATGTAGGCATTTACATCACTTTCATCCCTATTTGGAGCAAATAACACATTTAAAACTAAGGTCTGTCTAATGCAGGGGTCGGCAACCTTTTTGACATGAAGTGCCATTAACGGGAAAAAAAATTATCAGCGTGCCGACGATCGTGAATTATCCATGGTGGGGGGGGGGGAGCCTCGCTGCGGGGAAGCAGTGTGTGGACCTGTCAGCGCAACTTTCATTATGCCGAATTTAACAAACAAATTGAAATCATTGGTTTAAACGGCATAATAATAATAAGGACGACCGCCCGTTCTGTGATTCTCCAGAACATACAGACGGCCAGTCCGCCCCTGTGTAGCATGTTATTTCGATGAGAGATGAGCAGATCGCCAATGGGCTTTCAACTAAAGACACAGCCACGCAAAAACTGCGGCATGTGTACAGCTCCTTATGGGTACTGCAACGTGTGAAGTGCTTTCCTCCGTGGTGAAACGGTCAGCACTGCACCACGGAGGGAAGCGGCAGAAAGTCGCCTGGAGTTGAAGAGAGCGGGGCTGCGTTGCGTGCATGGCTTCCTTCTGCAGGTAACGGGGAGGAACTCTGGCGGCGGTCTCGTTCAGGTTCCGAAAATACAATTTAAATATTTTGCACACTTATTCCACTTATTGCTAGTGTGCCACTGGTTACGGTGGCACGCGTGCCAGGGGTTGCCGATCCCTGGTCTAATGCAGGGTATATGCAGGAATCCTGAAGTCAAATCTAATCCCTTTTAAGACCTTCTTTAAGACCCTTTCCATACATTTTAAGTTTGGACGCAAACTTGCATTTCCCCATAACGATGTTGTTTAACAACCGGCGTAAACGGACCTTCGCGCGCTATCAAGCAGTGAGCGTGCGATGTCCTGTTGAGATGACGTCAAATCCAACGGGATGCCATAAATAAGCTACACAGAATCACACTACACACCTACGCAATGATTACATTCAGGCAGACTGTAGAATACAACCTCTTTGGACAATTTATATACTTATTGAAAACAAGCTACAAAATGTTTTGGAAAAAGCCGTTTAATACTTTTTAATAGCCTTAATTTTCGCTAAATTGATTTATCAACTTCTAATACTTTTTAAGACCCCGCGGACCCCCTGTGTTGTCATGTCAGATCTCAACCTCCATAACATGAGTTGTGATATCAGTCTACCTTGTAAGGATTTCTGTCTAATGGAAGTGCATTTCTTCTGAATCTCTGGCTTTGTTGTGTGAACTGAAGCTACGAAGTTTATATGACAGGAATCCCAATTGTTATCATGTTGTTTCATTTCAGAACAGCAACAAGACAGTTGGTATCAGGACTATACTTGTGTTGTGATCAGTCTGAATGTGTGGTGCTAGCCGACATGTAGTAATATAACAATACCTTGGGGGGTTTGAAGGGGTAGTCAGGTGTGAAGGCGATGTCCAGGAAGAAGACCCCTCCCTCGTACACGGAGCCCGGCGGTCCCAGGATGGTCGACCTCCACTCATAGATGTTGTCTCCTTTGGGGCCAGCACTGCAGGCACAGATAGATTATCACTTAAAGCAGCAAAAACAACTTTACTCTCCGTAATGCAACTTCTAACACAATCATTCTCTGACTGAAAGCATACACTCATCTGAAATGTCAATACACAATGAATCTGCTACAACGCACAATGATTCATATTTGAAAACTTTGAGCATCAATGTTTTTCTCATCTTTCATGGTAACAGTGTTAACTATTCTTTATTACACTGTCAGGGAAAACAAGCGGACCATAACAAAGTTCATCTCATACTAAATACAGCATCATAAACTAAGTTAGAGGACAAAACGACACCCACACTCCAAGGAAGGCAGTCGATATTTATGAAGGCAGATTATAGGTTGCTTCAAAAGGAGGAAACTGGATCTACATCAATGAAGAGTGTGCTACAGTATGAAAGTCACACATTCATTCAGGTACCGTGTATCACATGAAGACTCGCTAACAACTAAAGCTCACTGGCAGCTCACTGGAGGATGTGGGCGTTGTTTTTGACGTCTTCAAAAGGGCATTGAACCAAAAGCAACTTTCCCTTTCCATTCAAGATCTGCCCGATGTAGGATTAAAGGGAAATTGCCCCAAAATAAAGCACTCTGCAGGAGAACACTGTAAACATGTGCATCACTTCTAAAGCTCAAAATGATCAAGGGCGAAAACCTCATTGAAATCTTTTAACTGCACTGCCTTTGAAGGACGAATGCAAATCTAACATGTTATGCGTCAAATTAATAATTACAATTGTAAAATGAAATGCACTCACACAAGTACATTTCACAGATTATTGGTCATACAAATGTAATTTCTCTTTTGAAATGTGGAGTGATGAAAGATTCATTTCCCTCGTGCATCATTCAGAAGATGCCTCGGTTCAAAGCAAATCCCCAGCGATGTGTCTATGCGTCATGATCTGTTATCTGTATTGATTTGTCCTCAAAGCAGCCTGGCCTTTATCCCTCTTACATGCAGAACATGTGGTCTTGAACCCCCTGGGGTCATGAGCACAAGACATCATCATATTGATCCAAACTGTTGAGGGGGATTTTGTGCACTGCTGTGCTTTTTGATGGCAGTTCCAGCTACAGTAGAGCAAGTCGATCCAGAAAGCGCAGTTTGGACTAATTCACTTGGTCTAAAAAGATATGACTGGAAATGTGACGCATGAAACATGTCCATCATATTAAAAACTTTGACTTCAAGTGGATGATTTTAATGATGTGACACATTCCCTCTCAGCCTTAAACACCATTTCACTCTTATCAGCAGTCATGATAATCCATTAAGGCACATGTGTCAAACTCAAGGCCCGGGGGCCAAATCAGGCCCGTGGTGGATTTAATTTCGGCCCGCAGGATAATTTCTAATTACTATTAGATCTGGCCCGCTGGTATATTGCACGCACACCTTCACTCAATCCTGAGGGTGTCCTCAGCTCAGAGCCTGACCCCAAACATTGATGACCTTGCACCCAGGATGAGATGCCAAGTATCTGGCTTAGTGTACATCAGAGAGCAGCACACTGAGTTTCCATGGATGTGTCCTTCTTTTCTCTCACGACAGCAGGGCATGTTTGTTTTTTTCTTTGAGGGGAATTGTTTTTTTAAAGCTGTTGTTGGCCTGTGGGAAAATGTACTCATAAGAAATGACTCTGCAGATAGAGCCATAAGAAATGAATGCAACTGATTATTTAATGGTTATTGTTGTTTTTATAGGCAATAATTTAAGCTTCGTTAGTTCCAGGTTTAATATGTGCAATAAGTTCATTTCAATACGTTTTGCAATAAACATTGAACCAGTCCGGCCCTCGACTAGCACCGATTTTTAAATGTTAGCCCGCTGTGTATTTGAGTTTGACACCCCTGCATTAAGGGATGCAATATAGAGGATCCATTCAATGAGCTTCATATAGTTATGACAGTGGTGCAAAGAAGCCGTTTCCATAAATCAAAGCACTAAGTCACGTGTATAGTTTCAGTACAGCTGGCTATCTTTCATGGCTGCACTATGACAATGTGTTCAAGATGGAAACTTTGAGCGGAACAGCTTGAACTTCTGGAGATGCAGCTGCAGAACTCATTACTGTACAACTTCAGATAGAAACTCACAGCCAGTGTTTTTATTTAATGAGCTGGATTTTTATATACAGCTGAAATAACTATTCTTTAATAGATGGACAGAACATGTATGTAACAAAATCTAGAGACTGCAGCTTCTCCTATGTGATCATTTTCAGTTTTTTAGAGTTTTCTATTATTGCTAAATGAAATGCTCTTCTGATCAGAAAAATAAGATTTTTATATTTCCTCATAAACTGAATAAGAAAAATATCTGATGATTAGGATAACAATAATTATTGGTTGCAGGCAGCCTTTATAAATCAACCAATACATTAATAATCCACACAATATATTTGGCAATATTGACAGTGTTTTTTGGGACTCTGAACAACTGCTGTCATCAACCATCTGTTGATTTAAAGCTGTACAATTAACACGTTTGAACCACATGTCATATAATACGAGGTCAATTTAACATGGCTTTTAATCCATCATGTGCCGGGGCAGGTATTGTGTTAAACTGTCACACTTCATTGTTGTAATTAGGTAGTCCATTATGAATTTGCCTAAATGACAGAAGCCTGTTGCTGAAAGTGCTGTCGTCCTTCAGCTGCAGTCATCCGTCATTAATCCACTATTCGAGTCATTAACTTAACCAAGAACTCCATCATGCTGCAGTCATGATCCGCACAGAAACAGATCCCTGTCTGAGTGTCACTCAAAGCTTCAATTGAAATGTTCAGCTCTTAAGAAGGAAAGCTTGTAAAAGGGTTTACTAGGCATTCATTCATATATATATATATATATATATATATATATATATATATATATATATAAAATCACTGAATCGTAAAAGCAAATGTTGTGAGTGCTAAAGCACCCAGATATTATTCTAAACTGTATTAAAGTAAACGGGTATTATCTTGAACTGTATGTATGAAGTGAACATGTATTATTTGGGACTGTTTTGAAGTAATCCTATATATATATATATATATATATAAACCTTCTTACCTACAACTCCATAAGGCAGATATCGCCAACACACACACACATACACCCCCTGTCTCCAGCACACACACATAAACTCCTTGACCCAAATATCAGCAACACACACACATACGCCTCCACTTATCAGCATGCACACACACACACACACACACATACACTTCCCCTCACTAACACATACACATGTTCTTTTTCAAGGTTCTTTCTGGGGCCAATAATCCCAAGCACCAATATATCTGTGTACAATGTTTGATTGTTTTTAAAGAATAGTTTGTGTGAAACCTTCCCTGGGAAATTAAAGGAGTTGGGTCCGGTGGAAGATAAGAAGTGGCTCTCCACCTCAAAATATATCCATATATACTGTTGTGTAGTCAAGCAAAAAGCCCTGTTTCTGACTGGCTGGTCCCGATACCTGTATCGCACGGCAGTAGAACTGGGAGTCCAGAGTACTCTGTAAACTTGTATTGGTGTTTTTTACCATTAAAATCAGATTATTGTTATAACTTTTATGCCGGTGTTTTGAACTCCCTCTTTTGGGACCATCTGACCAGGCTCATCTAAACGGACGGCGCGGCGCAGAAGTGGGCTTTAAGCCACCACTACTGTGTCTGCCCCAACAGCGCGCGTCAATTTATCAATTCATATAACTTTTTATTATTTTAAACCGCTGTAAGCACACACTCACACCCTCTGGTGAGCGGGAGGGTTCATCTCAAGGAGTTTTTCCTAATAAATATCTCCAATTTAAACAAAATAATATTTGTGCTATGTTGTTAAAGGTGGGGTAGGTAAGTTTCAGAAACCGGCTCGAGATACACTTTTTGTTATATTCCATGGAATGCTCTTAACATCCCGATAGCATTGTCAAGTACTTTGACAAAAAATCCATTAAAAAATGTCATCTGTGGAAGCCGTAATACTGTAAAAAGCACGACCAATCCGTTTAGCCGGCCCGGCTAAACGGATTGGATTGCCGCCCTGTCTGTCAGCCTTCCATCTCGTGCACACACAAATGTATCTCGTGCCCTCATTGGGCGTGCCGTAATTGGGCGTGCATTGCGCGTTCATGTGTGTTGGAGGAGGTGCTCTGTAAGGAAGTCTGAAGGAAGGGGCGGATTCTTTTCGGCTGTGTACTTTCAAATTTTAGTGCACTCGAGCCGGTTTCTGAAACTTACCTACCCCACCTTTAAGTCAAACATTTGCTCATGCCATGTTCTTCCCAGCAGCAAACTAATACCTCATTCACACCAACGGTGTTTCAGGGCCGGTTCGGAGCTGGAGCTTGAAAAGCACCGGGTTTTCCTGTTCACACCGCAGCGGAGCAGCCTCTTAGTTCCGGAATCCGGTTCGTTTCAAGCACCAAAAAATTGTCCGGCCAGAGCAAAAGCACCGCATACGTCACGCTTACATAGAGGCGGGGGCAGGGGCGGGATCAACTCCTGAACAACAACAAAAAGCCGGCGTTGTATCCAGTTTGTACACAACGATGGAGAAACTTAACAAGCAGCAGTGGTCCACTGAAGAGACCAGCAACCTACTGGGAATCTGGTCTTCCGAAGAGGTACAGAGGAAGCTGGAGCACAATCGGCCATTGTTGTTGTTGTCGGTGTCAGCTGTGAGGGGTTTCCGCGCGGTTTGGCTTTATGAAGCAGGCACGCAAACGGTTACGTCATGACGCAAACGATGACGCAATGACGCAGCACCAGTCGGACTCTGGGCGGTGTGAAAAGAGCCAGAGCTAAACCGAAGAACCGGTTCTGAACCTGAAAAGCTCTAGCACGGAGCTTGAACCAGAGTTGTGTTGGTGTGAATGAGGTATGTGCTCCGTTTTATAAACAGACTACGTCCAAATGAAGGCTGGTTGTCTGTAAGGTTGCGAGAGAATAGAACTGCAATATTTTCCTGCTCAGCCTGTGAAGCAGATTTTTTTAACATGATAGAAAGTCTAAAGAAACAACAGAAAAATCAAAACGGAAAGAATTTTCTTCTAAATTATGCGACTGTGACAACAAAGCTGTTTTCTTCAAGTCAGCAACAAATATCCAGACAGTGGACATTTTTGGGATGGTCTGTGGCCTGAGGTGGCTTGTTTGATCTCCTGAGCTATGAGGAGAAAGATTGCTCTGTTTATCATTTCTCCTTTCACAGGAAGGTCAGAGGTCAGGCTCTGCTGCAGAACAGCAGCCTGGAGAAGGGAGGGCTTCAGTGATTTACCTGCTGCGAGGGGAGCTTCAACCCAGACGGTCTGCTTTTAATAATAATAATCTTTCAAATCTCCAAATTAAAGAAAGCTGCAGGCCCAGCCAAGTCATCAGGCTTAATAAGCTATCAATATATATATGTATTGTGTTGCAAAGCCAAAAATATTCAGATTATTACCATATAGTAAAACGAAGAGAAGCAGTACATTTCAACAGTTGAGGAGCTGTGCCCACCAATGATGATTTGATAGTCAAAAGGTTGCAGGTTAGTTTTATATCATCGACTAACTGATTCATTGTATAGGCTATAGATACCATGACATTTTATCAGTTCCGAATGGACTTTTTTTTTTTTTTTTTTAAATGCCACCAGCGACGACACTAAGTAATGAAAGCAATCCATATTATTATTGTTTCTTAGTGCCTGTCATTAAAAAAATGTAACAGTGTTATATATCGGATTGCATAATTAAAATTCCGGCAAGCGTAAGAATAGATTTGGTCTAAGAGCATCTATCCTTATAATTAAGATATAATGTGTAGTTAATAGCAGCATGTTACCTTGCACAGTGAAGAATGATCACAATTAATAAGATAGAATAGTGGGATACGGATGAGTGCTTAGTGTCTCAGTTAGGGTATTACTACAATGAGTAAAGGGAGAGAACTAGAGGGATCAGTGTTCTCCTAATGAGTACACTAATGGACAGACAACAGACTTTAAATCAAAGAGTGAAGCCCACCTGCAGTTCGGCGGAGGGTCCAGTGTAATATCAGCCAGCTCTTTCTGAATCCTGCACACAATGAAACAAAAATCAGTCACTGGTCCAACATCATTCCTCAACATAGAAAAACATGATGATTATAATGATGTTATGTGATGTCCTTTGGCCACGGTAAAAATGTAAATAGATAGACGTATTATTGATATCTGATCTTCGATTTACATTTTGGATTACAGGTTTCTTGTGTAAATGCAGAGCAACATTGATTGTGAAAGAAAGATATACTAAAAACAAGAGTGTGAGAGGTTTTGTTTCAATATTTCCCCAGGGGAGGAAAAGGAAGTTCTGAGCCACTCATTCAGATCTTGTGTGTACATTATGGCCAGATGAAGCTAATTTCTAGTAAGAATTAGTGGAACTAGTTTTCCTAGTCTTCTTTCCTCTTTTATGATGGGTTTCTTCCTCCATGACAGATGGTGGTAGAAGTATTAGGAAACATTGCTTGTTCCTCTGAAATTGACAGTTGATGTTTCTGCATTTTTCTTCTATCAAACTGTATTGCAGATGCTTGGGAAGTATCACAATGACTACTCATGTATTCATGCAAAAATATTATCTAGAAGCGACCAGTTTGTTTAACATTTTTGGTGTTTTTCTTCCAAAAAGGAAATCCTAAAATAATCCCAGAAAGAAATCAGACTGATTTCAGAATATAGAAAATGATTCATTAACAAACAATCTGTGGATTTATTTTTACCTTTTGGCGCTGGTGGAAAGCAGTTTGGAGGTCTTGCTCATACTGGCTTTGCTCTCCCGTTTCTTTTTGCAAAACTTGTCCCTCTGTCTGGTTTGGCTGGAAGAAGGCGGTGATGAAGAAGAGCTGGTGCTGGCACGAGAATCCTCATCCGACATACCGGTTTGGATTGGAGAAGAGCCGGGACCTGATGGAGAAAAACAAGAAAAGCAAAATACACTCAGTAAAACACCACAGCTGCAAGAAGGTGGAGTAGTTTCATAATGACTTCAAACCAAAACAAATGCTAATATGCCCTCAGTGAGGCCACAATAGCTGATATGTTTCATAATACACAAGCTACTTTCACTATACATAAACATACATTTGCATATTTTCATGAGCAAGAGAGTATAATTATATACTAACAAAGACTGGCTTATCTAAAGCCAGTTGAGTAGCACTTGAAATGTTTTTGCTCTATAAAACCTGATGTACTTGTATGATTCTGTTTTCTTCAAGTTTGTATTTTGTTGGTCGAACGCACTTATTCTAAGTCGCTTTGGATAAAAGCGTCAGCTAAATGTAATGTAATGTAATTAAACTACATTTACTTAATACCTTTAGTTACTTTGCAGGTTTATATTAATGATGTGAAATATAAACAGCAATTGAATAAGACTTTCATTACATCCGGAGTAACATTCACAAGCTACCCTGACTTATGCAAAGTAATTCACATTTGCTGCACATTTACCAGCTTTGATAAAAACATTAAAGCATCAATAATTATAACCAAAACATACATTAGCCAATGTGTATGGTGTGCACAGTTATTGTTGTATGGCAATATTGTTGTACTTTAAGTGAAGTAACATTTTGAATGCATGACAATTACTTGTAACAGAGTATGCCTGCATTTTGGTAGTTCTAGTGTTATTCAAGTACAACCTCTGAGTACTTCTTAAACCTCTGAAACCAGGGGAATTGTAGGCTAGTTATGCAGTGTTTATGGTGTGTGTGTGTGTGTGTGTGTGTGTGTGTGTGTGTGTGTGTGTGTGTGTGTGTGTGTGTGTGTGTGTGTGTGTGTGTGTGTGTGTGTGTGTGTGTGTGAAGCAGGTAGCTTCTGCGCTTTAATTTCCACATATTTATCGTTAGCTAACGTTTCCGTGACGGGGAACGAAATGCCGTTAGCCAACAAGCTAGCGAAGTGCACAGTTCACACATCCAAGTTAACCACTTCACACCTGTAAACTCAAGACCATAGTTATTATATCCAAATACATGTAGAGGTTTAGTAATCTCTTGGTGACCCTGGCATAAACACAGCTACCTGCAACACGGTTGCCCCCTCCCCCTTTAACTCAACGAACACCCAGGCCCTACGACTTAAAGGATAAGACTACTTCTTGGACCAGCGTGGGGAAAGCTGCTTGCTAAGCATCCTTCACAAGTGATCGGACAACCGGGTAACCGTAACATAAACGTTCACATGGGTTGCCTTAAGAGTTAAACATAACGTTACAGCGATGTACATCAAAACAGACCGTTAAAAAATACATCCCTAGGCTAGAAATGACAACGAGACATTAAACGCGTCAGACAGCAGCCAGGAACAACTCCGTTCCAGCACATAGTCGGAGCCCCTTTTCCGTGCAACCAACTAACCACGACCGTGTTGTTTCTTTTCACCCAACAAACTGACCTTCGACTTCACTTGGAAACACACACTGGCAGCAGACCGAACCGCTAACTTTGACCATTCGGTAAAATGTCGTCCCTAGATCATCTATTTTTTCTCGCTAATTAAACTTACCCAGTCTATTGTGTCTGGACCTCCGCCACAGTCTAGGCTGGCTGGTGCCTGTCGCCCTCTGCGGAACGGAAGTAGCCTACCGCGGCTGCAGTGGGCTGTACGGCCCCGGTCCTACTCTGGAAACAAGACAGTTTACATTATGACGACTTTAATACAGATTAACTAATGTGTTCATTCAATTAAACTGATTTATTGTTATCTAAACAGCATTTTGCTCCGGCACATTTGTTTGCAAAAGTAAATCAATCTTTGAGTTACATTAACTTCAATATTTGAGCAGATGGTGGCCTGATTCAAGTCTAAATACCAAATAGTCTTAATCAACACATGCTAAATACATAATTGTTTCATTCTTTTTCTATATTTGATTAAAAAAAAAAACTCACAATTTATTAGGTGATGATAATTATCTAGTCACTAATTCAATGCCATTTCAATGAGATGATCTGGAAAGGATGATCTGTTGTTTACTATAGTCAGGGAGCTAATCTAGACCTTCAGACTAAATTGCTGCATCTCTTGCCACAGAAACTGAAAAACCACTTAAGCTGAGCGTGTCTGACTCATGTCTAAGAAGGTATTATTATAGGGCCAGTGAAGTGAAAATATTCATTGCTGGAAGGCTGCTGCCCGAGGAGCCCATTAAATGTGGATGATATGTCTAGTTTGTAGTTTTGTAATGAAGGGCATCAATTCTCTGCACTTTCTGCATCCTTCATGTGCAACCAACCTTTCAAACCCATTTTATTTGAACTGCATCATGGTGCAATTATTGATAAATTACATATTAAGAGATTTGTAAACTGGAACAGGTGCTCTAAAGCAGTTTAACGAGTCGTCCAGAACATTATGTAGCGGTGGATGTATGTGTTTAAAAGGTTAATCTCTAATTCCGTACACCGCTGGGTAAATATTTTGACAGTATGTGCTCATCTTTAACCCTTTTAAAGTCCTGAATAATATTTCCCATTTGTACTCTCTTAAGTTACAGAACGAATAAACCTTTTCACACCTCATCTGTCTGCTTCAACACTAAAACCCAGGATGCATGATTCACAGTGGAGTGAAACTTGAGGATTTATGCTCCAATATTCACCAGCACAAAGACCAGAAAGAGCCATTGAAAAACATGTCGTTGTTTTAAGATCACGCTAATGCTAATTAAATCAGACAAGTGTAATTATTGTAACAAATGAATCTAATCCTTTTCTTTAATCGTTGGCAAATATTTGTATATATCTCCTGTTGTACTTTTAGCAGCCATTAATAAGGCTGGAGGCAACAACAGACTTGGAAAAGATGCGCAACATGTTGCCGCACATGATCAAATGACCTGAATTTCTCTACATGGCATCTTTGCGTATTTTTTTCTGTTGAAAAGGTTGTTGTGTGTTATTAGGGTTCTGTGCTTTGACATGTTTGTGGGGGTTAGGCTATAACCTTTTGAAAAAGTTGAGCTCATGCTGGTCGGGTCAAGTGACTTGGATCTGTTAAAACGTTATCCGTCTCATTTAAATGTCTTCTGAAGTGTTTTGGTGAGTGTATCTAATTTGTCTTTTTACGAGTGACCCATCAATAAAAAGGGGTGGCGTTTTAAGCAGATGTATGACAATACATGTTCATTCTAAATATCCTGGTTTCTACAAGCTTACAATGGAAGTGCTGCATTTTATTTAAAGGAAACAGGTGAGCATCAACATGCAACAGCGAGTGACTGCATTATACATTTTGTATTATTTGCCAATTCCTCTTAATGTTGGGTTAAGTTATGCTTCTTGAAATCTTACCTTATAAAGCATCAGTTGTCCGTTTTGTAGATATTTTTTGATGGACCACAACTCTGAAGTCAACAGGTATTCTAGCAACTTTTAGCGATTTTGGCACAGCTGTGCTTTTGAGTTAAATACTATCCTCGACCTGCGAACATGCTCACGATTACGATGCTTAAATGCTGATGTTGAGCAAGCGTAGTGTTTACAACTCCAGTTTAGTCTAGTGTGTTAAAAACGCTAACATTCTGTGACAAACACTAAATACAAATTACAGCAAAGCCTGGTGGGAATATCATTAGTTGTGCAGCTTTTTTTTAAACGCAAAGGCCTTGTATTTGAAAACTATTTTGAAATATATATTATTCAGGAACTAACAAGAGACATCGCAGACCTGGATTATAGTTTAAACACAATCACAGACTATCATGGAGAACCATTCATGAGTTTCTCAGGTATGCTGCAGGCAGGAGATTCACGAATGAAAACATCACACCTCTTTGATAGAGGTAATAAAAGCTACAATATAAGGCAGGAGTCATAATGAGCTACCAAAGCAGGCATCTGATAAGAACTTTATTATATTTGAGCTGATGTTTCAGATTGTAAAGTTTTACAATCCGGCGTGTGAGACTTTAAACTGTCCTGAGCTGTGTTAGAAGATCAGTGAAGAGGTGTAAATATTTGAGGCTGTAGTCAAACACAAATCCCAGACAGAGCCGAGCGTTTTCTCACAAGCCGACCACAGTGTGTTTTATTGGGTGCTTCAGTAATACAAGTGCACAACAAACCACTCTGCAATTGCAGAGGTGGCGGGTAGCCAGTAAATATACAAGTCCTGCCTCTTTCACAGGCAGACCTATACTTTTGTGGTCTGCCTCAAAAGCCTTTGAAAAAATACATACAGTACAAACAAAATCAGAGGAAGTTAAAATGCATGAAGGATCCATTGACTTAAACCTTCCTGTTCCATGCAGATAACATATTGATGACAAATACAAAACAAGGAAAACAAAGAAAAAGCATATATTCTGCATGTTTGTTCCAGGTGCCACTAAGAAAATGAGAATACATACTGTATAGCTGAAGGACAATGCGTATGATATTTATAATATGTGTTTTTTTTTTTTCTCCAATACAATACTTCCAACATTCAGATATTGGAAAAATAAAAATCCCAATCTACTCTTTGTATAAAAAAAGAAGCTTTCAAGTCAACAAGGAACAAAGGAATTTTTTTTTGTCTTATTTGATTATTTTTTTTAACACAGAAAAGGTAGATAAAATGTTGGGGTTGAGGAGGAAGAGGAGGCAGGTGAAAGGAGGGCAGGTTTACCGTTGCACTTAGTGAGTGTGCTTTTACAGACTAAGGGTGAGAGAGAGAGGTAGAGAGAGGTACAGTGAGGGGGGAGGGAGGTAAAGGGGGGGGTGGTTGGTAGTCTATGTGGCGTATCTCTTCGTCCATTGTTTGGCTATTCTGTCATGCTCTGTTCTGTTGGTCAGGTACTGTGTGGCGATGCTCCCCACCAGAGGGTCAGCTGAAAGGTAAATAAACAGAGAAATTATTAAAATCATTAAGGATTATCAATCACTAAGCAGGAGTCAAACAGTGGAGCTACTGTTAACAAAAACAACTCTCCCAAACATTTTTATCTTCTCAAACTCAGATTATGTAAACGTTAGTGCAAGGGAGAAGATGAGTTATATAACAACATTTTCTATTGGCTCTTTTGAAACTTGCCAACAAGGACTGTATTGGTTATAAATACACAAATATAATAAATCTGCCAACACATTTTGTAGATGATAAACGTTCATCAACAAGCTATAACTATTGTAGCGCATATTACATCTTTGAAAATGTCAGGACCATTTTTATTTTGCCATCCTCTTTTTTTGAGATTCCTTTAAGAGCATTAGAACTATGGTCAAAATTGATTCCTTTAAGTTCCTCCTCATTGTTAACCATGATAGATATAAATGCCATTTGATTTCATTCAAGATCATATAGCAGACTCATGTAGTTTCTAAACTGTAAAGAGTTTTGCCTGGGGGAGAGATGCAGCGTTCATTTTATTATGGTCTGGAGACCTTCAAGTAGACTTGATTACACTGTCTCACATTCAGCTGTATCAATAGCCATTTAATCATATTAAATGCTGAGACAATCCCCTACAGGAGCAGCAAAGACTCTAGGGAGAAGGGAAGGCAGTCAAATTACAATAAAACCACCATCTTGCAGGTTAATTCCATGTACTCTCATTATGCTCACATATATGGCCATCTTACATCTTTACAAGGTGGACCACTGACCCAATTATCCCTTCACAAAGTCCCGAGCTGACTTTTATTTCACACACATTCTCCAGCCTGCACAAGATTTTGTTCTTTAGCCAAAAAAAGCCTAAACAGATCATCAGTTTTCTTATATTTAGGGTATATGATATTAGTTTTCATTGTGGAGCTGCTCTGTCAGCAGCTCCTTTGCTTTTCTCGGCTATGAAAATGTGATTTTATTATTTACAGCTTCAGCCCAGAGACTGTGCCAAAGATCTGTCAGTGTTAGACGGCATTGAGAAACCATGAGGGTTTCAATTGGTCATGGCTTACGGTACTTACTACACTTTTAACAGTCTGGAAACATTATTCTTGACTGCATTAAACAACGCCTTCAGCAGCAATACACAGAACAACTTTAAAAGGAGGTGGATAAAGAGACAAAATAACGTCACTAAATGATCATAATATAAACATAAAATGGTCGTGCAGAGAGCTGAGATCTCACCTGGGTTACAGTCTGTGAGCAGGGAGCAGATGGACAGCAGCACCTTGGAGATGGTGAGGGCGGGGCTCCAGTTGTCCTTCAGGATGTCCAGACAGATCACCCCCTGACTGTTGATGTTGCAGTGATAGATCCTCGTACGGAAAGTTACCTGCAAAAACAAACACGCTACAGTTTAGAGATTTGAAAACAGAATGTTCTCAATTTAGCCAAATACAAGAAAATGGGACTGCCACGACGGTGGCACTTGTGGTGCATAGATGAAAGGATGTATATCTATAATTATAGTTGTTTACTCTTTACTGGAACTAAGAAGAAAATAATTATGAATAAACAATGATAAAAAATAGTAAAGATATCACACTTTCCCAGAGCTCATGGTCATTTGTTTTTTCAAACAAACAGTCCAAAAACCAAATAGATTCATATTCATTTATAGAAAACTAAGAACATTTGAGAAGCTGAAACGTTTGCTAATCAAAGTGGTTTAATTTAATTTGAGTGATTTATTGTTTTTCCGAGTGTCACTGAGAGAAAGGTGGATTTTTAGTAAACAGGAGAGCTTTGGATTCAACCAATTGGCCTTCACATGTTGTTGTGAAAAACACTACTATATTTAGTTTGAATTCAACCTATAAGCTATAGGGGATGATCACCTTATTTTTCTCTTATATTCAAACAGAGTAATGTACCTTCTTGATAGCTCCACTGATGGCCATTTAACAATATTAGTTCATGTGTCTGGATGTGTAGGTAGCCACACATGATGTATAAAAGGACTATAAAAGTGAAACCTGTATTATTTGGATTTTCCTTTTCTGGGTATGAAAACAGCATTTACGCCTTTCATATCAAGCACCTTTGATTCTCAGGATATTTGAATACATCAGACCAACAGAGGGCAGCATGGTGTAAAATCAAAACACAACAGTTTTGTTGCCTCTGTGAACACTGGATCCCATTGTTACACCCAAGTGTACATTAAATCCTTCACTGGTCACAGTACACCACACAGTTTCAAACAGTGACCCATAACAAATAGTGATTTATTGGAAACCTTGATCACCTCAAACACCCTCACAAAACAGCCCACTGCTGCGTCTTCCATCTGTCTCGGCTCAGATTTGAGCTTGACATCCGTTTGGTTTCTGACACTTGACACCACTGTCTGCCTCCGCTGCTCCAATCACCAACATCTGGCCTCGCTGACCCTGACCCTTCGGAGGAAACCTCTAATGAGCTTTGGCATTCCCAAAAATCACACAGGGGCAGGACGTTATAAATAACCAACACTGCACCCCCACCCCCAGCGCCTAACAGAGCACAGAGCTCCTCTCCTGGCCTGCGTTCAGAAACAGAAACACATCCACCTGGCAAACTTGTCGTCTTTTGTTTGTATTTTAGAGTCTTGAGATTCAAAGTCGGATCCTGGATCCAAAAGCCTGAGGTCTGACTGCATTCAGTAACTGCGGTTCAGTGGAGCGTTTCTATACAGAGGGAGTGTATGGAAGCTACTGGCCGAAGGTATAGTGTGTGTGTGTGTGTGTGTGTGTGTGTGTGTGTGTGTGTGTGTGTGTGTGTGTGTGTGTGTGTGTGTGTGTGTGTGTGTGTGTGTGTGTGTGTGGAGGGGTTTGGCTGCAGATCACAGTGTGTCGGAGGGGTAGGAGGTATTGGAGGGGGCGGAAACACTCGAGTCCCTCTGGCAACAAAAAAGCTGGTCCGGAGCCTGTGGATTTGTTTGAGTCTGCTGTCAAACACAGAGCTGGTGGTTACACAGCACAAAGAGCGAGAGAGAGGCAGAGAGGAGGGCAAGGGAACATGGGGAGGGGTGTCCGTAACAGAGGGGAAAATGAAGGCCAAGTAAAAGGGTAATGGGGTGCACCGCAAACCAAAGGGAGATTGGTGCTGACAGTCTGCGTTGTGTTGAGACATCCCTTAAGTTCTCACCACATAAAACAAATAGACGCTGAGCATTGAACAGGATTTGAGCTCAAATCAGGACAATAGTTAAAGAAAGGGTAAAACAAATGCTAATTAAGCAGAAGAGTGTCAAAAAGCTGCAGTGCTGATCCTGAACACCTCACCAGTGTGATTTAATGTGCTCTCCTAACTTACTTTCACCTTTATACTGCTGTCGCTCATAAAAGTCACCCTACATCAGGCCTTCCACTCATTCATCTCCTGTACCTGCTTATCCTGTAAAGCCAAGGATCCCATTTATGTGCCTTGGAGTTGACTTGTACTCGGCCATCAAACATTTGCTTCCAGGCTCTGAGGAAACTATATGATTTGGCAAGAAAAAAGCTGACTCATAATTACACAACTTTACAGGCTATTATAGGCTTTTTTGCTGGGATTACCTTGAGCTTGGCGCAATCTGTCTGCGCTGTGTAATTCTCGTCACTCCCTGTCACAACCCCAACATACAATACTGATTTTAAACTAAAGTATGCTATCAGTATGTGAGCTAACAAGTCATCACCACCCTCTGGGTTTCAGCAGTGCATATCATCTCCTCGAGGACACTATCTTTCATTTAGAAAACACAAATAAATACAAAATCGTGTCCGTCTCTCACTGCTGTTTTCTAACTCATATCAAGACTCGTTTGAATGGAAGAGAGATGTCTGGACCTACATGATTATGTAAACCAGTAAAAAAAAAGTAAGATCCTATCTTATAACTTTACATTTGCAAACGGTTACCTGATATTGTACATTCTATAAAGTCTGTGCTGTAGCCTAATCCATTAAACACAGGGCATGACGAAGGGTAGACGCTGGACAGGTTTCCAGTCTGTCACAGGGCTACTTGAAGAAAAACATGACCTATATAATGAAAGATAATGAGTCTGTTCTGATAAGCCTACAATTCATGGGAAAGGAGACGGACTGCACATCAGAAGAGTGTGTGATGTTTTGTGGTTTCAGTAGCCCTTCCTCATTTCAATTCTTTACTAAAATCTAAGTGAAAACCCTCAAAATCTATATATTTTTGAATCATAAATGGATCACATGATTACTGTGACTAAGAGATCACTCCTGAATTTCAGCATTTTCTAGCTCAGTGTGCCGGCTCGCTCTCACTGCTCTCATCAGTTCTGTTTTCATCCCCAGCCGGCAGCCGTCACAGCGAGAACACTGATAAATTCACTGTTCGCTACCTGCCCAGCATCACACGGCAGACACACAAAGGTGGTGGTAAACAGTGTCACATTTTGAAACTAAAAAGCTAAACCTTTCTTCTCAGGAGATGAAAGCATGGTGAATATTGGAACAATTCATCAGGTGGCCAGGGACGTGACTCCAGATGAAAGCTAATGTTGCTCGGTATCTGCTGGTAATAACAATCCACATGATCATATGGAGCTGCACAAGAAACATCGGATATAAAGTGAATAGGGTTAGGTTTACATTACGCTGTGTAAAGCGCACATATTTTCTATATAGTATGTCTATTTTATTTATATGTATAGTAAGTCTTTATATTTTAAAAACACACTATCTTTAATATTATCAGCACCACGTCACTATTATTTATTTATTTATTTATATGTACAATTTTAGCAAGTTTTTATATTGTCCTGTAAGCCAGTACAACGACATTTCGTTTTAATAGTACACTCTGTGTTTTGTTGAAATGACAATAAAGTATGTCTAAGTCTAATATGCGTCTGTGATGAAAGAAAATGTGTTGTATATGTGTAGGCACTTTTAAGTTTTTGTGACATCTACATTGATACTATTCCATTATTATTTGGGTTTTCTATGTTGTATCTTTTTTAATCTATACACCCAACATCTATTGTACATCTGTTCGTCCTAGAATAGGGATCCCTGCTCTGTTGCTCTCATTTAGGCTTCTTCCATTTTTTCCCGATGAATTGTGGGTTCTCTTTTTGTGAGAGTTGTTTTTTCTGCTGGGAAAGACAGAGGGTGTCTTATGCTGTAGACACTGGAAAGCCCCCTGAAACAAATGTGTGATTTGTGATAATGGGCAATGTAAATACAATTTAATTTCATAGATTTTTCAGATCATTAAATTGCGTTTCTCAGCCCTGTGCAGGATGTTGATACTTGGCCAGCTACTCAAACATCCAAACATCTTTACAGTTATGTCTACTGGCTGATGCTGACCTTGGGGGGTTTGAAGGGGTAGTCAGGTGTGAAGGCGATGTCCAGGAAGAAGACGCCTCCCTCGTACACGGAGCCCGGCGGTCCCAGGATGGTCGACCTCCACTCATAGATGTTGTCTCCTTTGGGGCCAGCGCTAGAAAATTGAAACAAAAGCTGCGTTAATATGTTAATCAGCACAGAGCATTGGACTCCACAGCCTGGTGTTCTAACTGCCAGAGGGCTGACAGATTTGGGGGAAGGAGCAGCTCAGGCGGTAAATGCCGGCTTCTGACAAGTTAATGATGGAGATTTAGGGAATGCTAAAGCCGTGGAGGTTTGAGGGTTTTCAGTTCAAGGCTATTTTAGTAGGATTAAGATTATCTTTAAAAAATGTTGATAAGGAGAATACATTACTTGCTGTTTGGAGTGACTGAAGCACACCGGTGAACCAGTTAAAAACTTATAACTGGGAATTCAATAAGGATCGAAAGAAAGTCTTGAACAAAATAATATATTTACAGGCCAACAAGAGCAACCATGATTTGATATTCAAGAGTTTTTCTAATAATGAGATGAGTATTTATGCTGAAGGTCACATCTGTTGTATAGGCTCAGTAATTAATGCCATTTCCATATTAAGGGCTCCCTCCCCCATTGTGGTTTGTGGTAAGACCCTGAGCTGGCACAGAGCCATGAAGAGACCGGGACAATGTCCAGATCACAAAGCCCGGGACAATGAACAATCGCTATGATTTCATGTAATTACCAGGGATGGTGTTTATCGCCAAACTTTAGCTTACTGGCAGATGTGCTTACAAATGTGTGTAAGCTAACTTCCCCACACACAGGGTTTGCTTTCACTAAAGGCGGTTGTATTTATTTGTATTCAGACCAATAATCTCAGATGGAGATCTCCTGTGAAATAACCTCAAACAGCAAACTGTTAAAAGCAGCATCTGGCTGCAGATCATCATCCTCCATAAATAGAAGTAAGACTTTAGACATTTCCTTCCTCCTTCAGTATCAGCACATGCAAATTTCCACTAATCTACTTTGCCACTCTTCCACACTGCCCCTCTCTTAAGCCTTCTTTAATTAGCCAATTATGATTACTTCTTCTCTGGGGAATTACTTCAAAAATACACTGGCGATAAGGACGTCGCCAATCTAGACTTGTTGTTCCAGGCACAAAGAGAATCTTTTTTGTAAGAGTAAAATAGAATAACAAAAGCAAAGAATGTAAAGGGACCACACAGGGTATTGTTTGTGCATATGGAGTACTTTGTACTAGGGGTATAACGGTACACGTACCGAAATTATTCGGTACGGGCCCTTCGGTTCGGTACACGTGTGTACCGAACGAATATAACGTTAACCGTAAAAAATTGAGAACGTGAACACATTTTTGGAAGTAATCTCAGGTGCTGCGTCGCAGCATTCAGCAATTTGCTCACATTGGGTTCCACGCGTCATAGAGCGAGCAAGTCATTTCATTGGACGAGAGGCATACTAGAGAGCTGGTCACAGGGATGCGTTCAAATGTAGTCAGTAATTTGAGGAACTGTCGAAATGGCGAACGCAGATAAAGTTGAGCTCGAAAATCCTCCAGCATCATTGAAGTCTCCGGTTTGGGAACATTTTGGTTTCGCAGTTACGTACAAGGATGAAGAACAAAGACAGGTGGACCGAACCAAAGCTGTTTGTCGGCATTGTTCAACTAAAATTGGTTACGCGGCTGGCAACACATCAAACTTGCACACTCATTTGAAAAGGCATCACCCGAACGTGAATATCACGGTACCAAAAGAAAAATGACTGAAGTGCAAACCCAACTCCCGCTAGCATGTAAACCTCCACCACTCGCAACAAGTTTAGACCGAGCCAAAGCTATTACAAACGCCAAATATCCTTATGTTGTCATGTTAGCAAAGCGCTACCTGGCTGTATCTGCTACCTCTGTCCCTAGCGAGAGGGTGTTCTCCACAGCAGGAGACATTTTAGTGCCAGCAGATCTGCCCTTAGGCAAGCAATGTGGACAAGTTAATTTTTCTTAAAAGAAACATGAAAATACAATGACAAGCAAGCAAGTCCCAATGTCAAGCTGGCTGCTTAGGTACTAGTACAGTACCGTTCAATATTTAAACTGGTACTGCAGTAATTGATCACTTCCAAACGCATGGAGGGTGTTTGCTGTATTAGCTGTCAAATGGAGTGTAAAAGAATATGTGTGCATTAAACATTATAACAATATTCGTTAGGCAGGAACAAACAATGCTACTCTTACATGACCTGGTTTTGTTTCTCTTCCAAATAAACTGTGTTGCATTTTGGTCGGAGAGAGCAAAAAAAGATCTGAACCATACAGCCACACAGAGACAGATGTGGACATGTGATAGCCAGCAGTTACTTGTGCTTGGAAAGCCTGTCATAACAATATAAAGTGAGGAGGAACCGCAGTACAACTGGTGGTCATATTCAGCTGTTCCTACATTCCTCTGTTGTGTTATTTAATAGAAGTTACATTAAAGCAGAGGGATTCAATATTTCCATCATGCCTTTGCTGGGATTGGAGATTTGACAGAAGATGTCATGTTGCCAAAATACATTTGTGTTCAATAAATGACCTACTTGAAAGGCTGTTGTTGACTGAGGAAATGTTAGTTCAAATAGTCAGAGGAGTTCCCTGACAAACTAATGAAATCGTCCAACTGCATTATTATTGTTATTATTAATATTTATAAGCCCTTTTCAGATTAATGAATATTTTACTTAGAGCCAAGGAGCAATTGATGCGACTACTTTTAATATAATTACCATTACCCAAATCTGAAAGACAAATACGTTTGTGATTGCCTTGACGGAAGATTCAAGAGATTACCCTTGGGTACTTTTACAACAATTGTAAAATACAGTCTCTGAGTTTGCAATGCATCTGAAACACCACCTAACGCAGGCCTATTCAACTAGCCCTTTTTTCTGCCCACAAGAGGTTGTCTGCAAATCGAAATGGCATATGCGTAATAGCATAAATAAAACTAATGTCTGATCACACTAAATCCGACGAAAACGCTGGTTTTTCCATTCATTTGAATTATTTTGAATCCATTATTTTGCCTGCCGCGCTCTGCTCATAAAAAAAAAAACCGCACTGTCCGCACTTGTCATTGGCTCAGTCAAACTCACGTTACACACTAGGTTCGCTGGCCACAGAGAAAGTACTTTAGTTAACAACTGCTTCAAGATGTCTCTCCAAGCCCAAGAAACGTAAAGTTGATTCGGAAAATCGCCAATTCCAGAATGAATGGACTGACAAATATATGAATTTACTTTGTCAGCCGCAACAAGTAATAAACCGGTGTGTTTATTGTGCAACGAAAGTATATCCGTGATGAAAGAATACAACGTAAAGCGACACTACAACTCAAATCACGGCTCGTTTTCTGCCAGTTTTCTTCCCGTGGGCTCAGAGGAACGGAGAAGGAAAGTACAGGGACTGCTAGCATCATTTGAACGGAGTCAAGTGGCCAACAATGAGGAAGGTGGCCTTGCATATACTGACAATGTTTGGATCTACCTATACTTGTGAGTCTAGCTTTTCTCATATCAATGCCATCAAAACAAGGGCACGTTGCTCCATGACCAATGAGAAGTTGCATGCGTGTCTCAGGATTGCTCTTACCACTTATGAGCCAAACTATGCTGAAATAGCTAAATCAAGGCAGTGTAATTTCTCTCACTGACTCAAACAGGCTAAACATGACAGAAGTCTGATGCATGGTATGTATTCAGATCTGTTTTTATGGTCATTCATTTTATGGTTATTCAAACAAGCCTACTTACTGTTTCGAAAATTGTAAAAATGTTTCCAAGATATGAATGTTATTGTGAGTCTGATGGCTATTGTTTTACTATGTTCCATTTGCATTTACTATTACATTTTATGGACTTGTGTTGTCTTCAATGCACCTTATGTATGCTTGGAAGTGTTGAGGATATTATACACAGGGCTACTTACTGTTAATGTGATGAATACTGTTTTATTATATTCATCTTGTTTTGTACATTAGCGGTCATGGAACTGTTGGGGGAAAAAACCTCATGTCTCCTTATTTTAAAGATGCAACATTTTTCACTTTTGTGTCAAGCCTTGTAACCGAAGCTTTCCTACTTTTTTATGGACTGGTTGCTTTCTGTAATGATTTCTGTTGATACAATAAAAAAATAAAAAAAGGGATGCACTTGACTAGTTCATTTAATGTATTAGTATATATGAACACTACTGTAAGAAAGAGTTATTTGTAGTGATTCCTTGACAAAGTATTGTGTGGCCCACAAACCCCCAGTGATTTTCCTATTTGGACCACTTGCTAATGAAGTTGAATAGCCCTGACCTAACGTTTACGCTCTGAATGCCCGCTGAGAACAGGCAGCCTTAAAGCATAAGTATAATTCAATTTTACAAACGGCCAGGCGTGCAGATGTGATGCGTGGACGCAAAGATTAAACTTCTCTCCCATGGTCTATATTTTAATTCTTCACAAAATCACTTATGGCAGTTGTTGAATATATAAGAGAGTATGAAGGAAAGATTGCCTTAAAGTCCACACCTTAATCCTATATTTGAATGAGTATCACGTCTCATTGCTGTCTTTGACTACCGCCTTTTCACCCGGTCTTTGATTGTGGCCGCTTAGAACAGCTATAAACACTTCAGATGTGGTCGGACGACATATTGTACAAACATAATCATTTCAAGCAAGTCTTGTTTGGCTTGTAATTAGGCAGTGTGCCCCTGACTAATTGACAAATATCTGCTGAACTTGTTGTGATCCCTCGTCAACCCTCAACACATTACTTTCAACATTTCCTGTGTTGACAGAATCACATACACAGCTTATTCTCTTCACGCTGAAGCAATCTCCCCTAGGTGTATACACTTCTGTGCCACACACACACACACACACACACACCTCAAGGTAACACTTCCATTACCGCTACACTATTCCAACGCTTCCCTTACAAAACGGTCAGAGACGGCTGACTATTGCATTTCCATACATCTCTCACAGAAGCAGGTGCTCGCTCCCTTGTGAGGCTGATGAGTTTGTAGCCGTGATAATAACTTAGACATGATGGAAGGATAGAGATGAGCGGGCATGGCAGAGGCCCTCGCTCAGCAGAGAGATTGCTGTAGGGGATCTGACAACCACACAAGGGCTGTGGATAAAGGCTAAGTCAATAGCTGAATGTGCATGCCACCGCTGGCTGTTGCTTGGAGACCTCCTCCCCCCGCGGGCTAGGGCGTTCCTGTGGTGCTTTGTTGCATCTGGTTGAGGGCCAGCTCATTCAGGATCTGACAGTCTCTTGCTTGGCCATTAGTTTTAGCAGAGGTGAGTGGTGTGAGAGCAGCTCGAGTCAAAGCGCAGCGTTGCAGCATCAGTGAGTGTTTGCATGGGAAGCGTTCGCCAGTCTTTAATTAATGCATGCTTAATGACAGGAGCTAAATAGCTGATGATCCCTTGACCCTGGTTAATAGCTATGCAGAGTATTACGCACTACAACTGACATATTCAATTCACAGTAATCATTGGCTAATTAAAGCATTATATGCATTTTCATTCCACAAAAGCAACTGTCTGTCTTTTCCCGCACTGCTGCAAAGACCTCATTTGGCTTTGAAATATTGGAGCATTGAATCATCAGCATTGAAGCTGGTCTACCTGCATGTGCCATCCGACCTCTGCAGCTCATCCAGAATGCAGCGGCTCGTCTGGTCTTCAACCTTCCTAAATTTTCCCACACCACTCCGCTCCTCCGCTCCCTTCACTGGCTTCCGGTAACTGCTAGAATCCACTTCAAGACACTGGTACTTGCTTACCATGCTGCGAATGGATCTGGCCCTTCCTACATCCAGGACATGGTTAAACCGTACACCCCAGCGCGTGCACTACGCTCTGCATCAGCCAAATGACTCGCTGCGCCCTCGCTGCGAGGGGGACCCAAGTTCCCATCGGCGAAAACACGTGGGTTTGCTGTCCTGGCTCCAGGATGGTGGAATGAGCTCCCCATTGACATCAGGACAGCAGAAAGCCTGCACATCTTTCGGCGCAAACTGAAAACTCATCTCTTTCGACTCCACCTCGAGCGATAGAATTACTAACAAAGAACTGCTAACAGAGCACTTATATACTAATAAAGGACTGGATTATCTAAAGCCAGTTGAGCAGCACTTGAAATGTTTGGCTCTATGAAACCTGATGTACTTATATGATTCTGTTTTCTTCAAGGTTGTGTCTTCCTGGTCGAATGTACTTATTGTAAGTCGCTTTGGATAAAAGCGTCAGCTTAATGTAATGTAATGAATCAATGGGAAGTCGTTAAGAAAAACAATCTAACACAAAGCCCTGAAATTGAGAGCAAATCAGATAAATATTCTGTGTCACTCCTGTCTTTTCCCCCCTCTCTCTACGGAAAAACAATCTTCTCTTCGAGCAGACAGAGGTGCTCAGCACAAATACATGACGTTAACTGGTGTAACAGTGCTGCTTATGGGCTTTGTTGGAGGCTGTAATAATACTAACCTCTGTGTAAGTAACACTACATCTGCAGGGCTCTGTCAGCCAAATGCCTTGATTCAGTGAGTATTTAGGTCATTTGTTTCCAGAGTCTGGGATACATTAGTGTGCGGGTGTCCGTGAGAGTCTTGCCACTGCCCTGTCCTCAGAGATTACGCTCATGTAGGAATCCACTCCGACAGCTGGGCTGCTTCCTTTTCAACAGGGCAACCAAAATAGAGTCCAACCACAGATTCACACAGCTCTCTTTCTGTGAGGTTTTTTCCTTACAGTTCCTCTTAGTCCTATTTTAAAAAGGTCACCTATTATGCAAAATCCACTTTTTCATGTCTTTTATACGTTAACATGTGTCCCCTCTGTGTAAAGAGATTCTGAAATGTTCAGGAAAAAAGATTCGCTCACTTTTTGTCCTGATCCATTTTTATAAAAACCTGTCTGAAAATGAGCTGATCAGATTTTGGCCACTTTATGATGTCATAACGATTTTTTGGCTTGTGTAACCATTAGCCGCCCCCCCCCCTTATCACCTGAATCTCCTCCTAGAGCACATTGTGTTCTTTTTAACCAAATCTCTCTCAGAGGGGCGTGGGGAGGGGCTCCTTATTTCCATCTAAAGTAAAAGACAGAGAATCAGCACTTTTGAAACAGGCCTGAAACAGAGGGGATTATGGGATGCTGCAATGATCTGTTTGGTATTTGGAGCCAAACACTTCAGAGACATGTTTTGTATATATCTGAGACCTATAATATATTGATGAAAAACAGTATAATAGGGGACCTTTAAATAGAAACAACAGTGCAGGTCCTTCACTAAACGTAGTCAACCCCAGCAAGTAGTATCACCATGATTCAGTCATAGACTTGTGTTTGTAGAACCTGTGAGGAAGCGAGTAATTGCATCCCATACTGACCTTGCTCAGTGATTCACCTCAAGACTCATCATCGCACACAAGGCTGAGTAAGATTGAACACCTTGAAACCCGAGACTGCATTGAGACAGTTTGCAGAAGAGGTGGAATAAGGAAACCTTTTATAAATATAAAAAAGGGACACTTTACCACAGGCCTACTTTGTAATTGTTACCTTTTGTTCTCAATTCCTGAAACCTATCCAAGCTGTAGCCATATTCACAGAAACAACAGTAATAATTTCCATATATATTGAATGACCTTTCTTCCCCGTGATACTGTGCAGTGTTTGGGACCGGGGTGCCCATTTAATCATCCACATTGCTTTATTTTATAGGCAGGGTAATCTGCAGATTGGTGCCAATGCAAAAGATAACCTTTATCTAGCGGCATGAGAGCTGCACTAATCTTCGCAAAATCTCTAACCTATCTCGTCACCTAGAGCCAATTTCCAAAGGCATCGGGACTGGGGTTAAGTTGATAAAAGCCATTTACTCATGGGACAGGTCTGTGACGCTCATCATTACATTAATAAGATAAATTGGTCTACTCTGAGCATATTTACAGGGATTCATAAATAGGCAAAAATGGATTTCTCATTTCAATTGGGGAATTTAACATCCACTCAATGACAAAGCAGAATAAACTCAAGTTCCTACATCAAAGACAACACTGAGAGCAACCAGTATAAAAACAGGCAGGAGTCAAAAGCCCAGTTGTAGGTAAACAGCATGAACAAACACTCTTGTTTACCTAAAATGAGTGTATGTGGTAGTAATAAGACAAACAATTTACAGTGGCCTGTCCGCTGTCAAAGAAACCGCTCCGTAGAGCTCACTGGAAAGACTTCAAATGCCCCTTTCACACCAGCGCTTTTTCAGCTCCGGCTCGGAGCTGGAGCCTGAAAAGCGCCGTTTTTTTCTGTTCACACCGCAGCGGCGCCGGCTCTTAGCTCCGGAATCCGGTTCACTTCCAGCTCCAAAAAATTGTCGGTCTAGAGCAGGGGTGGCCAACCAATCAGAGGTAAAGAGCCAATAATTGTCCTGTGTTACTACAAAGAGCCACATCATACAGTACACACAGGCGTATGTCCCCCGACCTCTCTCTCCTTCTCTCTTTTGCTCTCAGCCTTTCTGTGTGCTCCCTCACTCTCTTCCTCTATGTGCCCCTCTCTATCTCTCACACATACAAAATGAAAATCTACACACACACACACACACACACACACACACACACACACACACACACACACACACACACACACCACACACACACACACACACACACACACACACACACACACACACACACACACACACCACACACACACACACACACACCCACACACACACACACACACACACACACAACTACACCACACACCATCACACACACACACACACACACACACACCACACACACACTACACACACACCACACACACACACACACACACACACACCTCCGCTCAGCCAGATTTCCTATAAATTCACAGTCCATGATATTGACAGAAATTGACTTAAAACCTCTCCTACCAGTATTAAGACCAGAGGCCAGTTATAGTCAACCATTAATATTGTGTCTCACACAAAACTCTCAGTTAAAAACATTTGAAAAAAGTAGTTATCTTACTATGCATGTTGCTTCTTGAAATGTACAGAGGATGTGGAAGGGGCTCAAATGCATGAAAGGGCACATTTGCGATCTTTGCGACTTTTTTTCTCCCTGTCTGTATCTCACACACAGATTCATGACAGTTATTTAAAAATAAATGAAAATAAATAAAGTGTATTTTTGTTAATTCTCCTCAAATGACATCTCAACTTTTACCTAACCCTCTGACTGACAGAAGCTCTGCTGACAGAGATGCACTTTCTCTCTTGTTTATTTCTTTACCGCGAATCACCAAATTCGGGAGCCCTTCTGTGCCAGTAGCCAGCTTTCCGGGAGCAGGCCTTCTCACATACACATATACAACTGAAAATTGTTACCGTTTTTATTTGACAACATTATATTGAGTTATTACGGTTTTATCTGAGTTATATTTCTGCCAATCGGAAGCAGATCTCTCCCTTCACTGTCACATCGCGAGTGCAGTAAAGCCCGCCTCCAGTACTGCAGGATCTGCATTTTGATTGGCTAAAGCACTTCTTTGTTGAAAACTCTGTGTAACGATTGGGCTGGAACTTGTGTGTTGTTAACCCTTTGTGAACTGGGATACATATGCGCAAAAAAAAACAAAACACAATTAAAATTCTATATGAACTGAGGAGCCGCATGAGACTGGGCAAAGAGCCGCATGCGGCTCGAGAGCCGCGGGTTGGCCACTCCTGGTCTAGAGGCAAGAGCTTCGGAGCTAAGAGGTGGCGTCTCTTACGTCGAGGCGTGCAGAAAACTAAACCCACCTCCCCTGAACATGGGTCGACTGTCATGCCTGCCTACAAGCAGTAGTGCTTATAAACACACTTTATAAAGTCAGGCAACACTAACCAGGCTTCGTGTGATTCTGTTTATTTGTACCTTACTTTGACCATCCGTTCACTGTTATTGATCATTGTGGAGAGAGGCAGACGTTTTGTTTTGTATTATAGCAGCTATCGGTTGGAATCAATACATGGGCTGCACAGGTTGTCGTGTCCGACTATCACAAGTAGAATCATAATAAAAATACGCCGGTAAAATGTGCCTGTAGAAAACGGTTTATGCCACAATAGGATAGCAATAGCAAGTAGTCAGTTTAGCTTCGGTTGCTATGCTAACATCACCCATTTTATACCAGAGAAACTTTCATAACAGCGTTGTGATACCAAACAGCGTCAATTCAGACTGACACACATTCACTTAGGCTAAGGGGAACTGGGGATATGTATCAGCTGCTTGTGTGAGTCGGACAGTGAATACTTTAGAGCGGCCGCTGCAGTGTGAGCTAACCGGGAGCTAACGGGAGAATAAACTCCCGTGGAAGAGCAGCCAACACTGCCGCGGTCGGTAAATGCTGCAGAAACACATTAATAAACAATGAACCACGGCACTCTGGAGCAAAGTATAAGGTTGGAGAAGTTGTTATTCAATGTAATCTGGCTTCGTGTGATTAAAAGCAACACGATCATCGACCCGACGCAGTTCCCGTTGTTATTGTTGTGAGCGCCGTAATGCCGTTGGGGAGCAAATCAGCGATGTAAACGGTGACGTCATGACGCAGCAGCGGCAGCACCAGTCGGGTGCTGGGCGGTGTGAACAGAGCGGGAGCAGAAAAGGGAAACCGGAGCTGAACCAGAAAAGCTCTAGCTCGGAGCTAGAAAGGGAAAAGCGCTGGTGTGAAAGCCGCAAAAGAGGAGTCTTGTTAGAGCCAGACTGAACGCAGAGGCAGCGTCACAGTAGGCTGAAGAACGCAAGAAAATGCAGGAGGTTTTTTTTCTTCTTATTGTCCAGTTATAATAACCTAGCTCTGTAACTCACAGGCTTTTGAAAAGATCTGATGTTGGGCCATTTGTGAAATGTATTTCCTCATAAAAAAAGACAACCAACAAGTAAAACCTTTTATCTAAAGAAACATTCACACCAGGTCAAATACATTTGGATGCCACCTTTTGCAGCTGATACTGGTATTGATTTCTTAACAGGAAGACTATGACAATAATCTCCAAAGGCTGCTCGGACAGATGCACAGGTCTAATCTTAATTGTCATTGTGCTTTGTAAAATACAAATTGTTAAGCACTTTGTCAGCAGAGTATAAGTTAAAAGAAGAATACAAATGACAAAGCAATGCAAATGCTTAGTAATAATGTTGTTAAAATATGAGTGGTTGGAACATACCGAGCATATAGATGGACACATGCGGCAAGAGTGGTATGAAAAGAACAACTGGTCCCTGTTGAAATCCAATGTAACCCTCATGAATCCAAGAAACTGCACACAGATTGCAGCAACCTTTCAAGTCCAAAGAGTTAGATACTATAAGACAAGGTTACACTGAATACATAGATAAAATATCACTTTAACATCACAAAATCAAAAAGGTGAGAGAAACCCTCCAGTGTGTTCCCAAAGCAGCCTGTCACACAGCGAGCTGTTGACGGGAGCAGGTAAATAGCTGCCTGAGCCAATAAGTGCACCATGGGGCTGATAAATGAAAGAGGAGAGTAAACCAGTAATTGAATGTGAATCAGTATGTTTGGGAGCTTGTGAATACCAGCATGCACAAATAAAGTCATTATCTGCATTATTCGCCATTCCAGTTGGTTCCCCACGTGCCCTTTTTATCCTAATGGCACAGTCATTCAGTTAAGATCTTCTTTTCGGTCAGTGGGGCTGCTGCGGTTATCAGAAGAGGAACTTTAATGAAGCAATCTTCTTTCCTCCCCGACCGTGGAAGAGCCCCAAGACCAATTACTGTGCAGCTCAACGGCCGAGGTGACACCTCCTTCCTCTGTTCTTTTCTCTTTATTGTCTCAAATGACATGGTTTGTTTTTTTAATCAAGCCTTTTATTGTTCATGTGTACAATGAGTACTGCAATTACTGACCGGATGGTTTATCCAGCAAGTGGGGAAATGGTTGAGTAGGTGGTTGCATGTTTTTTAGATTTGAAGGGAATAGCACCATTTTATTCTCACAGGAGGGCAACCTCGCATGCTGGGCTGAATCGATCTAAACCGCAGTCAGTATTGAAATAAGGAAGTATGGCCTTTCACTCAGGAAGTTTGTCCTCATTGAGGTTTAATGTCAAACAAACAAACCCTAAATAAAAGCTGGAGATTGGTTTATTTTTCTTTGCCTTCCTTTTATAATTCAGCAAGATGCTTGAGGAACAACACGGTTTTTGGTGCGGTAAGCATTTTCTTCTCCGCATCTGAGCTGTTACAGGCAGCCAGCGTCTGATGCTGTGCAAATGTTTGCCTGTAGCTGAAGATGAATAATGCAGAGCATATAGCATTTCCACAACACACAGGCTTTGCATAAAAAAAAAAAACAGCACAACATCATGAGTCATAAAAATATCACTTAGCCAACAAAGCATTGCAGGTCAGGCCAAAATACACAACTAATAATAAAAGAGGCTCAAAAAGCTGGGTCTAATGAGAGACTCGTGACCCTTAAACCAAAGATGGGCAATTGGGCAGGAAATAAAGACCTTTAAACAGCACATTGTCTGAGATATCTATCACAGTTGATGTGGAGAGCAGCATTTTCAAAAATCCTTTCAGCAAGAAATTAAAAGAATAAAGTGGGTATGTGTGTCTTGTTGAAGGGTAATAATCAACATTTGCTCGCTTGAATAAAACAGGCTAGATTTTGTGCAGTCCAGGGATTCACAGGAACACGGCTTCAGGAAAGGAAACGGCCTAAAAGACTGTTTTGCCTTCAAGACTAAACTGCAGCCTGTTGCATATCATAAACTAAATGAGTCCAGAGTATGATGTTGATATGTTTAATTGTAAAGTCCTGCACCAAAGTCTATCCAGCCATAATTAGAGACTCTATTCATCCTGCTTCCACAAAAGTCCTCTGGCAGACATTTGGCTCTCGGCCGAGGGAATGGACTTATTACCAAAAGGTCAGTGATCAGAAGGAGCTGCCAGATCAGCTGTGCAGCCGATCCTCCGCTGGTCTTTTCTCCTGACACCATATTAGCCCTCAGGTCTGCAGGTAGACGAATGGAACAAGACTTTTTAGCTGCAGGTTAAACAAATCAGCACAGGGAAAAGGGCATTTCCTTAGGATGTAATTCATCGCTTTATATTCATTTCATCATTTACAACAAGAGTGTTAACATTTCATCCTCCAGACTGCATATATGTCATCAAGACACTTTGAAGCGTCCTGGCAGGAGCTATGATTTGTGACTTCAGGGGGAAACCTATCAGGTTTGGAGATCTCTCAGGAGGATTGATATGATCTCATCCAAACTGTTTACTTGCGAGTTACTGCATTTCCTCCGTTGCCAAAAGAGTCTTCCGTTTGCTTTCGTGTCAGATTACCATTTAGTCTTTCTGAACGACTTGAACTGCTTCTCTGAAACTGGCAGTGTAATAGCAACACTACGCCGCAAAATGTCCACTTGCTTCATGCTCGGCTTCCCTGCAAACCATTAATAACATTGTGGACAAATGTTTGCCAGAAAACTACCTCACAAATGAGGACATTGAGAATTCAATGACAGACATGAATCAAGGCAGGCCGTGTTTGCTGTCAAACAACTGCCGCGGTGGAAAACATTAAGGATACATTCAACTCTGGTGTCAGAGGGAGAGTGTATGTTACCGTCGTTCCATAGGAGCACATTTATTTCTTCTACACTCTCAACTTTGTGTGAGGAGAAAAAACAATGAGGGCAGACTCAGTTTGCTCGGGTAGGAAATTATTTTCAGCAGACGTGTCAAAGGTGCACAAGGGGCCGTAACAAATCAAAATAATCCAGTCCTTTTGAGGGCACTTATATTTATCTAAGAGATCATATATTTACAGTGAATTACTACATAAAACCTTAGTACTTCAAGCGGTGTACTGCTGCTTTTTACATTGCAAAAGAGGGTCCCTTTTTCTCTTTAACCAACCCATCTTTTACTCCTTGTTTTATCTAAGCAAAGAAATATTCACAAGATCTTTTCAAGAACAACTTTTGAAAACGTCACTCAGAATTCTGAATAGAAATGTGACCCTATTTTGACATTTCGTCAACGAAGCAACTATTTGATAAAACCATAATGGAGATTTAGCTACAGCCCTGTTTAAAGGTGATATATTGTAATGCTCTAGTCTAGATCATATTGACTATACATTTCAAGTATTACATTTTTTAATTACTTGCTTTGAAAACCCTCTTGGACCTTATTTGAGGCCGTATATATCCTATCCTATATGTATTTTTCAAATGACTCGATTACCCTCTGAACCTTCCTGTTTGATATGCTCTAACACAAACGCCTCAAAGAAGCCCCCTTTTAATTTATTCTGCTTGTGAACAAAGCGATTCTGACGCGATGCCTTCACGAAGGTTTTTAGCTTTTGCAGTCAGTGGACAAGACCTTCATAGAAAGCTCAGGAACATGCCAGCTTCAGACACAGATGGGTGCCTAGAAGGCATCAATATTTATAAAGCTGTGATTATGGAACAAGACATAGATTAGGGCCGATTTATCCAAGAAGAATTGTGTCTCATCTTAAGCAATGGCTTGTTTATCTTGAAATCACATTTTAAAAGATCTTTCCCAAAGTAATTCATGCAGAAGACAGTGATCGGCTTGAACACCCAGGAGGTTTCCTGCAGCTCATTGCAGACCCCCCCCCCCCGGTCTTCATGCCTCCGCCCCCTCATGAATATTGATAACCTTCCCTGCTGTGCTTAATGGTAACGCTGTGAAAAATGATGCTGGGTGTGTCACTGGCACATAATCCCCCAGGGCCATGGCACAAACTAATATGCAGCCATCACAGACATGAAGATGATCCCATCAGCGAGGAGAGAATTAGAGGTCAGAACCTGCGATGAAGAGCGCCTCATTTCTTGCTGAGACTTGCTGATGATGGAGATGCATCATGTCAAGGCTCTAAGCCAGCAAACGTAGGACGCAGTGACCAGCTGTGTGTGTGCGCGTTTCGTTAAAAAAAAGGCTGTTCCCTGCAGTATGCATGATGTCATCAGGGAGTGACAGCTCTGTTGTGGGCGTCATGGGAGCCTTACATCACACAAGGAAAATGTAGGGACTTTCAAGGCTTTTTGTTCCAAAGACGAGCCTTAAATTACAGCTGCACTAAAGAAGGAATGGCATTTGAGGTTAGCTTATGTAAGAGACAAACAATACAAACACATTGACAGTTTGCTTAACCCCTCCCTTAACTAGTGATGGTCCAATTATAGCTTAAATAAATAGGCATGTCACGCTTAAGATTTCGCCACGTACTGAAACAATGCTTCAAATGTAAAGAGTCTGGAAGGTGGTGTCTATGTTTAAAGTGGGCCAAAACCAAAATATGAGGGCTAAGTATCTCAACATTGCCCCTGAATGTATCTTGAACATGAGCATCTTTCGCTGTCGAGACGGTTAAGAACACTTGCTTTATGGCACTCAGCATACAGACACACACACCTCTTTTTAGCCTCTTATAACACACGTTCCTGTCTGTAACAACACTTTGGTGTGACGAAAGAGATAAGGGGTGAAAACTAAACAGAGAAAGGTGTGTTTATTAGTCAAAATGTATGTGTAACCAAACCTGCCGAGTAAAAAGGACTCGGCCTCTATTTGGGGATCTTTAATTTACGTTTTACGGTATAGGCCTTCTCTGTTAAACCCTTCTCTGTGTGTTAAGTCCAAAGCGCTACAGGAGTTTTTCTGCGATTAGGTTTTGTAAATTACTTCCACGCTGTGTCTACTCTCTTTCAACCGTATCAACTTTCATTTCTTATATTTCCCAGAATGATTTATGACAACTTGACAGAGGAGGGGGGTGAACTTGGTACTCAAAGCGCACCATGGGTTGTGGCTGCGTTGCATTTAATGTATTTCAGCTGCCTGCCTCAGATGAGAAATTGGTATCCCTGCCACTTCTGCAATGGATTATTCGGCTGTGAATGCTGAACGTCACTGAACAATAGCAGCTTTGAATCCTGATGGCTTGAAACCAAAACCTGACATGTACCATTATATTTTAGGCAGCTGAATATTGTTCTGCCATCACTCCATTGTTATGTAATGAAAGTATCTGTTTGGCCATCTGAGAGGAGGAGATAAACACATCTAACAGCAAAGTGGCCCGGAGCTGTAAGGTACAACACCACTGACTGATAATTCAACAACGTCAACATTTCTTTGTTTGGATTTCAGCTTGAAATGTTGGCATCTGTGGGTCAACATTAAGGAAGGAATAGTTACAAGTCACAACAGTCGCAGCACCGCACTCACAAAGGAAGGTATAACAATTATTGTGTTACAGCATGGGAATGCAAATGCAGGAGAAATATGAACTGAGAAGTAGACAGGAGTATTTTTATGACAGGAGCATATCGGACATTGGAGATGCAATGTGATCAGACGGGAATTTGAAATGAAGCGATGTTTCTTTTAGTTCAAGAATCACTTCCATTGTTCCTGTGGCCTTTGACAGACATATTATTGTAACCAGTACATCTTAAGCTCAAACTCCACTATTTTCATGAATTGTTCTACGTCATTTAATCCATTCTCAACAGTCATTGGTTCCAGCTTCTCAAATTGTGAGGTTTCTCAGATTTTCTGAGATTTATGGGATCATAGTAAACAGCTTTGGGTTTTTGGCAGTTTGACAAAACAAGCATTTTTGAGGACACCACTTAAAAAATGTATGTTAGCTACGGCCCTAATGTCTGGCAGTCAACTTAAAAACAAATCTATTTAGGATGAAGAAGGATATAAAAAAATGCAAGAAGCCATTTGGTTCATTTTTCAGGTATAACAGTTTTGGTTTACACCTGTCAAGTAAAAAGACGATTGTGTGTCTTTATATGACGGCATGAAAACAAATTATGATTACAGTGGAAATTATGAGCATGTCATTTTCCGCTTTTAGCATGTCTGATCCACTTGTTATTCCAAGTAAGATTATTACAATATTAGTGCAACCAGCAGGGCAGGAAAACACAGTTCATGCAGATCCAGATGAATTGATATCAATATATGTGAAGGCACAAGCTGCCTGTACAATATACTTGAAGTGTTTGACAGTAAGAATAATTGCCATGTCAAATCCTCTTGGGCTTCAACGTGTTCCTGTTCGTTTGATGCATGACAACTGCCAAGGTGACGAGCGAGCTATCACAACGCTTTGAGTGAGATAAAGCTTGGAGACAAATGTAAATACTTGCTTGTGATTCCCAAGAAGTGACAAAGCATTAAACGTATGACAGTTTTCAGTCACACTGTATGGAAAGGGATTTCTTAAACATCATTAATATTAGCTGGCCACAGAAAGACGGGAAACATCAGCTAGTGTGTGGTTTATCAACACAGACAGGTTATTGTAACAACAGTTGGTGATATTAAAACACAGCTGAGGGTTAACACGGTAACCTTAGATAGATGCCAGAAGAAAAGACGTGGGCGTTTTATTAGACTTATCAAAACAGGCACCTCCTGCCACAGATGTTTCCTTAAATTAGATCCTCAACACTTCCAAGGCGTTACATTCTGGCTCTCAGCACACTGAACGGCATGAAGCCGGGCTCTCCATTTTGCTGAGAGAAACGCGCACACACGGCCCTGAAGGCGATACTGAAGAGATTGTACATGATACGAAGGAGATTTTAACTAACGTGATGACGGCATATTCTTTCTGACCGAGACAAAGTGGCGAGGGAGCTCCTCAGCCGAGAAACAGATGAGAGGACATACATCACCTGGGCCCCCAGCGCAGCGTTTGTTGAATGTGCCAAAGTGAATCTCTTTAACACAACTCTCTGTCTGCCTCCTGAAGGGGACCAACAGTCTGTGACTTCATTTTGTCGCAGGGAGAGAAATGAAGAACCTTTCAGGCTAACCTGGCCGGGAGCGGGAAGCGTGTGGCATACAAATGACGACACCGGCTCCACCGCGCGCACTCATTCATGCGAGAATGTAAATGGTGCTGTGATCGTCTGCATGAGAAATCATATGTTGGAGGCAGCTGACCCCCCCCCCCCACCTCCCTTCTGCCTGTCATTGTTAACAGAGGGATAATCTATTTGGTTGCATCAGAGAAAACACATTATTAGATTTCAGTATCATTTTGTAGTGTACAGAAAGGGAACACCCACCCACACACACACACACTCAGAAAAGGATTATCTTGAAGAAGCTTAATTGTTTCCCAGGCAACTAGTACCCCACTAAGACGATGGCTGTGAAATTACCGCTAGTGATTATTTTACTTTCAAATGACTTACTCGTGTCCTCCAGCTAAATCCTCCATGTGAGACAACCTAGTTTTTTTGGGGGGGGAGGTGGATGGGTGGGGGGTTGAAATAGATTAGAGTCCTCGAGGAAAACAACATCTCTTTTAGCCTCTAATACAATAACAAAACTGGGCTGTAAGCGACAATGAAAAGGTTAGCTCAATATTTATCGTTAATGATGGTGGGGCTCTGATGAGACCCAGCAGGGGCGATTAATTCATGCAATAAACAAGGCCGTCTGGGGTGAAGTCATTCCAAATCGCCAGATGAGTCATACGAATCTATTTTCCTTAATCATTTGAAGCAGGTGCCGATGAACGAATGCAGCCAATCCACCGGAAAACATCCGCTTCTCCCACAAGTGTCCCTCAGTCTTACACTGACCGGCGTCCATTTTCTTTCTTAATTTGCAGTGTGGTGTCGAGTAATTACTGTGCCGTTATAAACAGCATCACAGTCAATAAATGTGTCACTTCTTTAAGTTAATAAAAAAAAGGATTGAGCACTACATCCCAGAGGCATGCCCTTTGTCAAGTCAGGAGAGACTGATGCACATGTGGTGTGCCACTCGCTCGCAACCATATCTCTTCCTCAAAGGGCTGAGAGCAGCGGCAGAGGCACACAATAACCATTGTCTGCGGTAAATCCCCAGCAGAGCGAGGGGGGAACCACACAAGAATCGAAACAGCTTTTAAAGTAACACTGATGCTCATTTTCAAACATTTCATTTGCAACCGTAATACTGCGATCTAAAAAGGATGCGCTTTCAACAGAGGTTGCAGCGTGCATTATGCAGCAACAACAAAGCCAGAATAGGCTACAGTCTCTCCAATTTACCTGAGATTAGCATCTCAAACAAAACACAAACAGCATTATGGGAATGGAGACAAAAGCGAGTGCATTGCAGCGTGGCCTTTCCTTTTCAAGAGACAGGAAGCCTTGAGAGAAGCACATTTCTGCCGTTGACATCCATTACAGCTTGAACATTTGTATGAACAGGCTTATGAGTCATTAGAGAAAATCTTTGAAAAGATAACATCTTCTTACCTGCAGTTTGGAGGTGGGTCTAGTGTTATTTCTGCAAGCTCTTTCTGAATCCTGGAAGAGAAAATGTTATTGTTAAAATCTATATTTAGAGGGCAAATCTCCAAAGGAGAATATAAGCTGAAAGAATGGACATTTCTGTATAGAGCATGGAGTCAGTGCTTAAACTTCTGAAGAGGTAAATGTCACATTTAAAATCTCACTTTTCACTCAAATATGCTATACAGAGCACATCATTAATGCTGGTTGTAAACTACTAAATAGGCTGTCCATATGAAGAGCATCAATTAGGAAAAGCAATCATTCCAGCATAAATAAGATCAAGTTTTTATTTGTTGTTGTCTGTCTCATTGAAGTCATAAGTATGTGGTGCATACACAACATTAAAAGAAACATGAAACATGGGGATGAACACGACTGCTTTGAAATTTCAGATAACCGTGCAAAATTATTATTCAGACTGTGAAGAGCAGCCCATTGCAAACGCTGCTAAGCTCACATTAATATAAACACGGTACTTCAAACAACAGAGACGCCTCTCTATCATGAAGCCCCTTGTCTGGCTGAAGGCCCTCACAGAATATACTTTTAAGTGAAGCATAGATTTACAAAAGGGAGATGTTCTCAACATTGGTCGCTGTTATAAAAAGACTCAGTGGCCTCAGCCAACCCTTTGCTCAACTGGTTACATAACCATTTGCCTGGTTTTTTTTTTGGGCATTAGTGCTAAGACTGGTGAAGGAAAGTGTTGGTGGTGGTGTTGGCAGTGTAGGAAAGAGCAGAGTGCTGCAGAGCATGAAGCAAAACCTATTCAAACAGACTGGAATGGGAATATCTCTTTCGAATGACACTCCAGTGCCGAGCTGTGTGAGTTACCTCCTTTCTGTGGGTTTAGTGTCACACTGAATAGCATGGATGTTTGAAATGACAATGCCTGTGGGACCATAGTCTTGTTATATAACTTCACACCCTCAGGGTACAAGGGGGAGAGGCCTTTAGTTTAACAAACAACCCCTGTGTAAATGCTGCTCTCCAGAGCCAGTTTTTTTCTTACCGCTTGGCACTAGTTGAAAGTTTAGCAGCGGTTTTGCTTGAGATCTTGGTCTCCTTCTTTTTGGGCTGTTCTTGCTGTCGCTCCTGTTCAGGTGGTACCGATTCCCTTTGTTCAATATCTGAGCTTCCCCCGCTGGTGCTGGGGCTGTCGTCCGGTCTCTGTACTTCGCTGGACATCGTGGGCCCTGGAAAGTAATGTCAAACCACAACCTGTGAGAATGGCAGAGCAAATTTCCACTATAAAGGAGATACGGGCAAATTGTTTGTCAGTTTCTCAGCAAACAGTGCAGATTTGAGGGGAAGCTATAGCAGGATGGGTTTAATTTAATCAATGTACAGCCAAGCCAGGATGAGCCAAGCAGGGATAGCATGAGCTTATGAAAAGACATTTGTCAAAGCTTACAGGGCGGTGAATTACAGCTGTATGGATCCCTTGTAAAAAAGAATATAATAAGCCTTTCACCTAATGATCTATTGGGGATTATATATTACAGGCCAATTGTTTGGAAGGCTTTATGTGAGTGGTCTAGATTTATAAAACAAACCTTTGTGTCATGATCCCCCCCATTTCCTTTTAAACTAATTGTGGAAATTGTTGTGGCTTTGGGTCAGTTATATGACCAAATAGATGGATAAAATGGCTCTTTATATGATTAAGTCACCACATTTCATCGCTGACAGATCAGAAGACAAAAATGAAGAGACCATCCGTGAAGAGGAAAATTGCCCGGATTACTTCATCACTCCTTTACAAGCGACAAAGAAGCGGCTAAAATAGATACGTATCGATAGTCGAAATGTAATATAACAACAGACAGATATAAGCTATGTGATATTAAGTGAATCAAAACGAGGTAATGAAGTAGAGGACAGCTCGCCTTCCCCGGGGGGCGTTCACGGTAATGATAGGGACATCAACGCTAACATGTACCCGGTTCAATAGCCGGGGTCGATGCGGAGACATGATACTCCACACAAATATACAAGTTAAAATGTGTGTGTGTGTTATCGCCAGACACTTAAATAGTTCGGTCAAACCGGGTAAGTCAACATTTCTGGGGTGGGAAAAACACAATAGGGGTCGACCGGGGGTGTGAAACCGAGCCGTCCTACAAAGCGATCATAAACATTATTGGGAGCTGGCTGACATTACAAGGCCGGGGGGAGGAGGCGGAAAGTAGGGTGCGTTACATTAGCGCTGAGGGGGTATTTTTCTTTAAAAGCAGCTTAACAGGCCTCGGTGTTTTAAAGTCAATGAAAAGACGCATAGAAGAAGGCGTTTCTGCCAGACTCGTCCGAAACAGCCGACGGCGGGGCTGATGGAGGACGGTCCGCGGGAGGGCCAAATGTGCGGATCTTCGCCGTTTCTGGAGTGTCCACATTGTGCGTTGGAGAGCAGTGACCCTGCCTCCGCACAAAGGGAGGCTCGTCCCACACATCCACCACCTCCCCCCCTCTTTTCCACCAACACCTCCTCCTTCTTCTTCACTGAAAAAACGACACTTTTCACGGGACATTTACTTACTTTTAGCGTATCTAACGTTACGAAAGGCGGCTTAATGTGTGTGTCGATATTACCTGGCGGCTGGCCGTCGATGCTGCAATTCCGCGTGGTAATCCCAAGGTACCGAAAAAGTATATCCTCACACGGCCGTCTGCTCGCTCCGGTGTCCTAGCTATTTAACTGGAGGTAGCAGCAGCAGAAAAGCGATTACTGAAAAACTGAGGCAGCCCCGGACCGCCTCCATGCGCGCTCCCGGCTTGCGCGCAATGCTCGTGCACGTGCACTGCATTGAGAGAAGTAGCCCTCGCGACACCATGGTGTTAAGACTGATTCATTACTTACAAATACAGACAAAGATGTTGGTAAGTACTGTTACATGTAAACTGACATTGAGTTTGTTATTTAAGATGTATTTACTTCTCCTCTGTTCACGGCTGTAGACAGAAACTATGGGACCCACGTGCAGAGGTGGGAAAAGTACTCAAATATTGTACTTACATAAAAGAAGTAACAGGATGTATGAATACTCTCTTGCAAGTAAAAGTCCTGCAATCAAAATGTGACTGAAGTAAAAGTAAAAAAAGTAGTGGCATCACAATATACTTAAAGTACCAAAAGTAGAATCACTCATTGTGCAGATAGGGCCTATTTCAGAATAATATCATATGTTTTTTATTATAGTCATAGATGCATTTAGTGTAATCAAAGCTGGTAGGCCTATAGGTGCAGCCAGTTTGTATATAGCAGAGTAGTTTGTGATTTTTATTCCGTGTGTAACTGAAGTCTTATTTCAGTTTTGATTATATTTCACATCATTAATACAAATCGGCAAAGTTTAGTGGAGTAAAAGTACACGATTTACCTCTCAATTTTAGTAAAGTAGAAGTACAAAGTACCAACATAAATTAAACATTCAAGAAAAGTACAAGTCCCTCAAAATAAAGTACAGTACTTGAGTAGATCTACTTTATGCCCCGCTTGTGCCGTAAATGTTGCCCTCTTGAATTTCCTTCATCATGGACACGCTTAGAAAGCACACAACATACATCCAATGGCCTCCAATATGCAAACCCAGAGTCTAATTCTTGAAATGTGAGACAGCCAATCCCAATGAGGGAGGATTGGGTGAAATCTGCAGCCTTGGGCCAACTTCCAATTACCGCTGTTAAACACTCACAGACTACGATTGCCCAGGGCTACTGCACTATGAATGGGGCACATTTTTGAGTGCTCTGCTTAACTTGTTGAGCTTCTAGTACACTTTCCATTTAGTCTTAAGGGAATTACCCACAAAGCAGAGTGTTGTGTCATGAGAACCATGATCAGTGTAAGAGTTCACATTTATAAACAGGAATTGGCAAAAATAAATTCTGATTCATATAACCACACATTCCTAACCTAATGATAGTTTGAGGGTCACTTAAAACTGTCTATTTAGCTTATAAACAGGGAGCAAGCAATGAAATACTCCAGCTTAGAGTACAGGACATCTGCCTCACACTGCTGCATTCACTTCAAATCGGATGGATGGAGATGGGAAAGATTAATTGTTCATTGGATGACTCAACAACATTGTTATAACATTTCAGAGTTAGGAGTGCACAACTGTGCATTGACAATTACAAAGGTGAAATAAGTGAAGTCTGTAGTGTTTTGGAAGTAGGCCGCAATTTCTACACAGAGTTCTTAATGTGCTTTTAGGCTGTACATGAGGTGCAAATTATAAGCTTTGAGGATGCATGCAAACAAACAAAAACATTGTGCCATTCAAAGTGCCAATTTAGGTGAAGACGTGTCAGCTGGAGTAGACAATGTCTGACCAGTAAGGCTTCACAGCTGTCGTTTGAGTCTGACAATATGATCCAAAGTCCACAGTCCACTTAGTCACGTTCAATGGAATAATTCAGCAACGTTCAGTTTAGGTTTTGAAGAAAGACATATGCTGTTGGCGGCAGGTAATGTAGGCTCTAAAAAAAACAAAGGTGTTAGTCAGCTTTAAGTTGAGACTTTTTTGTAACAACTCCTTTTTTTCATGGTATTATGAAAATAGTTTTTTCGTGTTAATTCTTAGCTAGGCTGGCACAACACAGAATGGTTGAGATCTTTGTATTTTCAAACCTCCCTCAACTTGCAAAGGAGAGTGTATTTCCTTAAAAAGAGGAACTGAAAGTCTTCAATTAAACATTCTGTACACATTTTAATTATCCATCCATCCATCTTCTCCCGCTTATCCGTGGTCGGGTCGCGGGGGTAGCAGTTCCAGCAGAGAGCCCCAAACTTTCTTTTCCCTGGCGACATCAACCAGCTCTGACTGGGGGATCCCAAGGCGCTCCCAGGCCAGCGAAGAGATATAATCCCTCCACCTGGTCCTAGGTCTACCCCTTGGTCTCTTCCCAGCTGGACGTGCCTGGAACACCTCCCTAGGGAGGCGCCCAGGTGGCATCCTTACTAGGTGCCCGAACCACCTCAACTGGCTCCTTTCGACGCGAAGGAGGAGCGGCTCAACTCCGAGTCCCTCCCTGATGACCGAACTTCTCACCTTATCCCTAAGGGAGACACCAGCCACCCTGCGGAGAAAACCCATCTCGGCCGCTTGTATCCGCGATCTCGTTCTTTCGGTCATGACCCATCCTTCATGACCATAGGTGAGGGTAGGAACGAAAATGGCCCGGTAGACAGAGAGCTTTGCCTTTTGGCTCAGCTCCCTTTTCGTCACAACGGTGCGGTAAAGCGACTGCAGTCCCATTTTAATTATATAGTTGGAAAACCAGTATTGGCTGACATTTACAGAGTTTTGTGATATTTTTACTGCACTCCACTAATCCCAAAATGCCTGCAGCACTCAAATTAAATATTTTTCTAGAAGCTAGTAAGATTAACGTGCACTCACCTAAAAATAGTTCTTTTACTTTATTGGAAAAGTCAATGCATGAATTAAGTACTTCCAGCAACTGTTCAACAATTCTCTTAGTTCAAACAGCACAGAGCTGGCGCAGCACTTTCATGGCTTATTTAATTTATTTTCATTCGCTTTAAAACTGTGCAATCTCTAAGCACCCACAGAGCACTAAAACACTTGTCCCATCATAACATAAGTTCAGGCATATGACCCTGAATATTCAGGACACCATGTAAATGATGATCTTATCTGACTCTGTGAATGGGTTACAATGCAGGTTGAAGCACACTCACAAATCAAATGAAAAATCTAAACTTGTCTCCTGAAAATGTTCAACAGCAGAGATGTTTAGAAACACAATGCAGCGTAGCGTACACGTGTAAAATGATTGCAATAAGTAATATTAGTTAGTTTCATGTTATGCACATCTACCATCTTCATCTATGTATCTAATATAGCACCCTGAGCTTGAACTCTTATGGTGTTTACTTGTGTTGTATTCATCTTTGAATGCTAGCTCTTGAAATGACCAGGGAATCGTTCTCGTTTCATTTGATCTCATACAACACATTTGTTTAAACTTTTAAATTCCTGCTGGCCTGATTTACATATAACTGTTATTGTTTCACATGTGAAGTCCTCAGTGGAGGGTCTAAAAGCGTAGCCTTTTACTGGCCCTCAGAGATTTAATACAAAACAGCTAAAACAAGATAAGTGTAACCATATGACTTCCTCCTCTGAGTATATCTTCCTTATAAGGGCCTGATCTGTGCTGACACAGAGAAGTGTTCAGAAAATGTGTATTATATTTTGTGCCATTTTTGACAAAGTTCATGACAAATGATGACGGAAAATCAAAGTGGAATTAAAACAATCTAAATTGATAACAATTCTTAGGGAGACTACGAGATGATTACGATATGAATTGGAGCGTTAAAGAAACTGTTCACATTTTGAGGTACTTCTAGTACCTACGTATTTCCACTTCCAATTCAAACTCATACCTCACTCCAATTCAGAGGGTGTGCTTTTCAATATGTGTACTATTCACTCCACGAGTTATTTTAAAGTTAGTTACTCTATATATTTGTAGTATTTACATACAAAATATTAGGGTTTATAGAATACAATGTACAATTGTTCAATAATAGTAATTCAATATATACAATGATTAAACTAATATGATACGATAGTATAACACTATAAATGGAGACATTATTTCTGAATAAGGACTACCTTCAGTACGTTAAGTAAATAATACTTTCATTCAGTGTATTTGTTTATTCTTATCTTGTTCTTGTTACCTAAATATGGATTCAGAATACTTCCACCATTACTGGTTAACAAGATATAAAGTTACCCGACTCAAATTGTCCCACTACAAAGCATTTTCATGCCATTTGTAACTCTCTCTAAAAGCCCACTGTAAATGTAAAACATGGATTGCTGAGAGCTAAAGCCTTTATTGTCTGGATTAATAACCCTGCAGTCAGAGGTAATGGCTTACTGGAAGCTCTGTTCTTTTCTTCTGCCTCCTCAAGAGTCAATCCTCTGAGATCTGTAGGAACGCCTGAGGGGAAGCTCAGTCGTAAACTACGAGGCATAAATTGTTCAATAAATGGCTCCAAAACAGCACTCAATGTAAAACGTACCCCTCCTGTGTGAAATGTCCGTTCATTACAGTTGTGAATATCTAAGGCAGTATTCCTCAAATAAGGAAACATGTATAAATAACCATAATCTTATATGGTTCACAGTCTCACCTCCTTGTGTGTTCAAGGATCAATAAAACACACAAAGGCTCAGCGTGTGATAAAAGCGTGCCATTTTGCTTACATAGTTTTATTGGGCAGAAGATGTTTATTATAACTGAACATTTGTCACAAGGTCTGACAGAGGGTCTTGTTTTTACAAGGGTGAACTTAGAGGCTGTAAAGGGTATGTTTGTATTCATAATGACTAAACAAGGTATCATTTATGCATTTAACAGAAGGTTGAATATTACATTTGAGGTCAAATTCAACATGATATTAAGTGAATGAGAATTTGAATATGAATTTGAGCAAAATAGTTAGGTAAAATAGAGAAAAGTAGCCAAAAAAACTGATTGCAGAAACGCCCATGCACTACATACCCCATATTAATAAAAAAAGCGCTTTTATATGTCCATAAAAGTCAAGCTGATTTTTAGACATGAAACATTTCAGGTGCCAGCAGAGAAAATGAAAGTGGTTCAAAAGAGTTTGAAAAGTAATAAATGGTTTCTTGAAGAGTCTTGAGTGTCCTTTACAAGTTTGAAGGAGTTGGAGTAGATGCTCACCAGGTCCAAAACACTTCTTGACGCTCGGCTGTGTTTCATTACAGAACTCTTAATCAAGCACAGTTACATTCAAACGAGTGTTGATTGTGGAGGTGGCAAGGTACCATGAAGAACACCATGTGGAGAGATTACATGTTTTTCTTTAGAAATGGTAAGAAAAAAAAATCTGCATTTCATTATGCTCAACTCTGACCTCTCCCTGGATCACGAGTTTGACTCATTTAGTTTGACCCATGGCTCACAAGGGACACCCAGAGGGAAACATTGGCTGTGCCCCCCTCCCCCCTGACCCCCAATGTGGTAATTTGGTTAAACACAAATACTACTAGGAATATAAAACGTGAATATTTCGGAATAGGTAAAAAGGCAGTAATGCAGAATCTGCTTTGAGACCTATTTGACTTGATACAACAATTTAGTGGAACATATTTCCAAACAAATTGGCAATTTATCAAAATTAAGTGGCACACAATGAATTTGGGGCCTTTGGGGTCTGGAGCCAGTTATTCACTTCACTGATAATCCAGCGTAGCGATAGCATCTTTTATTCCTACGTTTTGCTAATTGAACATTACAAAGACATTTGTCAAAGGCTGAGAAATGCCTGAAAATCTTACATTATTTTTCCATGAATGTTTCTACAAATAGAATGAACATTTATATAAAATGATCTCCTGTAAGAAAACATCACATTTAATATTATGCACACTCTGTATTTATGTTTTCTTACCCTTTAATGATGCTGTTATTTTTAGGCCTGCAGCATTGCATTACATTGAATCTTTTAAATGTCTACTGCATTATTATACGCATATTTCCCTGTAATTCAGACTTACTGATTTGGTATTCTGGGGAAACATTGGGCTCTAGACTAGAATTAACAATTATGCTTAGAGTTTGAGAAATCATTTTCATCACAACATGAGTTTGAAATAAATGCAAACAGAAGTTATGAAGTGCAATGCTTTCACTTTTAATTAGACAAGTTGAGGAGACTACAGCCATGCTACCAGCTCTGACAGGCTTTATTTTAATGCTCAAAAATATTACAAATCTGAACCAAAGTATTGAGTAGACAGAATATTTTTGACCTGGCTTTCCATGAAATATCAAGTTCTTACAGTTCATCCTCTGGGGAACATATATGCCTGAACAAAATGCTAAGGCAATCCATCCACTTGTTGTGGTTTTAATAAAAAGCAAAAATATCAACCTCATGTTGGCACATCGGGAAAGGTCAAGGGATCACCAAAGTTATTAGGGTGCATCGTCTAGGGAACAAGAAAGCCTCTAAACCATTCTGTGCCAATCCATCCAGTAGATGTTACAGAGAAAGTTAATATGTTAGCAGTGCTAGAGAAAATGTTAGAGGAGCACCAAAAATATATGGTTTATCCTGATGGGAACATGAAAGACTGCAAACAATTGAATTGCAATCCATCCAACAGTTGGCGTATTATTTATGTAATCATGTGTTTCAGTGATTGACCAAAATGTAATTCAACCTAAATTGTGCAAGATGTAATCTGTGTTTATACCCATAGTCCAAATTGTCACCATGGCTTACTACAGGCTGCACCGCTCTCTTAAATAACCCTGTGTCCTCTGCATGTCTTTGTAGTGCGGAAACAGTCTTATCACTGTTGCATTGTTCAATCATTGCGTGAAGGGGATCAGTGTGCTTCAAACAAAGTGCTTGTTAGATCATCAAACAGCGTCTGGAAACCCCCCTTCCCTACACCCTTCAGACAATGTGTAATATTATTCCAATATCTACAATCCAATAACCTAGACACTTCAAGCAATGACTGGCCAGTCCCGTGAACACATTTTAACGTCTCTATCAAACTCTCTTTTTCATTCGTGAAAATGACTTCTGTCACTCTCAGTCAGTTAGTAGAGCATTGATAAATACAATCTATTTTGACATATAGGCATTCATGTGCTATCTTATTCTTAATCACATATTTATTCAAACCCAGAACTGAGATATCTTCTCTCCATTATCACACAACTATTTACATACTTATCAGAATGAGTAATCTTCTGCAAAGTAGCAACATGTTATCTCTGATTGGTGCGTATTTCCTGTTACACTGCTGCTCTCTGTCTGTGTTGGCATTGTATTGACTGCTCTTTGTACATCTGGAGGTGTTTCATGGAAGAGGGAATTTACAAATGTGGCTTTAAAATAAATCAATTGATAAATTATAAAAAGAAGAAACGGTTATGCTACCACTGCTGCCTTTGAATCTCACCCAAGCTGGCAGGTATAGCACCCAGTGTCAGTTCAGATCTGGCTGAGTGTGTAACACGCCACCCTCATTCTAATGAAGGTCTTTTGGATTACCCTCCACAGTCATTAGATCAGCATAATAAAGGGACTCTGGCCAGAGTGAGAGGAGAGGGAGGTGGGGCGAGGGTCGGTACTCGGTGTGATAGACAGCGACCTTTAAGGCCTACACGTGAATGGGGGATGCTTCAGTGAATTCACTTCCTCAGTTTGTCCCTGGCAGGCCCCAAGGTCACGTCTGCTCGCTGCTGAGGAGGCTTTTGTGATGGAAATCCTGTGGATAAAGTTTAACCCCTAGAACAATCCAAAACCTGGTCCTCCATGTTCGCAAAGCCCCCTCCCCGGTCACCCCTGCTCCAATTCAGAAGCAATAGGGCTGTGAGTCCCGTGGCAGATCCTTGTTATGATCCTGTCTGCAGATTGGATGGATAAGCGTTAAGTATGCTAGAGAGGGGTGACATTGTATTCCTTAGATTTGACACAGATGTTGCAGGCAATGAGACAGAGGGGGTGGAAGGGAGAAGCAAAGATAATTAAATCCATCTGTAATAACGTGCATGAATGATCAATTCATGTGCAATTGACTTTTGGGCTGTAATGTAATGTAATTCAAGATAAGAGGAAATATTATTGGTGCCAGGATGGATTACTCACTTAGGCGTACAACTTAAAAACAGGCTCAAATCAGGCTCTTACTGTTCCACGGTTGTACATACAAAGAAAGTTTAAAACATCTTAGGACCACCCAGTCTTAAGTTCCCCTGGGAGGGGAAAAATAAATACAGCAATTCCCAAATCTCCTCTGAGCTCAACTTGTTTTATACTGGCAGGCAGAGTAAAATCAGTGCAGACACTAAATATAGCTCTGTACACATTCAAAACATACTCACTATTCATAAAGCAGTAAATATGTTCCATGTCAGCTGGCTGTAATGCGCTTCATGCCAAGAGCACAATTCATCTCTTCTGCTGTCCTGCTGATTCACCATGAGCTCATCTTTTGTCCCGCACGGCAGCATGCAATCAGATGTTCAGGCAGTGATCTGTAAGCCTAACTGTTTATTGTTTAGTGGCACATACACAAACTGAGGATAGGATCTGCTGGGTGGTAAATGCTAACCTCAGCATGCTCAAATGATCACAATGATGATCCATCAATTTTACACATCAGAGTCTTTTTCCACTTGAAGAGTAAAACTGCATGTGTGAAAAAAAGAAGTGTAAGGCCTTTTGTGGCTCCAGAGGAAGCTTTGCAGTCTATACTTTGCCTCAAGTGATGTCACTGTGTTCAGTGTTGGATGGAGCTGAGGACTGCAACTGCATATTTTGTATCCTTATTATATAAGAGAGTCCATAGTAGGATTTGTCCTCTGTTGAACATCAATGCCTGTACTTTATTTAAAATCCATTCAATAATTGTTATATATTTGTATTAGACTGAACTAGTGGCTCTCCAACCAATGCCATTCATCCAAAAGCTATAAGTGTTTGTTGAATGACAGGCGCAATTGTGAGTCGGAGTAACAATAAGGCATGCTAATTAGTTACACCTCCTAGCTTTCAGTTCAATATTGTGCAAAGCTATGAATGATGACACATTTGAACCCAAAAGCCAAATTGCATAATACTTAATCAGAGGCATCTGCTCCTGACTGTGTATCTGTGTGCATGTGAGCAAGTGTGTGTTTTTGTTTATGTGAGTGAGTCTACATTAATGCCTCGTAAAAAACAAATCTGTGTTGTTGCTGTGCTCAGGTTCTCGGACTGTGTGTGTGTGTGTGTGTGTGTGTGTGTGTGTGTGTGTGTGTGTGTGTGTGTGTGTGTGTGTGTGTGTGTGTGTGTGTGTGTGTGTGTGTGTGTGTGTGTGTGTGCGTGTGTGTCACTTCCTGCCTTTGAACACAAGATGGGGCTGTGAGACCTGTGCTAATCAGCAGACATTATTTTCTCATGTTTCCTTTGACAAGTTTACTTCTGTGGGTAATGATGGTCCTGCTTTCATCTTAATGCCACATAATCGGAGTGAAGAAGGTATTACAGATATAGGAGATGGTGTGTGTGTTTGTGCTTGTGTATTCCTGCGTCTGCCTCTCTGTGACGAGACAAACCCCAGCATGCCAAGGTCACTCACACTTATCATCTCTCTATTCAAAGTAAGACAGGGTTCACAATGCATCATGGGACGGACGGGCAGTTTAAAGGATTCTCTCATAGACCCTAAACTGCCTAAAGCATGGAAAAATGAACTCTCGGCCCAGAATCGTTTGATGCTCAATTATCCTTGAAGGCTTTCAATTGTTTTACCAGGTGTAATCTCCCTTCTGAAATGTCAAAGAAAAGGCATTTCGTCTTGAGAGAAATGTATAGCTTTTCTTTGATAGCGGTGAGTCCTTAAACTCGGTTACACATGGGTATGAAAGTGGATTTTGGCTGGGAGAGAAGACAGGTTACACTTCTCAGGTAATGGCCAAACGTAAAGTCTATTCTGACTTTCACAAGCAACTCCACTTTTCATCCCCAGCTCTGACATTTCTGGTCCCAGAATGGACATAAATGTGGATTAGTCACTTTAAAATGAAATCATCAAACCTGGAGACTTGAGGCTTTTCTAACCTCATCCGAGGGTGCAGCAGTGCACTTTATGGCTGTCTTGTTCTATTTCAGGGTTGATCATGTGAATCTCACTTTTCAAGTGGAGCTGGATACTTTCCAACTGGCTCTGAGTCACAGCTAAAGACTTTGCTGCAGTGCAAAATGATAACAAAAAAAAGCTTCTTTATTGGAATTAAGGGCTTTGTGTTGCCATTATTGAAACTTAGACACATTCTTCTTTTTGCTGTAACTCTGCAAGCAAAGTAAATGATGCGTTTTTCTGTGTTTCTTCACCTTTATGCATCCAGGGAAAAGGTTTATGGAGTATAACATTTTTCATCAGCAACCAGATTTTTATTTCATTTGCGAAAATGCACAACCATAGCTTGGAGTTCCCCAACACTGGTGGCCAGTATCTCTGCTGGAGCAGCTGTGTGTTGGATTCAAACCAGCAACTCTGTCCTCCATGTCCCCGTCCAGCAAAAACATCTGCTGTCTCACGTAACTAGAATTTAGTCTCATAATTGTCTAAAAGGACTTCAAACAAGTAGTAGTTCCAAAAAATACTTTTCATATGCATGCTCTTAAAATAGTTATGCACATTTCCTGTGCTGTCATCCCAAGTTGGCTTTTGGTATTCCCCCTACTCTAACTCATCTGATTCAACCATTACTGTCACTGTCAAACTGCTCTTTACTGCTTTCAGCTGTCATTTCACTGCTTCCTTGACACACTCTGCTTCTCTGAAGCCTGTTCTCTTAACAGTCAGTCCCAAAATGTGACTCAACTCATAGGTATGTCCAGTCAGCTCCTTAGGAATCCTCCAGGTCACATTCATGCAGCTCTATCATCAGCAAGAGGGAAAGAAGTCTCCTCTTACTTTACCAAACATCTGCATTAGTGTTTTTAATTCCATTTAATATTCAGTGTAAAGTCTGTGATTGATTGTAAACAAATGTAGCAGATTACGTATAAAGGATCATTGTGACATAATTTTGTGCATTTGATATCTATTATGGAATCACTTCTCTCACGTCATGGTGGCATTGTCAACACAACTTCTAGTAATACTGTACTACTACAAACCAACAAACCCCTGCTTCCGACTAAACATTTAACTGTAACTCATCACAACACATTCTGAATATCTGTCCTGAAGACAAATGGAATGAATGTCCTTCCTTTTTTTCCTTTGCAATTTAAATGTCTTTAAATAATGGTTTGTTTACATCAATCTTTGCTAGTTTGCTGTCCTTTGTCACTTCCTTTGTGTGTGCACTGCTACGCTGCTGTGCCCTTTACAGCCACTCACTCACTATCATAACGTTAACAAAACGACAGGAGTCTGAAACGCATCACTTGTGAGTTTGGTTCAATACACACAAAAGACTTAATATTGTAAAGTCAATTAACACTTTACATTAAACAGGTGTACTTATATTTACATATCCATACATAGAAATCTGTATGAACATGCATTTGTGTGCATGTTATATACTTTGTTGCTGTCGAAAACCAAAAAGTATTTTTTCTCTATTAGAAATGTCCACCCTGAATTTTTGGAATTAATATGAAGAGAGTTAGAATGGGATATTATATAAAACAGAAATGTTTCAGGAAGTTTCTAAAAAGTATGTGGGATGAATGAGCTGAATATAATTAAAATAAAGTGCACACGATGACTTTACTTGTATGAAAAACCCCTCAAATAACTTAGTTTAGACTGTGAGATCTACTGTGTTATTTCTGACACAGCATGGTGCTTTGCTTGTTCATTTTCCATCATGAAATTCGCCCTTGAATGTATTCCCTCTCTACAAAAGAGTAATTTCAGCCCAGCAGTCGGGCTAAAATGAGTGCCTTAAGAGCTTTTGAGTGTGTCTAGAAGTGTGTAACTCTTTATTTCTGGGCAACCAATTTTGATATTTCGTAAGGGACACATGTTGGGCCCAGTTTGGCTGAACGAGGCTTCAATCAGCATCTATTCAAACACAATCAACCATGTTGTACGATGGAACAACACAAAACTTCTCTCCAATTACCAAAACAATCTCATCTGATTGCTCATCATGTGTGTGTTGGTCAGTTTCCAGAAGGTCGCTGTATTCACGAGCCTGATTGACTCAATGTGAGATCTGATATATGTAAGTCAAACACATTGCGCCATATTGCATTTCTTTTTGACATCTGATTGTTTTTTCCCCCAGTTTTTTTACATACTGTATTATTTCTCTTTATCCTTTATTTATTCCTCCATCTTTACTCTTTGGCAGCCTAGATGATTTTAAAAGCCAATATTAAAAGCTGCAACTTTGGCTGTTATTGAGCGCAGGAGAGTGGAAGCGCTGCTGATATTTCTAGTTATTTATTCATACTCACAAACACACAGGGACTCTGTTAATATCCAGACGATGATTCTAGACGTCCTCACTGTCTCCCTCTGGGTTCCCCGCAGTAAAATATTAATAAACTGTTTGGTTTGCAGTTCTTTTAAAAAAAACAAATACGCTGTAGCCCTGCAGTTTGCATCATCATTGCAGATTTAACAACATAGTCTGAAGCAGGATAAAGTATTTAGGAAATGCTCGCATGCAGCGTGGGTTGTTTTTCCTCTCGGCAGGGGGAGATTAATGGTTTGTTTGCATTCCCTGCGTGATGTTCATCGTTGTGCTGTCCAAAGCAGCACACTACATACAGGACATAAAGGAAGATAAATGTGGCAGGAAGGGGGGAAACTCATCCTGGGGGAGTACTGCACGGATAGGAAACAGTGCAAGAGGAATTTACTGTTAACAGGTGAGATATACTATGTTAATGTTCAGGTTACTGTTTGTTTGTCTTTCTGTGTGTTTAGCTTCTGACCTATGGACAGTAGTAGAGACTCATAAACAAATGGTGATGTTGTAGTAGGTGAGAGAGGCCTATCAAGGCAAAAGCTTGGGCGGATAGTTTACCTTTAAAATAATATTAATTCTATATACTAAGCTACCTACCCCTACTTTGGTCCCAAAAAAGGTTTTCTTTTAAATTAAGACAGCAGACAGGAGCACCCAAAGAATGAAAGCCTATCAGTCCTATGCAGACTTTAGTAGGTAATTATATTCATTTTATCGGATGGTCAAATCGCGTCAGAAACACACACATCTTACACATTTCTAACATAAGATTGGTGACGACATCTACTAAACCCAACAATCAGACAATTCAATTCATGTTGTGATTATTCAGCTCTATTTGTGAGGTGCGAAAGGACCCACATTTTTTACTTTTCTCTTTAGCAAATCCCAAAATGTTTGGTAGACATGATGAAGATATTATGAAATCCATGAAATTATAACAACTGACTGTTTTGATAGATACCATGCTGAATGAGTTTTACAATAATAAAGCTTGGAGATTTTATGGGCACAGTCAAATGTTTTGAAAAACAAAAAGTTGATTGGGCACTAAGGAGCCTTTAGACAGGAAGTGGTGTTCTGCATTTGAAGTCAGTGGGAGCAAGGTGCTCTAACAAATGTTGGATGAGAACATATTCTGGGTACTAAATTAAACCTCGGATCTGAGAGGTACTGCAAAAATATGAACTATAACACATTGTTGGCACGTTTTACCAAATAATGAGACTTTTGGTTATAATAAATTGATGTGTGTGCTGAACTAAACATGTTAAGGATGGTATGGCAGATTAAAAGATGTAGTATATGTGCCGGAAACTAGGGCTGTGCAATTAATCGTATTTTAATCGCGATTATGATTGTTAACATGTAATCTCTTTGCGCCTATACTACTGGCCTTACGGTAGTCTAGGTTGCCATCTTGAGACTGTGAAACGCATGCGCAGTTAGTTTGTGTCGACCTGGAGCATGAGGTCCACTGTTCGCTAATGGCTCTGTATTGGTGTTATGCACGTTGATTGAATAAACCAAGTTAACAGAAGATAAACGTTGTGTTTATTTGTAGTAGACTAACATTGGTAGCAGAGGATGGTTAGCAGAAGATGGCTACTGCTAACTACAAAGTTCCACCGAAGTTCGACGAATCCCGACCATACGAGTGTTGGAAAAATGAAATCGCCATTTGGAAGCTGGTTACTGAACTTGATAAGAAGAAACAAGCCCTCGCCGTTGTCCTGGGGCTGGAAGGAAGGGCAAGGGACATCGCCATGGAAATACCCGCTTTGGATTTGAACAACAACAATGGTATGGACACACTGCTAGCAAAACTAGATGGCATGTTTCTCAAAGAAGAGAGAGACCGCGCATACGATGCTTACTCTTTTTTTTACTGTATCAAAAAGGAGAGCTCCGTGTCCATGGCGGACTATGTGATTGACTTTGAACAGCGATACAACCGAATGAAAAAGTACGACATGACTCTTCCTGACGCCGTGCTAGCTTTTAAACTTTTGGACACGGCTTGTCTAGACGAGAAAAATAGACAAATGGCGCTGACTGCGTGTACAGATGTAACGTTTGCTGCAATGAAGTCCGCGCTGAAGAGGATCTTTGGGGGGAGAGTGCAAGGCGGCACATCAAACGGAATACAAGTTAACGATGAAGCGTTATTCACAGAGCAACGCTCACAAGGAAGATTCAGACGTCCAACAACGCAGCAGTTTGGACAAGTTGGACAACAAAGGCAACCGTCACAGGGTACCAACCCACTGGATAGGCTCGGTAAGAGATCAAAATGTGCTATATGTCAGAGCACGTTCCATTGGGCTAAAGACTGTCCTCACAAGAGTAGCGAACAAGTAAAGCTAACTGAAGATCGAACAAAGGTAGAGGAATGTGACATTACACTGTTTACTAAAGCCTCACTGTCTGAATCAGAGGTATTTCTAACTGAGTCTTTAGGGACGGCTATCATTGACACTGCATGTACCCGCACAGTGTGTGGAGAAAAATGGTTGGACAGCTTCCTTGCTGATCTCAGTCAAAGTCAAGTGAACCAGATTGTGAAAAGTGAAACTCCAAGCTCCAGACCATTCCGTTTTGGAGATGGAAATATAGTGCATTCCTCCAGAATACTGAAACTGCCTGCCAAAATAGGACAGACAAAATGTCGAGTGGAAACTGAAGTAGTCAAAGCTGATATCCCACTACTTCTGAGTAAGACTTCACTGAAAAGGGCAGGAACCATCTTGGACATGGAGAATGATAGAGCTGTGATGTTTAAACAGAATATCCCTCTTGAACTCACCAGTTCAGGACACTACTGTATAGATATCAGAGACAAGGACACAGGAATGAATCAAATTGAAATTAAAGATGTGGTCCTTACAGTCACAGAAAACAGCCAGAATGAAGATGAGGTCCTTACAGTCACAGAAAATATGACTTCAAATGAGAAACACAAAGCTCTCCTGAAACTACACAAACAGTTTGGTCACGCCTCCGCAGAAAGACTACAGCGACTCCTCCGCAGTTCGGGAAATAAAGACAAAGATTGTGACACTATTTTACAACAAATAGTACAGGAATGTGACGTATGCCAGAGATACAGCAAGACCAAGCCGAAGCCTGCTGTGGGCTTGCCTCTGGCTTCAGAGTACAATGAAACGGTGGCAGTGGACCTGCACGAGTTGGAGCCAAGTTTATGGTACCTCCACATCATTGACCAATTTACACGTTTCAGCGCTGGAAGCATTGTGAAAACAAAGAACTCCTCTGTGATGGTGAACTCTTTCCTTCATGCATGGATCAGCGTCCACGGCCCACCACGGAGACTTTACAGTGACAATGGAGGAGAATTCAACAATGCAGAGTTCCGTGACATGGCAGAGAACTTTAACATTGAGACAAAAACCACGGCAGGATACAGCCTCTGGAGCAATGGGCTACTGGAGAGACACAATCAGACCCTCACCGACATCATCCAGAAGGTCAGACGGGAAAATGGATGTGACTGGCAAACAGCCCTAGACTGGGCTCTCATGGCTAAGACCAGTATGCTCAATGTGCACGGCTACAGTCCTCATCAACTGGTGTTTGGCCAGAACCCCAACCTTCCTTCTGTACTGGTTGATAAACCACCTGCGCTAGAAGGTACCACTATGAGTGCTAGAGTAGGAGAGCACATTTCAGCCTTGCATGCCTCTAGAAAAGCATTTACTGAAGCAGAGTGCTCAGAAAGGATAAGACGAGCACTACATAAGCAGCTCAGACCCACAGATGAGAAATATGAGATGGGTGACAAGGTGTATTACAAACGAGCTGAATGCACTGAGTGGAAAGGACCAGGGATAGTTATTGGTCAGGATGGGGCTGTTGTTTTTGTGAGGCATGGTGGTTGCCTAGTGAGAGTGCATCACTCTAGGCTTTCCAAGGTGAACACAAAGGTTAATGAAGAGCAAATGGTACAAAATGATGCTGACACAGAAGCAGGAAGTGAGCAAGGTATAAACAATGCAACTGGTAGTTTAGACAGTGAGCAAAATACAGAGAATGAACAACAGTTCGGTGACAGGGAAGCCAATATAAGTGAAGCGATCGATCCTCCAAACACTTTGAGTAGCGTAACACAAACTGAAATGGCGCATAGGCCTAATGCCCATAATAATCCTGCCCCTTCTGCAGGTGTGAGTTTAAAAACAGGACAGACTGTAACATATATGAACAGAGGTGACAATACTCTACTTAAAGCAAGAGTCTTAGGGAGATCAGGCAAGGCTACGGGGAAATATAAAACCTGGTATAACATGCAACATCTAGAGAATGATGGTAGTGATGGGCAAAAGGAATCAATTGATATCTTCCAGGTTGATAATCTCAACATTGAAACAGAAGACAGAGAAGCTGATGTACTTGTAACCAAAGACATCTCATTTGATGCAGCTAAACAGGAAGAAATAAAGAACTGGCACAATAATAATGTATTTGAGGAAGTTGAAGATGCAGGGCAGAAATGCATTTCCACCAGATGGGTTTGTAGTCTTAAGGACACTCCCAAGGGTATAGTGCCTAAAGCCCGACTGGTTGCCAGAGGTTTTGAAGAGCTGAATATTCAAGAGTTACCGAAAGATTCCCCCACATGTGCCACAGATTCACTTAGACTTATGTTATCAGTGATATGTCAAAACCAGTGGGAAGTCCATTCTATGGACATCAAATCTACATTCTTGCAGGGTATGGAGCTATCTAGGGATATTTATATCCGCCCCCCTCTAGAGGCAGGATGTCAACATGTTGTATGGAAACTAAAGAAATGTGTATATGGTCTTGCAGATGCATCACTATATTGGTACAACAAAGTGAAGGAAATCATGCTGAGTACTGGTGGTAGAGTGTCACAGGTGGATCCGGCAGTCTTTTACTGGTTGGATGAGCAATGTAAGGTCACTGGGGTGCTTGCGTGTCATGTAGATGATTTTCTTTGGGCAGGCTCATCAAACTTTTCATCCAATGTGATCCCTCAACTGCAGTCTGCATTCAAGGTTGGGCGTGAGGAGCATGAAAAGTTCTCCTATGTAGGAATGGATTTGGTAACTGTTAACGGTGAAGTTCAGGTACATCAACAACGTTATATCGAGAAGCCTGGAGCCTATTCCCATACAAGCAAGTCGGGCCACACAGAGAAATGAACCCCTCAACGAAACTGAGAGAGAGCAGTTACGATCAAAAATAGGACAGATCCTATGGGTTGCTAAACAGACCTGATGTAATGTTTGATTCATGTTGTTTGGCTTCTAATATAAAAGGGGCAACAGTACAGTCTGTTCATGATGCTAATAAGATAATCCGTAAGCTAAAGTCTGAAAAGGTGACACTCAGATTTCAACATCTGGGAAACAGTGATGCTTTGAATTTGATAGTTTTCAGTGATGCTTCATTTGGAAACCTCCCAGACGGAGGTACACAGGGAGGTACTTTTATAACACTTATGGGAGAAAGAGGGAAGTTTTCCCCCTGTTGGCATTCAAAGAAAATCAGACGAGTGGTTCGCAGTACCCTTGCAGGGGAAACTCTTGCCATGTCAGATGGGGTAGACAATGCAATTTTTCTAGCCACACTATTTTCTGAGCTCACTACTGGAAATGCTGGACTGAATACACACTCTGTGTGACTGATAACCACTCTCTGTTCGATGCGCTCAAGTCCACAAAACAAGTCACAGAGAAGAGACTCAGGTTGGAAATCAGTAGCATTAAGGAGCTCATACAGAGCAAGAGGATCAAGCAGGTGCGATGGTCAGACACAAAATCTCAGCTCGCTGACTGTCTCACAAAAAAAGGAGCTTCGGCTCTTGTGCTCTTAAAAGCACTCGGTGAAGGACAATGGGATCTGGGTTAAAGTGTCTGTTGAAATGGAACATTGAAAACACCTTTGTTTATGTATTTGTTTCTTAAATGTTTCCCTAATTTATGTTGACTACTCAGGGAATTTAAACATTTTTGTTTTAAGTCACTGTATGATTGTTTTATGATTCATGCAATGTAAAGTTGTTTTTGTTTTGTTTATTTCTTTAAAAAGATAGAATGAGATTGTTAACATGTAATCTCTTTGCGCCTATACTACTGGCCTTACGGTAGTCTAGGTTGCCATCTTGAGACTGTGAAACGCATGCGCAGTTAGTTTGTGTCGACCTGGAGCATGAGGTCCACTGTTCGCTAATGGCTCTGTATTGGTGTTATGCACGTTGATTGAATAAACCAAGTTAACAGAAGATAAACATCGTGTTTATTTGTAGTAGACTAACAACGATTATGGCTTGCGACGATTATGAAAACAGCATAATTGACAAAATACGATTATTTAGCTGGGTGCGCTTTCGCCCCTCCCTAAAAGCCCACTCGGCCACGTGGGAGTGACATGTGTTGTGAGTGTTCAGCGCAAGTGAAGATGTCAGAACAAGAGCAGCAACTCGTTAAAAAGAAGGGTCAAACTATTTCCACTATTTGCAAGTACTTTGCCATTACATTTCACATCGCTAAAGATATGTGCACTGTTAGCAACCAGGGCTTTAAGCAACTTGTCAACACGTTGGACAAGCGTTACGCGATGCCGTCTCGGTATTATTTCAGCAGGTATGCGCTGCCTGCACTATATGACAAATGCCGTGGGGAAGTTGAGAGAGATGTGGCTTCAGCTGACTACTTTGCGACCACAACGGACCTATGGTCTAGCCCAGGGGTGCCCAACCAGTCGATCGCAAGATGTGTCTAAAAATAGAACAACAATATTCTGATTTATCGTTAATGTCCTGTAACATAATCTTCCTGTGCCAGAATAATGCACTTGAACGCATCAAAGCTTTGTGATTGGCCGGCGTCACCCCATGTGTCCGGGTGTGGCTGAGGGTCTTCAGTACAGGTGGCAATATGGTCACCTGCCTGCGCTCATCTCTGAAACCAGACCATGTAAACAGCCTGGTGTTTCTTGCAAAAAATACAGAAAGAGATGAGATGACATGAACAGCCCTACCAGCATTTGCCATGGTGGCCTAGACATTTTTATTTGGTCTTAAATTGTAGTTCAACATTTATTTCCTGTTACTTCTGGACCATGACGGTTGGCCAGCCTTCAACGTTTAACTGAGTGGAATAATGAATATGTTTTACCAAAATGTTGGCTATATGTTAAGGAGTTTTCAGTAGGTTGTGACAGTGCACTGCATCATATTTGATTTAATTTATTTTGGTCTAATTTATTTTTATTTATCATATTAATATATGTTTAGTATGGTTTTGGAAGTGCGCTCCAACATATTTGTTGATCTTGTTTATTGGTAAAATATTATTTGTTTTAAAGTTCAATAAATGGTCAATGAATAATCGTCAAAATAATCGTGATATCAATTATTGACCCAAATAATCGTGATTATGATTTTTGCCATAATCGCACAGCCCTACCGGAAACTATTCTTAATTGTTATAGCCGAACTCTGGAAATGCAATTCAAATATTGTGTGTTTATGTTCACCTTGTGCACTGGAAAAACGGAAATGTTGTCTTTAATTAAATGTATTATGTCAACATATTTCCCATTACTGTATTAGGTTAGTTGAAAGCAATTATATTAAGTTTAAATAAGAATATTAGGGTTCAACTTAATATTATATATTTCAACTAACCTTATACAGTAATGTGAAATTTGATGACATAATACATTTAATTAAAGTCAATGTTTCGTTTCTTTCAGTGTGCTCAGGGCCTGCATTGACTTGTTACGGGCCTGATAGGAGCTGTTTGGCTGCAAGATGTTTGGCAGGAGAAAATGTGGAATATGTTTGTTTATTCATCATGAAAGCTGTCGGGTTCGCACATTAATCCCTTGAGAACAGATTGACGTCAGCCTTTGAAGTCCGACAACATGATCATAATCCCCTTTTGAACTCATACATAATTGGTATCAGTCATTGAAAGGCGGCAATGAATGAAAAAAACTGAAAAACAGGTCTTGGTGTTGCTGCATATTAATTATTCGGATTATCTGTGTAATGAAACAGCGGGCCACTGAATAAATGTGTTTGAAAAAGTAAAAGGTTTCATTCCTGCGATCTAAAATCTATCAAAGGAAATAATGATTCCATCATCAAAACATGATTTAATTGGAGGCAAAGGTCTAAATAACATGAACATTTTCTTTCATAATCTGCTGTATCTTCAAGCAAAAAAACAGTCATTGCTTGTTTTGAGAAAAAGTTTGGATAAATCTTTGTGATACAATCGGGTTATATGAGTGCTACTCAGTTTGTATTCTTATAAAGTTATAGAAGTAATATCTGCATACAATTTGGGGTTTTAATTTTAATGTCAAAAATGTGTATTTCTGTCAGAGCGGTGGATTCAACTAATGAGTTGTTTTAGCTGTTGGAAACATATTGCACACTCAGCTCTTGTTACATTAAAAACTGGCTTTAAGAAAGGTTTTCCAATTGTTTAACTAAGTTTTAGACATCTTTAGTAATGATATCTCTCTCTGTGCCTTCTGCCTGACAATCTTAAGAAATTCAAAGCTGTTCAACACGTCAACACTGATGTGACTTTCAGAGTATAATTTCATTGCTAATGTTAATTCTTATGCAGCTAAAGTAAGATGTTTACAATCAACAAAGACATGTGACAAGTGTAATAATCCTTGTTCTATGTCTTTCATCCCCATCACAGTCAGCATTAGAAGCAGCCGTCTGATTGGATCCAGTCACTTACAGATATTTAGATGTTGGAGCTGCTCAGTAAAACAAACCCTTCTACTGCATCTGGACTCTATTTGTATTAATTTTATCATCATATTGATCAATTCTCATCACAATCTGTTTATTCCCTCCACTGTCTCAATTGCGCCTGAAAACTTCTTATTTCTCACTGAAACTGTACTTTCTGTCTGCTAACAATTTGTTTCCTGGAGCAGGCTTTGCTTAGATTCTGCTGAGTTGTCATTAACAAACTCATCGGATGTTATTTGTGGTAGGAAATTCATGCAAACATAATTTATAACAGAGGAGAAGCTGTTTGCTCTATTTCAGCCACATCTATTTTTAATGATGTTGACTTTTCTGGGCGGGAAAAACTAATCAGGACACAGTAGTGAGGATGGCGTGCAGTGCTGATGTTGCCCTGCAGGTGACAGTAGTTACATAATGTTTCAAATGTAAACACACACACACACAAAAGGAGATTTTTATCTTGAATGTCAGACATTCCAGTTTAAGTTAATTTCCATCCATATGAACAGATCTTTGATCAGCTCTTTTAAGGATTCATTATTTCAGACTGTCACAACCCAACTCCCACTAGCATTTAAGCCTCCACCACTCGCAAAAAGTTCAGACCGAGCCAAAGCTATTACAAACGCCAAATATCCTTATGTTGCCATGTTAGCAAAAATATCCTTATGTTGCCATGTTATCAAAGCGCTACCTGGCTGTATCTGCTACCTCTGTCCCTAGCGAGAGGGTGTTCTCCACAGCAGGAGACATTGTTAGTGCCAGCAGATCTGCCCTTTCGGCAAGCAATGTGGACAAGTTAATTTTTCTTAAATAAAACATGAAAATACAATGACAAGCAAGTCATAATGTCAAACTGGCTGCTTAGGTACTAGTGCAGTAAAGTTCAAATACAGATTATTTCAGTTCATCAAAATGCTGCACCTTAATGTTTATTTTATTATATTTGGTATAGTATTTGAGTGAAATTCACAGTTTAATAATAATTAAAAACCCAAAACTAATATTTTATGTTTTGTGAGTAGTACAGTAAAGTTCAAATACAGATGATTTCAGTTCATCGAAATGCTGCACCTTAATGTTTATTTTATTATATTTTGTATTTATTCGAGTGAATACATTCACAGTTTAATAATAATTAAAAACCCCCAAAAAATATTTTATGTTTTGTGATCATTTTTTCTGCTGTACCGAAAACGTACCGATCCGTGACCTAAAAACCGAAGTAAGTACCGAACCGAAATGTTTGTGAACCGTTACACCCCATAGTGATGACATGCATATATTCCATATTTATTTATTGTTTACCTTTTATATATTTTTTGTCTTACAAGCCAGTTCTCAAGGGTTGGAATAGGTCCCACAAAATAAACCCTGTATTTAAATCAAGACCTCAGCCTCGTGTCATTACTGGAGGGAGCTACAATACTGAAGACATCAAAACTATGAAAGAACATATGGAATTATCTAATTAACAAAAAAGTGTTAGCATCTATAGCATCAGATAGCATGGATAGCCTCTATAGCATCTATAGCAGTGGTCACCAACCTTTTTAAGCCCAAGATCACCGACCTCGGCCTAGGTGAAAGGCGAGATCTACCTATTGCAGAATTGAGTGAAAAAGACGGCCCAGACAGTGCTTCCAATTTGAGGCCTTTTATATAGGCTAATTGCATCTGAATTACTGTTACGATGAAGGCTCCATAATCAGCTCACGGCATATAGGCAGGGGCAGAGCCGTATAATAGAAGAGTTACGACAACGGAAGTCCAAAAACGGTTATCGTCACGTGGTTCATGTAGACGAGGATCGTTCCCCGGAAGTTCATGGCGGGCAATGTGAATGCACTGATAACAGGAGATAGAACTACGATTTTTGGTAATTATTAGTGAATAAAGGTTTTGATTTGCAATATTTATACAACAAATCGATATGTGTATGTATTTACATCAATATGTTTTAAAAAATAAAATAGAATTTGCTAATATTAAGTGATAATATTAGGATTAGTGTGAACAACTAGTTTACATGTTAGGCTAACAGTGCCTTGGTTAAAGAGCCTGTTGCTGTTTATTTATAGCTTTGAATTCTTTAAAACCAATATTATCTTCTTAAACTTGTATGGTAGTCAGGAGCATCACTTTCTAATGTTTATTGATATATTTAGAGGGAGGGGATCTAAAGTAATGCTTTAAAATTCAGATTAGATTAATGTCTACCATTTTCTTAAATTCATGGTAGTTTCAGTAATCCCATGGTAATTGAGGACGCAAGTTATCTAAATGACTAATGTCATCTTTATGGCTTTCAGAAAGGACAGGAGACCGACAGGTGACTATCAAAGGACTAGCAGCAGCAGCAGCATGATGATGATGATGTTAAATGTGTTGTGTTAGGAACATCCATTGCAAATACATGGAATTCAATAAACATTGAATAGCATATCATGCAGTTTCTCTCTCTCTCTCTCTCTCTCTCTCTCTCTCCTCTCTCTCTCTCTCTCTCTCTCTCTCTCTCTCTCTCTCTCTCTCTCTCTCTCTCTCTCTCTCTCTCTCTCTCTATCTCTCTCTCTCTCTCTCTCTCTCTCTCTCTCTCTCTCTCTCTCACACTAAATGCGCTACTATTGCCACACACACACACACACACACACACACACACAGAGCCGAGCTTGAATGACACAAGCACACGTGTATTTCCATGCAACTCTCTGATTGGTCTGGCGACTTGCCTCGTTGCATTCACTGAACACGGGAAATTGCAGTCCTGCCGTCCTCTCTTGTGTTAGGATGAGGTTCACGTAAAGCACGGTTAATGTATTATTGAGGTGTCTCAAGTATACGTCAATCAAGTGGCACCTGCTAACGGGGTGGTGGATGATAGGTTTACATCTAAAAACGTATTTTTCAAACATTATTATTTTTATTATATTTTTATTTCTTTTGTTACTCTTTTTTAAACGGTCCGCGATCTACCCGCACCACACTCGCGATCGACTGGTTGGCGACCACTGATCTATAGCATCAGATAGCATCGATAGCATGGATAGTATCAGATAGCATATATAGCATCATTTTGTCAGCGGTTGAACAGAGGAGCTCTGAACAGAAAGAGAGACTTTAAACTAAAGTGAGTTAAAGAAGGGTCTCCAGAGCAAAGAGACTGCTGGATGCTAACCTGCATAGTTTGGGACATTTACACAATTAGCACAAGTTAGCATTATTTAGACTATAAATCCCTTTAAGGACTGGAGGTTTAATGGTGTCCACTTGGGCTTTGATGCTAGCTAATGCTAACTTATGCTAAATGATGCTAACTGATGCTAATGTCAAACATATGCAGGTTAGCGTCCAGCAGTGTCTATGAGCTGCAGACCCTACTCTACATTCACTAAGCTGGTATTTAGACTAGAAATCCCTTTAAAGACTGTAGTGGAAATTTTATGATATCCTGATATGTTCAAAGTAATCAAATGCTTCTCATTAGGTTACTGTGCTGTTTTCCTCTATCTTCTCTACTTCAAGGCCACAGAGCCTTGCCTTTAAAGAAAGAAATTAATTGATTCCACAACAAAAATATTAGGCAATTCACTTTTTATTTTTGAACTGCAGTTGTTTATTTCAACACATGATGTTTCAATCAGGAGAGTTTGAATTTCAAGTTGTATTTGAATGGCAAAAGATGACGCTCACCTTAAAATGTCCTTTGTATATTTCTATTTGTCTTAACTGTGGGAACTTGTCCAGGCATCTTAAGTGGGAGTGGACTTGAAATCCTTAACTCAAGGTGTAGAACAATTAAGTTATCAAGCCAATTGCATTACAATACCTCAACTTGAATTTAGGGTGAAGTCAATTAACGCAGAAATCAGAGTTCAAATGACACAATTAGGTTGCAACTTAAACTGTTTATCTAAAATCAATTAACTCACATTTTTTATCTTGCAACCAGTGCATTTAATTAAGTGGAGGTGAAAGGTCGCTTGAATTGGGTTTTTAGATGTACAGATCACTCATTTTGATATTAATATTAAACTTAGTTTTCTTTTCTTCAATTTTTCATCCTCGTGTAGAATGCTATCACAAAACACACATTTGGTTGTTTATAGCATAAAGAACATCTGAGTGAATGTGAGGTAGGGAAATACTCATTTGAGTATGTGCATATAAATATGTAATTTACAACAGCTATAAGATGCTTGAAAAGTGCTTGAATTTGATTTTGGAAAAGGTGTAAGAACCCTCTTATTGACCTTTGCCTGAAGGTGACGAACACGACTATGTGCACACCTAGACCGGACTTAAAAGACGTTCCTCTGACCAATGCTGACCTCATTTTGTATGTTGATGGGTCTGCCTGTCGCGACCAAGGGGGCACTAATCGGGTGGGTTTTCCTGTTGTTTCAGATTCTGCCTTACTCCGTTCCGGACCAATCCCATGTCACCTCTCATAACAAGCAGCAGAGCTCATCGCACTAACTGAAGCCTGCATGTTTGCAGAAGGCAAAACCGTGACTATTTACACTGACTCACGCTATGCTTTTGGGGTAGTGCACGATTTTGTGGCTATTTGGAAGTGTAGACAATTTCTGCAAGCAGTACAGACCCAGTTTCCCTAAGAAATTGGGTCTGCTAATTTATCTGCTGACTCAGCCGCAAAGGAAGAGTCTGATTCCTCTCACACCTCACGCACCTTACACTAATTTGTTAGAATCCCTGTCTCCTCCTTCACTGACAACATGTCGTCACTTCAGCAGCTAGCTACACCAGTTGAGAAGGCTCGGTGGAAGGCTGTTGGGGCTGTTTTTGACACATGGGTTGGACAATGTGTAAAAAGGGGGGATGTTAGAGGCTATACATCAGGAGTGGTTCACAAGGGGGGTGAAGGGGGGTAATTTGCATTAAGCAAAATTCATTTGAGCACCTAATGCTGGATTTCATTGAGTTTAGCCCATCAGAGAGCATCTTAAATTAGAACAACGGTTCACATTTGTGAACGGCACAATCAAAAACAAACTAGCAAAATGCTGTGCAGACACAGGTCTGTCATGGACACAAGCTCTGCCCATTGTGCTGATGTACATGCGGATGTGGGAACGAACACGGAGCCAACTCAGCCATTTGAAATCCTTTTTGGGGCTCCTCCACAGATTGGACTCAAGGCTCCAGGATGTCCTCTTCCCTCCACAACTTTGTGTGAGGATGCTATGTTGCTATGTTGTATGTTAACCTGTCATCCACTTTAGCGACTGCCACTGGTCCACTTCACCATCTCCAACCCGGCGACTTCGTGCTGGTCAAGGATTTCCGGAGAAAGAGCTGGAAATCCAATCGTTGGCCCCTACCTGCGTCTGGTCAACCAGACAGCGGTCAAGGTCGCCGAGAGAGAGAGCTACGTGGGTCCACACCAGCCACTGCAAGGTCGTAGTCACAGGAAAGGAGAAACGACAGAAGTAGAAGACAACAAGTGATGTGTCCTAGTCACCAACAAAAGTAGATGACAACAAGTGATGTGTCCTAATCACCAACAGAAGTAGAAGACAACAAGTGATGTGTCCTAATCACCAACAGAAGTAGATGACAACAAGTGATGTGTCCTAATCACCAACTTGCACCACACTTGCACTACATACACCAAAACACACTACACACAAGGTGTCACAAGCGAGTGCCAGCTGAGCGGTTCCATATGCCTCTGGTTCCTCGTTTGTGTTACCGGTGTGCGGAGTCTGACTGTCCGTGTCACAAAATCGACCGAAGGAATACACACACACACCCCATGAAGCATTCCCACCTCGTGATGACGGCTCGCCTGGGAAAACGACAACACAACCGTGAGCAATGTTGATACTACTGGAGAGCCTGGACAATCATAAAATGGTTCCTCTGCATACTTGCCATGATAGTTGTGTTAGGACTAGTCCTATATTTTATGTATCCATGGTCAGCACACAGCATGTCAGCCAAAATCGAGATATCTAAGAGGTACATGGGGAGAGCAGGGCGAACCACATGGGCAGAGGGGCTGGTCAAGACAGGGATTGGTAACATTACTCTAAGGGATGGGGAAGATAGCACAGTGCAGTTACGGTGTTTACAATATCTCGTATTGCATATTCAGTGTCCCTGGAAGAATCCTTTCTAACGTAGTATTCCCTGATGTTAACCATATTTCCCTCCAACTGGCCTGGCCCAGTGATGTGGGATTTAGCTCGCCACAAGATTACGGTTGGTTGTGCGGCGACAAGCTCTATCAAGTTCTGGCTCCCCTCTGGATAGGTACATGCACTCTAGTGGATTTGAATTCAGCAGTCACGGTCCTCATGTCCTTAATGTACACGACACATCATTACCCAGAGTTCCAACACCACGAACACCACAAGGTAAAAAGCCCATAACATAGATACCTTACACGTTCGGCTAGAGAACCCCACTTACGAGACGACGCAAGGCTTCCAGGTCATGCCCCATTCATAATATAGCCTCTAGGAACATGCTCATGCAGCAATTTGCTCTTGACCTGTGTCATATTATATGTCTGTTTGATTATCCCAATACTGAAGAAGTGCGTTTCCAGCATGGGATCTTTAGCTTTCGTTCAGTATACTGCTATTCCATTACAAGACAATCCTTTGCACCACAGTGAGATAGACCAGCTAGAATCAGAAGAGTCTGATTCCGACACTACAATATAATGAATATAATCATGTGTATCAAGTGTACTCTCCTCTTCTGCTTACATTATATTGGAGTCTGTCCTCCACAAAAACAGCCAGTTTTCTATGATATATTTGTGATGTGTTTACTTAAACCAGTGATGGAGTGTATTCATTGATGTGTTATATCAGTCTATCCTGTAATTTGTTTTTTATTGATCAAGTATGATCAAAAGGGGGGAATGTAGTGGACATTTTATGATATCCTGATATGTTCAAAGTAACCAAATGCTTCTCATTAGGTTACTGTGCTGTTTTCCTCTATCTTCTCTACTTCAAGGCCACAGAGCTGTTTTGGCTACTGAGTTGACTCACACAAAGTCACATGAGAACTTCTACAGCTCAAGGCCAGGTGTCTAATAACAATGTGACCGTGTGAAGATTTCTTCTCCTCCCCACCTTTTTACTCTCCCTTTATATTGCTTTGCTATTATATTCAACTGCGCACACTCGCGCAGACTATCCTATACTCTGTGAGACCTGTGTCTATATTTTATTGTATCTGATGTTTGTTTGAGGCCTCGAATAAACATCACCAGAAAGACAACTCTGTCTGATTCACCATTTATTTGTTTTCTGACTTGTACTCTACAGTATTGGGGTTTTTAGATTTCCATAACAAGACGCATTCATAATATATTTAAATATGAGACTTATTAGCATTAATTTATTAATTTAAATAAACGCAATGAACACAAACAACTGAGTCAACAATAGAAATACAACAATTACATTCAAGTTCATTTAAAGTTATAACATTAAAAAGTAATCACCATTGATGTCTGTTTCTCTGATCCCAGCACGAAGACACAGGTCCAGTTTCTTTAGGAAGTCCAACTGAAAACAACACACAACGATCTCATTAATTACATTTTAATGAAAGTGTGCTAAGCTAACGGCGTGCTAAGCTAACGGCGTGCTAGGCTACCGGCGTGCTAGGCCAGTGATTCTCAAATGGGGGTACGCGGATAAAAAAAAAAAGGTTAATTAAAAAAATACCATGCATGATTACAAAAATAATCATAGTACAATAAATTAAATAGAGAATAAAATGTTATATTAAATATTTCTAGAACCACCAAGGGATCAAGATCCGTTCTTGTGCTTTTCTGGTGCTTAACTGGTTATTCTCTGTTTTTACAAGTATGTGGTCGTGTTCTAGTCATTTTGCTCAGCGCTACTGCTTGTTACAACTTGTAATGCCGTACTCGCCATTAACTGTTATTGCTCAGGTTAATCTCGCCCCCCTCCGACGTAAGCGTATTGGTTCTTGCCGGGCAGCCGAGTGGGGCCAGCTAAGAACCGAGTTTCGGTACTGAGAGCCGGCTGCACTGCGGTGGAAACAGGAAGAACCAGAGCTAAATCAGGCTCTAGCCCGGAACCACGCTGAGCGGAAAGCCAGTTACAATATTATATTATAACGAATAGACATCGAAATGGAATCGTGATTTAAACGTAGGGAACGTGGACAACGGAGAAAAAAAGAGAGCCAAAATTGAGCCAACAAAATGCTGTCAATATCAGGAGGCGTATGCTTTGATGGGATTCATGTCAACAAACGGCAACCCGTCCCAGGCATTGTGTTTTTCTGTGGGGAGAAACTAGGGCTGCTCAATTAATCGTATTTTAATCGCAATTACGATTATGGCTTGCAACGATTATGAAAACAACGTAATCGAAATAAAACGATTTTTTTGTTTGTTATTGTTATTACTTTTTATTTTTTTAATTACCTTTTTTTGGTTTTCAGTTGAATTATACTTAACGTTCAGGGTAATCAACTGTTAAAAACATACTGTTCACATTTTCTTCTCCAATAAATGCATGTTTTCAAAGTAAATGGATAATCGTTTTTAATAATCGTGATATCAATTATTGACCCAAATAATCAAGATTATGATTATTGCCATAATCGAGCAGCCCTAGGAGAAACTAGCCAACAACTCGATGAAACCAGCGCACCTCCAGAGACACCTGTGTTATGTTGGTAAGCCACCAGAATGTTTCAAGAGAAAACTTGCTGAGTACAGATCCTCGCAAGAGATGATGCGAAAAGCCTCCACAACATCAGCCAAATCACTGGAGGCATCGGACCTAAAACTCCTAAATAGTGTAATTGCAGTGTTATTACATGGTTTGTTTATAATTGCACTTTTTTTTTAAACCCCTTCATGCATTGTGGTGGATGGCATAGTTGCACATCAGGCACCACAGTGGATTTTATTATAATATTTGTGTATTGTATTTTATAGTTTTTGCATAATATATAATTGTGTTCATTGGTTTGTTAAACATCAGTGATGCAAACACAGGTATGGTGAAAAAAGAGAGAACTATTCGAAGCAGAAAAAAAACAGCGTAATATACCATCTGACAATGGCCTGTGCTATAATGCTTCAATTAACTGGCTATTCTTTATAATATACTCAGATCAATAGGAGACAGAGATGTTAAGTTATAAATCAAGGGTTTTTATTATTATTATTTACAGCAGGGGTGGGGAACCTTTTTCCTTGTATTTAGTATCCTATCCATGCAAACATGATTTAAGTGGGGGGGGGGGACCTAACCTCCTCTAGGGGGGTCCGGGGCATGCTCCCCCGGGAAGATTTTTTTTTTTAAATATTGACATTAAAAGCATCAATCTGGTGCACTTAGAGAGGAACATTAAGAGATCTATGGATACATCTTTCAACACCCATATGAAACAGAACTGTAAGCAGATTTTTCTTTTTGGATATTTTACAAATCACTCCCCTTTTAAAATATATTCTTGTTATTTTTAACAACTTTTTTGTTACTGTCATATAGTATTTTATACCTGTTTTTCATTTAGTCTCTAATGTCTCATTAATAACTATAATGATCATATCAAGGTGTGCCTTAACCTCACTGAGCTGAGGTTATTTGAGTTAGGGGCCGATATTCCGCATTTGACCGATTATCGGTATCGGCCTTTTTTTTATCAAATTGCCGATACAACTTTGGCTCTGATGCGGCCGTTTCTCTGGCTGCAGTCACCACTCTTGTGTACACGAGCAATGTCCTGCCCACAGCGCTATCTGATAGGCTATTACTGAAGTGTCAATCAACACTGAAGATTTTACGGGCGGGAGCCAGCCAGGGAGGCGGGACCTTCTCCGATTACAGGCAGGTGCGAAAGAACGCAGACACAGACTGAAGCTAGCAGCAGAGCTGAGCGACCGACCCATACCAGGGTTGCCAACTCTCACGCATCTGGCGTGTGACACACGCTTTCACTCTCAATCTCACGCTCTCACGCTGCCCAAACTATTCTCACGCCAAAAAACAAGAATACCGAAGACAAGAAACGGTTTTGAAAACTGTTGTGACGTAGTAATCGTCTTCTCAATAGAACATCTTTGATAATGTCTTCTGGCCAATCAGAATCAAGATAACGGCGTGGTGTTGTTGCAGGAAGTCCCGACGGAGAATACTTTTGCGGTAGTACATCTCTATATACTTCGATACAACATTACGTGTTGATAGAAATCAACACGTAATGAAATAAGACTCCACGGTTTGATGATTGATAGGTGTGTGTGGGCTGTCTTTCATTTTGACACACAGAACAATGGGGGCTATCCACCGTTATCCACAATGTAAAGTCATTCACAGCCTCTTCCCTCTTCTCTCTTCAGTGAGGAGCAGCAGGTTCAGCTTTCAGAACAAAGTAACACAAAACTAAAATGGCATTCATTTTTTAAAATATGTCGTGTAGTAATAGATTTATTTATTTTTCTTCTCAAGAGAGTACCAGAATGTGTATTTTATGTTAGTATTTCAAAAAATCTCTTGGGGGAAAATCCCCCCAGACCCCCCTGCAGGGGTTGGGCTTTCAGCATGTCAACTCTTTCACCTGTGGGGAAATTGCAGGATTGGCTCCAGGTCGCCCTTTTTATTTACTACAAGACAAATGTGCCTTTTTATTTCATACAGTTCAATTTGGATTGAGACAGGGAAATAATCTAAACCTCACGCGTGGCGTTTCACTGTCAAGGGGAGCGTGTATGTAATTACAATGCAAATACTGACTTGAGCCCCACCACTGTATGGGTTAGCCCTACCATAGATTACCCAACACAAATACTCTCTCGCAACTGCCGACCCGTATTGCGCATGCGCAGATCTAAGATCCAGTAGAAATTATAAAAAAGTAAAAGTCTGCTGCTTATTGTTCTACTAGGCCAAAATAGAGTGTGTTAATTAATATGTTTGGCAGTTTGGAGTAAGTCTGTAGATTTGTTTGTGTGTGTGTGTGTTTCATGTATAGGCCTCTCACGATAATTAATTTTGTTGGAAACATTTTCCCGGAAATTATTGCGATAAACGATAATATTGTCGGCACCGTTGTATGACCATTTTAGACCACTGACATAATGATAATATATAATAATAATTCAAGTACATCCTTTCCAACTGCTAGTCACATCCTCATGTAAATGGGAATGTATCGAGTTCATTTTTATTTATCGTACGATAAGTCAATTAATTGCTTATCAGGCACACAATAAAACAGTGGCAACAAACATGTGTTTGACTTTCATTAGTGAATGAAACTTTGTGCCCTTTATCTGTGTCCAATAGGGGTGTAACGGTACACGTACCCGTACCGAAATTATTCGGTACGGGCCCTTCGGTTCGGTACAGGTGTGTACCGAAGTGTACCGAACGAATATAACGTTAAACGTAAAAAATTGAGAACGTGAATAACTTTTTGGAAGTAATCTCAGGTGCTGCGTCGCAGCATTCAGAGTAATTTGCTCACATTGGATTCAACGCGTCATAGAGCGAGCAAGTCATTGGATGAGAGGCATACTATGAGAGCTGGTCAGAAGGATGCGTTCAAATGTAGTCAGTAATTTGAGGAACTGTTAAAAATTAATGGCGAACGCAGATAAAGTTGAGCTCGAAAATCCTCCAGCATCATTGAAGTCTCCGGTTTGGGAACATTTTGGTTTCACAGTTACGTACAAGGATGACGGACAAAGACAGGTGGACTGAACCAAAGCTGTTTTTCGGCATTGTTCAACTAAAATTGGTTACGCGGCTGGTAATACATTAAACTTGCACACTCTTGAAAAGGCATCACCCGAACGTGAATATCACCGGTACCAAAAGAAAAAAGACTGAAGTGCAAACCCAACTCCCACTAGCATTTAAGCCTCCACCACTCGCAGAGAGTTCAGACCGAGCCAAAGCTATTACAAACACCAAATATCCTTATGTTGCCATGTTAGCAAAGCGCTACCTGGCTGTATCTGCTACCTCTGTCCCTAGCGAGAGGGTTTTCTCCACATCAGGAGACATTGTTAGTGCCAGCAGATCTGCCCTTTCGGCAAGCAATGTGGACAGGTTCATCTTTCTTTAAAAAAACATGAAAATACAATGACAAGCAAGTCCTAATGTCAAACTGGCTGCTTAGGTGCTAGTACAGTACAGTTCAAATACAGATTATTTCAGTTCATCGAAATGCTGCACCTTAATGTTCATTTTATTATATTTTGTATTTATTTGAGTGAATATTCACAGTTTAATAATAATTAAAAACCCAAAACTAATAGTTTATGTTTTGTGAGTACTAGTACAGTAAAGTTCAAATACAGATTATTTCAGTTCATCGAAATGCTGCACCTTAATGTTTATTTTATTATATTTTGTATTTATTTGAGTGAATACATTATTCACAGTTTAATAATAATAATAAAAAAATATATATATATGTTTTGTTTTGTTAAAAAAAATTCTGCTGTACCGAAAACGTACCGAACCGAACCGTGACCAAAAAACCGAGGTACGTACCGAACCGAAATGTTTGTGAACCGTTACACCCCTAGTGTCCAATATTGTGTATTTGTATATATATCCTATATATATGCTAAGGTCCCGCTGCTGACACGATAGCAGTCATTTTGTGCGCATATGTGTAATTAAACCCATGATATCAAAATCTCACTCCAGCCAGGTACCCAAAGTTGGCAACCCTGCCCATACATGTGTTAAACCGAAATGCAATAAACATCCCAATCCCCTATGCTGAAGTTGCAAAAACACCACGATTTTATGATCCAATTCTATCAGTTTCCCAGTTACACAGGGACGCGGGAAGTCAGTCAGAGTTGGGGGTGCGTGCAGCGTCTCACAGCGGAGTAACTGTGGTGCGGGGGGGGGCTGCGAGTGGAGCCTCGCAGTTTTTCAGGTTGATATGTGAAGCTCATTAGCTAGCCAACATGTATCTAGCAAATGTTTAGCAAAATATTAGAAGTGAGGCTACTAGACTAACGTTAGGTCTACTGAAATAGCCTCACTTTTAATAGTTTGCAAAACATTAGCTAACACTAGTGTTTTGCAGTTGCTAGCAGCTTATTGGGATTTTATGCTAGATAGCCGCCTTACGTATGATCTCCGGCAGTTCCCCTAGGATGCCACCTATCGCCGGTAGCGCTGTGGTGACGGAGAGGGGGAAAGCATGTTCTGCCGCCAAGCAGGCACCCTGCTCCGACTCTGTCTCCCCCGTCCGGGGAGGGAGGGGAGAACCGAACCGTGAACCGTGGAGGGAGGCGGGGCAGGAGTTGTCGGACTCCTGCCCGGCACTCTGCCCCAGGGACACGAGGCCCCCGTCCGCGGGCTCGTAAGCCTGGACGGGCGAATCGTCCTCCTCGGCCGCAGCAGCAAGAGCGTCCGCTCTCCGCTTCCTGTCGCCCGAGGGGAGACGGGCGCAGTGTGTGCACGCTACCTGCTGGTTTAGAGCCGCGTACGCGTGCTTTGACCCCAGGCAGGATTTGCATACTGCTTTTATCTGTGATGGTCATAACTCATTATGAACCCAGAGCCACATGAGGAACAATCTCTCACACAATTGTTACTCATGTTTACTCTGCAATTGAAGTGTCTCTTGTGCTTCAGTAACAGTGTGCTGAAGAAAAGAGGGAGCAGATTGTCGGCCCTCCTTCCTATTTATACCGGAAGGGAGCCCGAGGGTGGGGCCCTCCTTGCGGGTGGGCGTGGACTACAAGTGTTTCAGTGCTGTGCGGGTGCGCAGGGGGATTACCCAATAGCGATAGCCTTAGAGGGCGAAGCCATATACGAAATAGAACTCTTCGGTTCTCCACGAATTACACAAGTCACCCAAATCAGCATTAAAAAAGCGGGAGGCGCCGAAAAGCGACTAATTTGCATCACTGAAACATATATTACTTAAAAATCAGTTTTTAAAAAATGTCTCATGTATAAAGATGAAAATATCCTTAGTTTGTTGTAATTCATGCATGAAGGAGTTAATAAATCACACACTGATGGAACATTACTATATTGTTAATATATATATATATAGCTTTTTCTATCAAAAATGTTCGGGGTCGGTCAGGGGGTACTTGGCTGAGAAAATGTTTCAAAGGGGGTACATTACTGAAAACAGTTTGAGAAGCACTGTGCTAGGCTAACAACATGCAATAGTGTTTTATTGTCAGAGTTCATAGAGGTTTTATCTTCACAGTCTACTGTATATTTTAAATGCAGTTTTAATTATATTTTGAGATGTTTAAATTCTAGCATTGTTTATTTCTACTCTTTAATTTCTTGTTGTTTTTTATGCTGCTGCAAAGCAAACATTTCCCCAAGTTGGGATCAATAAAGTAGGGGTGCACCGAATGGGAAATTATTGGCCGAAACTGATACCGAAAATAGGAAACAGTTGGCCGAAAACCGAATGCCGAAAGGCCGAAAATGATTAATAGAAATATATATATATATAATGTATACATTTTTTACCAATGTTGTTCTGATTATGGACTTAACTTAACTTAAATAATAATCACTATTATGGGTCCATAAAACATTTATTCAGCACTTTTGAATGCATACAGTACATTTATATATGTCATGTATTATTGCTAAAAAACATGATATCGCAGTCTTAGTGTCGCCAACTCGTTTCTAATATGCAAAGACAACAAATGCGTCTATGATGTATTTTCGATCAGACGAGATCTCTCTCCCCCGTCTGTGTGCGAGGGGGCGGGGCAGTTTACACACACGCAGCTGCTACATGCAGCGGAGCACACTGCGGAGATGGCGGAGAGAACGCGCTCCGAGGTGTGGTTAAACTTTACCCGTCTCGATGTGGAGAATACTTGTTACCATAAGTGCAATAAGAGTTTAGCATGTAAGCACGAGCAATTTGTCTAAACATTTAGCAAAAGTGCACCGCATGCAGACGGAGGAATGTACCGGGTTCCACTGTCTCTCTAGTAGCTCTGTAGCCCCATCCACGAGTAACGTTTCCACGTCAGGTAGGGTGGCCATTTCCATAACACCAAAAAGGAGGACACTTTGGGATTATCTTTTAGTTTTTATCCTGGCTTCACAGAATCCTTCACACTCAAAACACAATGAGACTAGTGTACTAACCACAAGTTGAATGATACTTTTGCCCTTTCCTGGCTGCTTCCAAGAGTTTTTTGTTTGTAAGGAGTCTCTGGTACATGTCTGTGCACTCAAATGTGAAGTTGACACAAATTTGCAGCTCTGCCTTGACACTGTCCACATCCAGACGATTTCTCTCATTTCTCCATGCTGAGGTCATCATTGAGAACACACGTTCTGTATGGGCATTGCTACATGGGATGGAGAAGATATAGGCGCTGACCTTCCTCAGATTCACAAGTGGGACTTCTGCTTTGGAAAACAGTTTGAGATACCGCTCCTCACTGTGGCATCCTTCCATTGCTGAAGAGCTGAGAATAGCTTCCACCATGCCATATTCCTCATAGAGTCCATCCATGTCAATGTCTTTCAGGCTGCAGGCTTGGACTGCATCACTGTATTCTCCATAGGACACAGCAGTTGTGAGGCCAAGCTTTGACACTTTACTATGAAAGCTGTTCTCAGAGAAGTCATACCTTTCACTCACGTATTTCTTGGCTCTTTCATAGAAAACAAGAAAATCAGCCTCACATTTATTTGCGAGATCAGGGGTTAGCTGCTTGAGTTTGTTGTTCACAGCAAAGCCAAAAAATGTGTCCTTTAACCTTCTCTCAAGTTTCCCTTTCAGTTCAGTCATTACCTTAAACACAGAGGTTATGCTGAATGATTTGGCCTCAAGTGCTTCAATGCAGTCTGAAAACACTTTCAGAATGTGACTGAGGAAGAGAAAATACATTTCAGATACTTCGTTACCATCCTCTCCAAAGCATTTCCACAACATCTTGGAGCATTCCTCCTCACCTAGACTCTGAAAGTAGCTGGTCAGGGGTCTCCAACACTTCAGAATTCTGTCAATAGATGGCAGCAGAGACAACCATCTCGTGACAACGTGCCGCAGCAGATTGCATTCCTCCACTTCCACAAACGCGCAGAATTCCTTCAACTGCGCCGTTCTGCTAGCTGAGATGCTAAAATGGCTATACACCTTAAGCACAACATTTTCAATGTCAATATCCAAGTTGCTTGCTGCATATCTTGTTGCATTGTGCAGAATATGGGCTAAACAGTTTGCAGCGAGCACGTCTTTTTGAGCCAGTTTCAGTTTCTGATAAACACTGTTGTGTTTTCCATAGTTAACGCTGGCGTTGTCTGCTGCATATGCTGACATTTTTTTCACATCTAGTTCAGACATCTCCAGTTTAGATAGCAGCTGATTTGTTATAGCTTCTGACTTTTCGTTGCTATCACTGTAAAAATCCAACAGTGCATGTTTCACGCCCTCCTCAAAGTGAAAATATCTCAGTACAATGGGGAAACACTTGATCGTAGCTGTGTTTGATGCATCACTTGCCACTGAATAATGCAGTTCATTTTCTTTTATATAATCCACATGCGTCTGGACAGAGTAGGGTGCTAGGACATTTTCACACAAAGCTTTGGCCTTTGTTTTTCCACAGGTCATCCCTTCTGCTATTGATGAGTCGTTGTAGATTGTGCGATCAACTTTTATTCCACAGTCTACACTCCTGTATGACTGGTGATGCTTGACGGCATGATAAACTTTACAAAGTTCTGCAGCAGAGATTTTGTCATCTTGAGGCGATGAAGCTTCACGGAAAAACGATAAAAGTGAAGAGGCACCTGCGCTTTGATCGTTGCTTTTGTGCTTATCTGTGTTAGCATGTCTGTCGACAGCACCTTTTCCTTTGCTGCTTACGTCCACATCGTAACGACACAACGTGCAAAAAGCATGGAAGTCGTCCTTTCGGCTTTTTGTGAGGAATCCATGCTCTTTCGACCATTCAGGATTAAATGAAGTCTTTCGTTTCGGCATTTCTGCGGTTTAACCCTACCGCTAAGGTGGAGTTGGCTCATGAGCTAGTCGGCTAGCGCTAACGTCACTCTCTGCCAGTGCCCTGCCATGAACCTGACGTCAAGAAGCACATGCTAATTGTTTACGTTTATGAACCAATGAAATACAAGATATTTATTTGACATCGCATTCAGCCAATAATTTGTAAGACCACAAGTCTTACGGGGGTATATACTTACACATAACTTATTATTTGTATTTCTTTGTATAATTGTCTATTTTTTTTTATACCCTAAAAGTATAAAATAGGGATGACCTCAAAAGGAGGACAAATGAGCGTCCGGCTGCGCCGGCAGACGGACACAGACATTGAAAACCGGACTGTCCGACCTAAAACCGGACGTATGGCCACCCTAACGTCAGGTGTTATGTATGCTAGCAGCAACACACGGAGTTAACTACATTATACAAACATGGGTTAATGATTAGAGGAAACTGAGTTATTTAGTTTGTTAAAATTTCAGCTATTCTGTTTACAGTCTGTCATCAGATTATTTAATACGATTTGTTAAAGGCTCAGGGCAATCTCGATGACAAAGGTCAATGTCCCCCCCCCCTGTGAGCCAGCCGCGAGCATGGTCGCCGCGTCTTTATTACGTCATCACAACAACACGTTAGGTTACCAACGTAAACCTGTTCTGACATTCGGTGATATTTTTCACCGAAAGCCGAAAGGGCCTTTTTAACCATTTTCGGCCGATAATTTTCGGTGGCCGAATATTCGGTGCATCCCTACAATAAAGTACCTCTTATCTTATCTTATTATCTTATATATTATATCCTAACATCGCTTTTGTTGTTAAAGTTGGATTCAGAACTTTAAACTGAATATTCATGTTTATTTGTGAGGGTTTATCTTTATCCAACAGCGTGCTAGGCTAACAGCGTGCTAAGCTAACGGCATGCTAAACTAAGGCGTGTGTGTGTGTGTGTGTGCATGTATGTGTGTGCGTGTGTGTGTGTGTGTGTGTGTGTGTGTGTGTGTGTGTGTGTGTGTGTGTGTGTGTGTGTGTGTGTGTGTGTGTGTGTGTGTGTGTGTGTGTGTGTGTGATGGAGTTTTCATTGATAATACACTTGTACACTCACCTGTGAGCGGGCAGTTGAAAATGAAAACTGTGTTTCCAGCTGAAGACGCGCCGACCGTTACTCCGAGGCTGCGTTCAGGAGAGTCAGACATATCGGTACTTTTAATACGTCCGGTAAGCAGAGGCAAAGCATTAAAGTCATTAAAACCGAAAGATATTCAGCTGATTGTTACTTCGATATGAATAATGTTAATTAATAACTCATGGTATATTTTGTAGAGGGAAAATGTATTAAAACGGTTATAGGAAACATATTTTCCTAACTGGTTTACTGATGAATGAATATCCCCCAAGCGGCAAACTGTGGGGTAGAGCCGGGAAGCCAATACGGAAGTGCCACACACTGCAGTTCATATATTGGCCGATAGGCGATGGCTGCAGAAAGGAGCAATTTCCATAGACCCCCATGTTAAAATGCCCGATTTTACAGCAGAAAAAAACATGTTTCTACCCCTGGCTCCATACATTTTATTATCGATATAGTTAGATTCCACCTTCATGATTATGGATCTGTGAGTGAATTGTTTTCTAACGCGACCCTTTATATTTATATTAGGTCTTAAAGTTTGTGCAGACATTAGGGCGTGGTCACTTTGATTGACAGATACGTGCCTCACTGTCAGCTAACAGCAACGTGTCCAATCTGCTAGGCTACAACCATAGAGGCTACAACGTTAGTTAGTTGTAGTTACTGTACTTGATCCTTTAGCTGTGTTCGTGGTGATCGTGCCTGTTAGGGAATATTGTTACAAATACCAGATAATTAAAATGTCGTGCTGTGCGCTTGAATGTACTAACAGATCTTCCAAGAAGTCTAATTTCAGCTTTTTTCGGTGAGTAAAATGATAATATTATACATGTTAACCCCGTTAGCAGGTGTTTGTGTGCTTGTTAGCTTAGCCTGTTATGTAGCTTATTAGCCAGCTAAGGACGTAACCCTTTATACATATATACAGTTTAGTTTATGATTCAGCCTTGGGTAAGACTTTTATACTATATGGCTATGACGCCCATAATGCTAAACGGGAGCAAATGTTAAAAGGGGTGGGCCGCCGGAGTCCACGCCACCGAAGCTAACGGGGCTGCAGGGTGCTAGCTCGCTAGCGCGTCCCGGCGGCCGTAGCTAGCACCCTGGGGCTCCGTTAGCGGCGGAGTCCGGCGTTATAACTGGAGATCAAGGAATGCATCGTAACGCGGACTTGGTTCGCCTGCAGCCCGCTGTAGTATTAGCTAAATAAATGATGTTGAGCAAGGATTATTAAGCTGAACACCGCCACAATTATTCTGCTATGTATCGGTACTTATTTTATTTTATTAACGTGTGAATGACAAGCATTAAGAATAATACCAAATAGCTAATTATCTTGCAGATTGTCTCGTTTGATTATGAATGTAACGTTTATATAGTGGAACTACACTGTTTTATCAAAACCAAAGTGCCACGCAGTGACTTGGTATGCATGTATTTCAGCAGGAAATGTGCAACCTAGATGACATTTACCAACACAGACTATATAGAAATATTTGTAAAAGTTGTTCATGCGTTACTAAGTGAATATGGCATTAACCCTCCTGTTGTCTTCGGGTAAAATCTGACCGATTTACTACTTTCATCAATCATGTTTTACATTCGATTGATACTGAGAGCATGTTAGCTTAGCTTCTTAGCCTGAGCTAGGACTAGAACGTCACGCTCGTTGGCAGCAGGTCCCGCCCTGTCCCGCCTCGGCTCCGCCTCAGCCCCGCCTCTTTGCCCTTATTTGGAGAAGGCGGGAGTTAGACTGACGACACCGTCGAGCCGTTAGTGGCCGACTCCGCCTCTAAGGGCTTCACGGCAACTCTGCAGAATCCTATGGGTGACGTCACGGACCCTACGTCCATTTATATATACAGTCTATGATATCCCCTGATATTTTAAGTTAAATAATTTCGTCTGTTGTGTGAAGCTGTGGATTTAAAACAGCTCTTTCTGTTTGTCTTAAAAGGTCCCATGGCCATTTCTACTGATCATAATTCCATTGTTGAGGTCTACTAGAATAGATTTACACTGTGCAATTTTCCAAACTCACATTGGCTTCTCATACAGCATCTCTGTAGTATGGGTGTTTCTCAATCACAAGTACAGCTGTACCAGAGCCACTATTTCAAGCATACTACGGCATTGAGTGCCGCCAAAGTACTGTTCCAATGTCCAGCACTCTGCCACAGCTGGGGATGGAACCGCAGACCAGGGCCCATTTTCCTGTTACCGAAGTTACACAATATCACTACGAATGTGGGGGGTATATATACCTCTCTGACCCAGGACCAGTCTCTACTCTGGTCCCAGGACACCTGGAGGCTCAGAGGAGGAAAACCCTGCTTCAAAAGGCTCTATATGTGCAGAATAACATGTGTTAATGTGTGATTGTGACCCCTCAGGACCTCAAGTGACCCCCCCAGGACTTACAGTGACCCCCCTCAGTTCTGCTGAGGAACTGCTAGGGCTTGTGGGTAAAGTATGCAAAGAGCTGATATGTCACACGGGCCAGGATTGGTCGCCTGGAGACGAGAGGGCAAAAGATCTCACCGCTCCTCCCCCTCAGGGCCCCGAGAGGGAGAGGGAAGAGGGGGAGACATAAGAGGCTTCTCAATATTCTAATTTCCCTTCCTCGACTCCTCGCTCCTCCGGTAGTGACCCGGAAATAGATTTCAGCGTGCCATGGACATCTCATTTCTCTAAAAGCACATCGAGGAGGCTCTCTGGAGGAGCTCTAACCGAGGATACACTGATGGTTCCTCCACGGCTCCTCCGTGGATGCATTTCCGGGAACAGTCAATCAATCAATCAATCAATCAATGTTTATTTATATAGCCCAATATCACAAATGTTACATTTGTCTCAGTGGACTTCACAGTTTGTACAGAATATCAGTATGACAATACGACACCCTCTGTCCTTAGACCCTCACATCGTACAAGGAAAAACTTCCGGAGAAAACCCACAGTTTAAAGGGAAAAATGGGAGGAACCTCAGGGAGAGCAACAGAGGAGGGATCCCTCTCCCAGGACGGACAGATGTGCAATAGATGCCGTGTGTAAATTGAAAAGATAATACATTTGCAACATAGGTAGTCCAAATGTTTGGAAATGCATGTGTGTATAATAGGAAGATGAATCCACGAGGATATCCATCCAGGACTTATGATCCAGGACCACAGCCACGACTCGCGATCCAGGGCTCGCGATCCAGGACACAGGACCGCAGCAACAGGATCATCCATGACTCCGGATCCCGGCGTATATAGACACCAAAAAGAAAGACATTTGGGGAAGCTGGGTTAATCGGAACATGAGAGTACACAGGTATAGACAGAGAGAAGGAAGAAGTAAGATGTCCCCCGACAAACTAAGCCTATATCAGCAAAACTAGGGGCTGAATCTAATCAGCCCTAACTATAAGCTTTATCAAAAAGGAAGGTCTTAAGCGCACTCTTAAAAACGGATAGGGTGTCTGCCGCCCGAACACAAACTGGAAGCTGATTCCACAAATGTGGAGCTTGATAAGAAAAGGCTCTGGCTCCCATTGTACTTTTAGAGACTCTAGGAACAACCAACAACCCTGCATTCTTGGAACGTAATGCCCTAGTAGGACAGTAGGGTATAATGAGTTCTTTAAGGTAAGATGGCGCCTGCCCATTAAGGGCTTTGTAGGCGAGAAAAAGAATTTTTAATTCTATGCTGTGTTCTATAGGGAGCCAGTGTAAGGCAGCCAGAACAGGAGTAATGAACGGTGGAGGCGTGAGCCTCTGACCATAAACTCAAGACATTTCTGTCAGGCCGGCATCACAAGAAAACAAAGTATCAGCAGATCTGTACTTGTGTGGAAATAATGAAGCATGGAAAAAACCTATTTCAATCAAAGAAGGGGATATTTCTTTCACAGTTGTGCACAATTCCAATAAGGTTTTTTAAAACTTGAAGTGCTGAGGGGAGCAACTCAAGCCCTGACTGCTGCTGTTCTCACCAAACTCCAGCTGTGTTTTTCCCACTTTTCCCACTAAAGGAAAGCAATGGAATTGCGGACTTCCCCCTTGCGTTAAAAGCGTTGACAAATAAAATGAGGTTTTCTACTTTTTCTCTGTGTACGCATTCAGCCCTTTTTTTTTGACAGGTTCATTGGTTCAGAAACAAACAAACTAAAAAAAGAAAATCACATCTACGGTTTGCATTGAGTTAACTAGGATGCAATGATAACTGCTCTGGGGCACCTTTCCCGACATTTGGTACAATATTTTTCAGAGTGCACATAATACAAGGGCAGACAATCTGATATCATTGGTAAAAACCTTCAGCTCAGAACAAGGTTTTCTTCATGAAGACGTAAGGTTTTATAAACCTCAATTACCCCAGCCAGGGCTTTTGCTGAGCATGCATGTTTGTTTTCCAGGGACGGCCTGCTTCACATTCATACAATTGCACACATTCTCAGCTGGCCCAGCTCCACCTCTGGAGCAGCTGGCTGTTATTTGCCTCTCTCCACAGCAACAGCAGCGGCTAAATAAGGTAACACAGCAGGAAAAAGCTGTTAAGCTGAGAGCTGTTGAAGATCCTTTGAAAGCAGTGCACGTCACCCGTTGTGGATTTTTATTGGGCTTTTTTTGAAGTAGAAACCATCGAATAAAGTCCTTTTATGACTCAAAGTACTCAGGACCAAAAAAGGAGATCTAAGATTTGGCAAAAACCTCAGATGCCCCTTAAAGGAAAGCCTCCCACTGAGAGAATAAAGTGCCCTCGGCTGTGCAATAATAATCATCACCTAAGCACACGCCCATTGATTCAACCTTGTGTAAAATCCTTTGTGAATATATTTCCTGCTGCTCAGGATCAGAGCGTAGGTTTGTCTTCTTCTGGATGACACAGGAAATGTGCTGTAATAACCTTTAGTAAGGACATCCTCCATCCTCCTGGCTGGAGGCGTAGTTGTTATGGACAGTGGGGGTCTTCTGTGATTTGGGAGAAAGTGACGAGGTGGTGGTGCTAAAATTAACTAGGGGAGATGTGAGTGAATTGTATTAGATGATGAGAGGAGCAGCTGGCCGAGAAACCTGTTTGTTCTCTTCCTGAAAGACGAGGAGGTCTAGTGATATTCTGCCAAAAAGGAGCTTTAGCTGAGTTTGTTCAGAGAGGAGTGGTAAAAGTCGGATCACAGAGATTTCAAAGAGCAAATATTCTCCTTTTCTCTATATGTGCTCCACTTTCAGATAGCTGCAGAAAGGCCACTGACTACCCTGCGGTGCACAAGGCGCCTTATCGCCACTCAGGCTACAATAATGTGACTGTTGTCGGTTACGCCGGGCGGCATGTATTTGCAATGCTTTGTAATCCCCAGAGGAAGATAAGTAGTAGAGGCGTTTAGGTGGAGCTTTTTGTGACAGAGCGTGCAGAGATCTTCCCGCCAATGCAGGAGTTACACACACACACACACACACACACACACACACACACACACACACACACACACACACACACACACACACACACACACACACACACACACACACACACACACACACACACACACACACACACACACACACACACACACACACACACACACACACACACACACACACACACACACACACACACACACACACACACACACACACACACACACACACACACACACACACACACACACACACACACACACACACACACACACACACACACACACACACACACACACACACACACACACACACACACACACACACACACACACACACACACACACACACACACACACACACACACACACACACACACACACACACACACACAGTGAAGCTAACCGTTGAGTGGCCCGACCAAGCAAGGAGGCAGAGGCATAACGTCCCAAATATAACCCGGTGTGGGCATGTATTACTCACGGGCACATGACACAGCTTCAATCTCGCTGTTCACCTGAGCACAGTCACCAGCCACAAGGATCTCACACACACAAACCGGAAACACAGAGCCTACCCACACTAATTAACCCAATAAGACACAGGTGAGGGGGGGAGGAGACAACACAGGGCACCAGGTGCACACAATCAACAGCAACAGACATGGGGAAAGGGAACACTTTTCAAAATAAAACACATGTGCAATATACAAAGCCCGAAGCCATCAGTCCACAGTGACGAAGCATCTTCGTCACACTTGCATAAGAAACACATCGCTGCTGTCAGAGGGGGAACCTTGTATTCCAAAAATGTTTTATGGAGGCGGAACATAACTGCTTTGTTTTTAGTTTCCTCACCAGGGCCAGAGCATGAACCTTTTTGGAGACCTTAATGAACTTTGGGAGTCACTTTTCTCTCTTTCCCGTAAAAGCTAGCTGCTTCTAGCTCCAGTCCAAGCTAACGTGTTGTGCAGCAGTCTGTCCATTGAACAGATCAATCGTATATTTACCCTGAATTAAACTGATTGTCAAAACATACTTTACTCTTTGGATTGCACGCAACTTTTACATCTTACTCCAAAGTTATGTTTACAGTAGGTATTTCTGATCACAAAAAAAATGTTTTCACTGCACAGAACATTGTTTGTTGGATCAAATGACTGAGTAAAAGCATAATTAAACTCTATTTAAACAGTGACATGTGCTTCACAGTTAGACCTATTGCAACAAAACGCCTGGTAAAAGACAATATATAAATGCATTTAAATGAAAAAACATATACACAGAGATTAACATTTTCTTACATTGACTTATTTTATTGAATAATATGAGTTATAGTTTTATATATTTAAGGTACACAGTAAGACAGACATCGTTTGAAGATGAACATTCAGTAACATCAATACGTCCAATATCGGCTGCACACATATTTTTTTATACTAGTTTTGAAATATAATAAAAGTAATTTTAAAATATATTTTTCCTTTTGTTGCTGTTTTTTAGTCCTCCAAAATACTTTTCGCTGTCGTGGACATTATTGATTTACCTTTCTGTCATTGCAATTCTAATCATCAAGGTTTCCGCCAAACACAGCTTTTCAAGGGCCTCGCGAGCTCTTTTCATTTGTTGCAATTCAATTGACTAAATTGCATTGTTTTGGAGGGGGTTTGTCGGTTTGAGGGGATAAAGTGCATGATAATGGACAACTGAGCTCCTATTTTCCTTCTCTCCAGCATAAATTGCTGTGAAAAGCAAGAGTAGAATTGTTAAAGCACATTTATCTGTCTCAGACAACCGTCCCCACTCTGAATAATTAATGCTCCCGGCTTTATGTGTCTTGCTGGTTTGTCCTTGGGGCGTGTTGACTGGGCATCGAGTGTCCGGCTGCTGGCCAGGCGGCCTGGGGACTCACGTCGCTATACATCAAACTTCCAGAGCAGCTTTACATGCAGAGGACGTCCGCTGAGTGGACCAACAGAAATGAATAATTGCATTGAAAGCGGCTGCAGTGACTGTAAGTAGGCTACTGGTGAAGTGATGCAAAGAGGAAAGCAATGAGTGTGTGAATGTGACGGTGAGTAGGTAATCAAATCTATGTGATTACTGAGCGTAATAATAAACTGGAGGCACATTTAACTGGTTTAACTTTCGCAGGATGCAAAACAAACAAGCAAGAAACATTTGATACTTGAAAAATGGGCTTAGATTTGAGGTCATATCATGAAAGGTTGGATACTTCTTCAGAAGTGAATATTGTCTGACGTTGGTCCTGTCAATCAAACAACAAGTTGATATAATCCTTACAATTGTCTGATCTGACAGTGCCTGGAACAAAAATGAGCTTCAGTCACAATGATTTGTCAATGTCTTCCTGTTTTGCAACATTGTAAAATATTTGTATCTACGATGACTCAGGAAGCCATGACAGAAAGAGTATAGTCAGTTCTTGTCGCCAGACTAGTCAATCAAAGGCAGAGTATGTAGGCGTTATATTTGTGCCTCTATCCTGAGCACGCAATGAAACATGTTGAGCATACAAAATGCTATTGAGCATGCACTTGGTCATGTTTGAGCACAGAGAAATATATTTTCTCTCATAAAACTCCTGCTCCGTGCGCAAGCAGACCGCTGCACGCGCTCTCTCTCCCTCGCTCGCTCGACCTCTCCACCCTGTGCGCGAGCAGCTTTGCCTGCGCTCGCTCAAGTTGTCACAGTGTTACGAATGTGCCACAAAACCAACCAATCGGAGAACTCGTCAATTCTGATTGGCTGGTCCAGCGCCATGTAGAGAGAAGAGTTGCGACAGCGGAAGTCCAAAATGCTTGATCGTCACGTGGTTCAGAGAGACTCAGAAAGTTCCCGGAAGTTCGTGGCGGGCCATTTGAATCACGATTTGAACGCATTAATAACAGGATAGAAATGACATTTTTGGTAATTAGTGGTCAATAAAGGTTTTGATTTGCAATATGTATACAACATATCGATATGTAGTTACATCAATGTGTTTTGTTAAAGTAAAATGTGCTAATATTTGAGGATTAAGATAAAATAAGAAGTAGGCCTACTTTATTGATACCAATTGGGGAAATGTTTACGCTGCAGCAGCAAAAGACAAGGCATTGTACATTAGACCAGTGTTTCCCAACTGGGGGTACGCGTACCCCTAGAGGTATGCGAGGGAACTGCAGGGGGTAAGTGGAATTCCAGACAAGTAAAAAAAATAATAATCCTGTCAAAAATGATAGTGCGCGATTAGTTTCCCTAGCACTAGAACCGCCAACGGGTAAATTTTACCCGCAGCTGTTTTTTGATTGTAGCCTATGTAACTTTTTTTCAATAACATATTAAAGTCTCCCAGTCCGTGACTTTTCCTGAAAGTGTGTTATGTAGCACCCTCTGTTGTTAACAATTGTCAATATGAAGTAAGATTGAAAAAAATCGCCAAAAAAAATGCCCTTTATACCTATATCCGCCAGCGGGTAATATTTACCACATAGAAAATGCAGCGTAAATATGACGTGTTGCTATAGCAACACCTTTTGTCTACTGCAGTTCCTTATAGATAGAGAGAGAGATTGAGAGAGAGAGATTGATAGATATATTGATAGATAGATAGATAGAGAGAGAGAGATAGATAGTTATAGATAGTGTAACATCTTGGAGAATAAAAGATCTTGGATGACTGAGCTCACGTTGAGGACGTAATGCATGTGTGCAGGTTACGTGCCAGTTGAATAAAGATGGACACTCGGAATGAGCGAAGTAGTCCGCGTTGTCTGTTTATGTAGATCATGTGTATCACACAAATACCTCTCTTCCTTATTATTGTGTAACGTTAACTCGGGGGCAAACTGTCAGGGCCTTCAAGAGAATACCCTGAACACTCAGATAAAACAAACAAAAAATCGATTTAATTATATAAATAAAATGTATATAAAATGAATAAATGAGAATCGTATCTGTGTTGTTGATCAGTAATATTACAGTGTTACGTTGATTTGTTTGTCCTTCTCGGACCATGCACTACGCATTTCAGTGGTTTTGTGTTCAGGGGTCACTTAGATGCTTCTTATGTTTTGTTTTGGTAAAAATGGTTTGTATCGTCAGTTAGCTGAGATTCTTCCCGTTAATCTGGTATAACACATTATATTAGGTTCTTAAATATTAAGATGCCCTGAGACACAGTGTTGTGAAAAAAAAGAAAAGCCACCACCGAGGGGTGTTTGGGGCTATGTTGCCGGCTAGCAAACTCAGGCATTGCAAACAATAACGTGATATCAGAAAACTAGAAATGTATAACTCACCTGACACTGTGGCGTGCTATTCTCTTCATTCAAGTCTGTCATGTCCTGTAAATGTCAACGATGGATGTGTAACAAGAACGTCAACAGCCTGATGGCAACCGAAAATCCCTCTCTCATCTCAGATAGAAGATATGATTGGAGATGACCATATCAGAATTGACCTTCTCGAGTTCTCCGATTGGTTGGTTTTGTGGCACATTTGTGGCCCACTACAGCTTCAAAAAAAGCTTGGAGCTGGGCGTGTCTGAAGCTCGACCAACAACCAATCACATGCATCTCCCGCCCCTGACACACAAGCAGCGGTTTGATTGGCTAGAGCTTGTACTTGCTAAAGTTGAACATTGCTCAACTTTTGCAGCGTGAAACGCCAAGAAAGCTCCGCTCTGCTTCCCACAATGCAGTTCGGCGAAAAGTGACGTCACCCCATTCAAAGTGAATGGGCAGACGCGTTGGAAACCGTTTTTGAAGCTGTCGAAGCTGTAGTGTGGACGGGCCGCAACTTGAGCGAGCGCAGGCAAAGCTGAGCGCGCACAGGGTGGAGAGGTCGAGCGAGGGAGAGAGAACGCGTGCAGCGGTCTGCTTGCGCACGGAGGAGCAGGAGTTTTATGAGAGAAAATATATTTCTCTGTGCTCAAAAATGTTCAAATGCGCGCTCAATCGCATTTTCTATGCTCAACATGTTTCATTGCGTGCTCAGGATAGAGGCACAAATATAACGCCATAAGTATGGTGGGTCCTGTCTCGCCACAGTATACAGAGTGTATTTTCAGAGAAATGGGTAGTCCTCTTTCAGGAATCACCGAAAACTCTTAGGTACCTGGTTAAAACTACATTCAATCCACTCCAGGATTTTAAACTACTTAACCTTTTATTTGATATATTTCTATAAGAGTTGCTGTGTAGAGTCTGTAAGTTGTTCTGACGTGGCAACAATTTGTGTTTTCTTCCAAATAAGGACTTAAATCTCATTGTAACGTAAACTGTTGGTCAAAACTACAAATAAATAAACTAGATTTTTTAAAGAAGAATTACTGTGTTCACTTTCAGCTAATTGTAGATGACCTAATGTATACTTTCACTTTTTCTACCCCAGTGTAAAGGACCAGGGTATACGCAAAAATCAGGAATGCAGGTTGAAGTGGAAAAAATAAGAATTTTATTTACCCAATATGTGTACAGTTTTAAGATGGGTAACAAAATCAATTAGGATTAAACAAAAAGGTGTATTATTAATGATATACACCGACACAATCTAGCATTAATGGATAAACAAAATGTCACAAAAACGGGTGACTCTTCTGCCCAAGAGCAACTCACATACCCCCCCTTCATCTCCACACTGCAGGAATGTATAGCACTACTGGCCAGTCCATTGTTGCGTGCAGGGGGAAAAGGCCCTAAAAAGGGGTGGCCTCTTTAAACACCCCTCAGGGTTTGAGAGGAATGGCGTAGTCCAATTAGCTGACACATCTATAAAGGCAGGTGGTTTTCATCAGATGAGCCTTTTGCCAGGAGCAAGGTGAGCTGCAAGACACTGACAATAGGATTGCACACAACACAATTAACAATATATATTTTAAACAATATTGCGTGCACTCAATCTAGCAAAGTAAAGCTGTTTAAATAAATGTGTCTGATGTAAAACAAAAGCATGACCTTTAGCATGTGTGTTTGTTTGTGAGGCTTGTAGCCCTCACACCCAGTAATACCATTTCCTTTAGCACAATGCAATTTAAGTACATTTTGTAATTCCATATGAGTCAAGCATCCCGCCAGAGCCTACTAAATCTTCATTGTTTTTAGGTCTCACAAGAACTAATTACACCCTGCTAAGTGCTAAAATTCATCAGACTACACTAAGTGTGCAGTGACAGAGATACGCTTTATAAGTTGGACCAGTTTATTTCCTTTCAGACTTAAAAACGTGACTATTTTTGGTGTCAAGTGTGTCTTCCCCTAAGGTCAAGTATCTGCAGGAACACCACGTCTGAGTTCCCTGTACAACACGTCCCGCTGAGATAATCCTGCAGAAGAGGAAACGTGGCCCTTCTGCTTTTCATTCCTCACATTTTCTTCAGTACAGCAAGTAGAATACAATGAACATTAATCCTCTGATGAGTCGCTGGCAGCTACAGCTCTCTACTTGCCTCCTTCATATTTTGATATGTGGAGAAAAGAATATAGCCAGAATTGATTAGTCGCTGGTGAGGATGTAGTGGATTGTAGTCAAGTTAAAAAGTGCTGTTGTAAATCACAGATTCCACGTGCACTTTCAAATCATTTCAAGAGTTTGTTTTTGTTTCCAGCTAATCCTCTGCAGACAAATACTTCAGTTCATCTGGATTTTACTAAAGAAAGAGACAGTATGGATGAGCATATCCCATCAATAGCACATTTTGATGATTTACTGTAGTAATTGTTCAACAAATCAAGAATGCTAAACAAATGCTATAATTGTGAAGGAAATATCATCATTGGAGCCAGAGTAATGGTAACATTATGAATCTTTTTGTGTTAAGCACTACATTGACTGCACAACAATGGTTTGTAAATTCCGGGGGGGGGGGGGCGTTTTCTTTTTTATCAAAACATATTTACTGATGCAAATTGGTATAAATGTAGGAAAAGCAGCTTTTACTAGGGTCTTTCTCACAAATTATAAAACTACTTCTTGACAATTCTTTGTTGTAAAGTCATTTGTTTAATATTTATTTGGGAATTGTACTGTTGTTTAATCAACACAAGCTATTTGGCGCTCTGAGAAACACACACAGACATTGTTACAGATGTTCTTTCTTTAAACACATTAAACAAGTGTTTCATTCAAATAGTTTATTTTCATCTAAGTATTATTTTGCGTGGCAGCAGAACGTTGCTTCGGAAGAAACCGTATTTCTGAGAAACATATTCTCAATGAAACAACACCTACCATACTTGAATGACCCTCGTGCCTGTGCACCATGCTCTCTGCACTAAGCACCAACATGACTCTCAAATAAATACATCTAATTTTAAGTTCACGAAATAGCAAACTGTTGGAGCACAGCTGAAGCTGGTTGTTAAAAAAACAGCTCCATGTGTTTAGAAACAAACCAAACATTAACCATGGTTTACTTGCCATAACCATAAACTTTAGCTAATATTAATGATACTGTTGTTGCCACCTTCATGATTTGTAGAAAATTATTTGGGATATTACTTCACTTCCTTACCTTCCTTTCAGCTTATGAGAGCATTTATACATCTAAAATAACCATATATTATAGTAACATATCTTGGTCTGTAACTTTATATATCATCCTTAATGTCTGTGCTGATTAGATTTAATAATATATTATAATACAAGTTAGCATTCATGTTTCATATTGATAAGGTCAAGACCATATTCTTTATAATCTTTATTAAAGGTTTTCTTTATGAAAAAAACAGTCTGTATGAGTTCTCCTTCTCATAACGACGTGCCTACTCTGTTTCCTCGCCTTTTCATTTTATGTAAATGTTTAAACGGCTGTCTTTTTCGGCAGTTCTTTCAAAGTGGAACTTTTACACGCATCAGAGGCTTATAAATATGTATATCTGCAATTGACTTTTCATTCATTTTCTTTCACTCTGTTGCCACAATGACCCAGTTTCCCCAAGGTAGTCAATTAAGTGGGTCTTACTATAGTGTCTTTTACCTTAGCGCTGTTTGTACAGGTCCGTTCAAATGTGTCCTTACAAGAACAGCACATGATCTCGTCTGTGGGAAATGATGCCACACTTCTCGTGCTGACAAAGATATTTACATAGTACTCCTCCTAATGAACCTCCTGGAGGATTTTATGTAGCAGGAGGAAGAATATTTTGATATGCCAGTGAAATAAGATGCGTTTTAACAATTCAAGAAACAAAAAAGAACAATGATCTTTTCAGGTTGATTCAGACTTTTCAATAATTGGAGGTAGGTCCTGCTGAAAGCCTGGAGCATTGATTAACATTCCCCGAAGTCATCTGTGTATGGGGCACACTGATGATAATTGACCTGCACGACCCCCAAGGTCTATGCTATTTAAAGTGAAGCAGGTATGTAAGACAGCAGGAAGGAGACAGATCTGATTGTAGGTGCTGCTGGACCACCGTCTGTCTCTCAATGCACTCGGATATCATCAGCGGCAGAGTTTTTACAGAAACATGTTTTGACTCTTCCTTTGTCCACCTGCACATATCTGTTGGATTTGTCAAGACAACTTGTTTCCTATTTTTGGTTTGTTGGTTAAGTTCAGGAAACCACATTTTAAAAGAACTGTGAGAGAAAACATTGCGGGTGCACTATTATAGTGGCAATTTCTTATATTACTTTATATGGTAAAACCAAATGATGATATTATGCTGAGAAATGTTTGGTCAACTCGACCTGTTGTATCACACGGTAGCTTCCTGCCAAGGTCGTACCTGAAGAATACGGCTCTCCTTATGAGAGCATTGTAAGATAACAGTCAGGAGAGAGTTATCTCTTTCTCTTCTCTGCACAGCAACAGTCCTCTATAAAACACACACACACACACACACACACACATTTGCCCCTGTGTCCACTCCTGCAAACGACTCTGTACTTTGCATGTCCGTACCTACAAGCTTGTATAAAGAACAAAGACAACTCTGTTTGCTTTCACCAGTTTATTATTGATTACTCTCATTGTACATCTTTACAGTATTGACGAGGTTAAAATATACACAACACTATTTACTCAAAACACCACTTTTGGTTGCCTCACTCTTTGATTGAAGTTGCTGTGAGAGGAAATGGCCGTCTCTCTTTCTTCCGTCGTGGGTTTCTTCTTGTTATCGTTGAACTATGGTGCAGAACTGCAAGGATAAAAAGCTACTGGTCTTTGCATGTAAGCAACTCACACCAAAACCTTTAATATAGTAAACTATCAGCCCGCAAACAATACATTTTCCTCTATTTGAAGCGGGGATCAAAAAATGTCTTGATATAAGTTTTACATAGTTTTGAAAGCCACTTTTAATGTGATTTAAAACCGTGCCATATAGTGAAAATGAGTTTCTGACGATAAAGTAAACCGTCTCCTGGGTGTTGTTGTACTATTAAACATTACCTTCCCTTTCTTATTCATGAGAAGTAGATATGATAAGGTTTTCGCTCTATTTGCTCACTCATGTAATCTGGATTATTGAAACGCCGCTCCGTTTCTTAGCCTGACTTTCACCTCTACTACAACAGCAGGCCAATCACTCCGCAGTCCTTTCCCTTGTTCGACCGCCCGCTCGGCAGCGAGTGTTTACTGAGGCAATAGCATTTAAGTGCTTTACTCAAGGACAGCTGCATCGTCCTCTTGAGGGAAACACATTAATGCAACAATGATCTGACTGCCAAAATAACCAGCCTGATCTCCACTACGTACCTCAGCTAATGCACTGTGTCTCTTCCTACTGCACGCTGATTAAAACCTTAATGGTGTTTTTGTTGCTGGTCCAACTTTTATCTGGCGGTGCCTTTCTTCTCAGCTGGATATTGATGTTATATACAAACAGTTATATTTCTGGTATATTATATAACCTATAAATATCTCTTTCTATGAAAATAAGTACTTGTCCATCATCATTACTATAATTTACTTTAGACTGAATGGCGTCCTTTGAGAGAGCAGATTTGTTTTTGTTTCTCCCCACATTTTTATAGAAATAGAAACACTGGCAGGTGACTGATTTTTTTGTCTTTTAGAAGTGACGGCACATTTTTCGAGGATGGATCAATGGAATAAAATATCTCAGCCCAATACTCAACTGCTTAATGATGCCCCACATACATTAACATTTAAAAACAGACTATCTTCTATGACTGTTTATATTTTAGTATAGAAGTTTGGGAATTTGTATTAAAATAAAACAAATACAAATATTAGAAAGATGGGTCTTTATAGCTTCCCATTAGGACACCTGGGTCACGCCCCTCATTCCCATCATAATTAAGTAAATGTATGTGTTTATTATGACATTAGGGGGAGTTCACATTTACAAATCAGACGTGTTTGGTATTTGAAGAGGATTGTGTATCCTTGCAGTTGGGAAAAAACAAACACGGAGGCAAGGTCAGTTTATTTATAAAGCACAATTCATCAACAAGGCAATTGGAAGTGCTTTAACAAAAACATGAAAACCATCAAGACATACATAAAGAAAATAACATCCAGGCGAAAATCATTTTACACTGATCTGCTCATTTGGTTTTCATTTCATTTGAATCTATATATTTCCCATGATTATACACCCAACATTAATTTACTTTCTCCAGACATAATACATACAAGGTGTGATGAGTGAGAGGCTTTCTTCTAAGGAAGTGGATCTCAGACTCCTACTACTGCTGTTTTATCTTTCCTGCAAGGTGGTTAATGAAAATTAATTGCATTCACTTTGCATCCGGAGAGGAAAATGGCTTCTGATTAAACAGCTCAAATTAAATCCGGCAGAGCTCTGGGCACTGAGGACCTGGCTGGAAAACGTCTGCTTTTAGAGGAACGGCATCACGGCTTGGTGGCTATTTAGCCAATAAAATGACTTCCAGTATGAGGTTCATCTTCCTTCTCGCTCAGCCAGACAGCCGGTATAATTAGATATTGATAGAAGGGCAGTAATTAATGATGAGTCTGCCAGCAACATTATCTCCACCGCAATTTCATCCACACGTCCAGTGCTGATTGGGCCGGTGTGTCACTGAGACACAGCCAATCATTTGTCAAGTTCTCTGACCTGAATCTGTTGAAATGGGACGCAGCGGTGATGGAAACCAACAAAACTCCCTGCACCTTCTGCGGTCAATATTTCAAGATGGCGGCAGGCTACAGGCCATGCAGGATGGATTGCCCTTAATGATCATCAGAGTTGATAGAAAGCTCACTAATCACTGTTTTCAAAAGAAATGGGGAGAAAAATAACTGACACCACTGCGATGTGATGCAAATCATATTTTTAATCCCAAATTGCATTTGTTTGCATCATTATTTCTTTAGATACTGTAATACATTTATACATAATAAAACCAAACCTGATAAAATCCTAGATCTAATTAATATGAACAATGAGCCCTAATCATATTAATAAGGTCTAGTTAAGAGAACAGCTGGAAATGAATTATTAATTGTTTTTGCATTTCTTATTATTTCTGCTTTTAACTTTTTTATATCATTTTTACATTGACAAAAAGTAGGAAATGTTATTTTATCTAAACACATTTGGTAAGCACATTGTATGTGTTTCATTTGCACGTTTTAAGCAAGTGAAGTTCAAATATCCCATGTGAAGCATGACATCACATTGCAATGAATTTAACGTGTGTGATAAACTCATATAAAAGCACCTGAATCCATTTGCTCTGCTTTTGTTTGTTTTCAAGAGACATTTACAAGTAAAACCACCAGACTCCTCTCTGTAAAAACACAGAGTTATAGAGATGTTTATGTGTTTTAACAAGCTGTTTACAGCAACTGATGGAAGTCATTCTAAAACCAAAAGCTTTTTTGTCGGGAACATGAGACATTATCTTATCTGTTTGGATTGTGTTGAACCTTTTAGTCAGGACTGATGTGACTGAAGACATTAGTTAAAGGAGGGGAATGGATGTAACTGAACATGTACAACTATTAACCTGTTTTTCTCAAATCAAATCAAATCAAGTTTTATTTATATAGCACATTTATAAACGATTTTTGGTCGAGCCAAAGTGCTGTACATATAATAAAAATAGCCTACAGTAGAGACACTTTACAGCAAATACAACAGCACAGATTGTTCAGAATATCAGTATGAGAAAAATGACACTCTCTATCCTTAGACCCTCACATCGTACAAGGAAACACTTCCAGAGAAAACCCACAGTTTAAGGGGAAAAAATGGGAGAAACCTCAGGGAGAGCAACAGAGGAGGGATCCCTCTCCCAGGACGGACAGACGTGCAATAGATGCCGTGTGTAAATCGAAGAGATAATACATTTTACAGCATATAGACCGAATGTTAGGAAATGCATGTGTCTGTAATAAGAAGATGAATCCACGAGGATGTCAGCTACAATCCTGTGGAAGCCATCAGGGAAGCAGCATGACGAGACCCAAGGCAGGACCGCAGAGACAGGTTCAGCCACGACCCGAAATGTCCACGACTTAATCCAGAACTCGGGATAGAGGATCCAAGACACAGGACTACAGCAAGAGGATCCGCCTCGACTCCGGATCCCGGCGTAGATATAGATACAAAACAAGAAAAAAGATGTGGCTGGGTTAATCGGAACAAGAGAATACACAGACACAGACCGAGAGGGAAAAGGTCATTGGATAAAAGTTATTCTTGATAACCCTCTAGAAAGATCTCATGAACTTCCCCACTCAATCTATCAAGACCCGAGCACTTCTATTAGATATAGGATAAGAAACAGAGATAGGGAGCACAACAACCTATCTCTTCGTCAGATGCACTCCCCCGCTTATCTAAGCGACTCTGTACCCCGTTACCCTCTACAAGGCCATCGACCAGCAGAGGGAAAATGGGGGGTGTGTAAGGGTAAGGGTTTTTAAGAATAAACCGCAAGGGTCTAAATGGAAAAAAGATGAAATATAAAGGTACTATATTTTAAGTAATCCTATCTACTATTCCTATATTCGAATAATGTATAAACTATTTTAAAAATACTTTATGAAATCCTATGTTATGTTATAAATATTAAAATAAAGAACTAAATGAATAAATAAATAAATAAATAAATAAATAATTAAACAAAAGCCAGAGAGAAAAAGTGAGTTCTCATTCATAACACTCCGTTCGATGTCTCACTATGGGATGCGCCTCATCGCGGAGCAAACAGAAGCATCAATCTCATTACGCCAATCCTGATTGGCTGGAGATCTTGACGTCAGCGTCAGGGAAATCACCCCCTATAAGTAGCTTGCGCCACAACGCATGCGCCATTCAAACACCTCTTCTCGCTTCAGAGCACATCTCTATGGTAGCCGGACAAGCTTCACGGTCCACAGACTGAACCCAAATATCCATTTCGGTCGACGGGCGCTTGCCGGCTACTCCTTCTGCTTCGCAGGAAGACGGTAATTACTAACGCTAGTTATTGTTGAAATCGACCTCGCCGCTCTCTTTCCCCGGAAAGTAAGCTAGGTCTGACTTTTTCAAGCTAGCGTTAGCTTGCTCCCTCACTACCGACACCACGGTAGCGAGGAAGTCTTTTCTTTTCTCTTCCCCACGGAGGAGGAAAGGATTAAAAGGAGCATACTGCCACACCAGTCAGTATTCTCTGGGAATAAAAGACCCACACCGTCCTTTTCTCCGGATTAAGGACAGGGTGGTTCCCTCTTTTTCTCCCAACCTACCTGTTGAGAGCGGGTCCTCTCCACGCCACGGGGCGAACAAGATGGACGCCCCTCTCCCTCACACCAGAGGAGTCAGGGACTCGGTGGCTCGACTCTGCGGCTGCGGGTTGAAGATCTCGGGCACAGACACACACCAGGTCTGCTCGTCCTGCCTCGGGCTGGAACACGCCCGAGGCGCTATCGACAACCCCGGCTCGTGCGGACATTGTGTCCGCTTCACCGTAAAGAGCCTCCGCCGACGGCTAGCACCCCTAGCTAGCCTGTCGGAGCAGGAACCCCCCATGTCCTCTGACCTGCCGGCCGGCAGTCAAGACGCGGGGGCATCTGCCACAGAGAGTGAACCCCTCTCCATGTCGGTCTGGGGCTCAGTATCTGCGATGGCCGCAGAACCGGATTCCCGCGCCCTGGCAGGCTGGAACCCGGTGGCGGCAAGACACGCGGGAACGGGACCCCACGCTTTACCGAGCTGGGGCTCCCAGTTAGACCTCACCATGGTCTCACCCGCGGAGGATGTCCTCGAGCTGAATTACGACGAGGACGAAGAGGACGCCTCGGTGTTCCTCCTGTCCGAGTCGGATGAACATGAAGAGGACATCTTCATGTCATCGGCTCAGGCTGCAAAGCCTGGAGCGAGGGCTGCTCTCCCAGACGATAGCATACCAGCTTCGCCCTGTCTGAGTATGGACCTGCAGGCCGTGTGCAAACGCGCTGCGGCCAGACTCGACATCCCGTGGCCTGAAATGGCCAAGGAGACCTCCAGGTCCCGCTACGAAGGGAAACATTTTCCCCAAGCAGCGCGGACAAAGAGACAACTCCTTCCGGTCTTCCCGGAGATGTTGGATGAGGTGTCGGTCTCGTGGAGAGACCGGCCCTTCAGCAACAAGGTCCCAATCCAGGGTGCCTCCTCCCTAGACTGTGACGGAATGGAGAAGCTCGGCCTGCTCCGCATACCGCCCATGGAACCGCTGGTAGCAGCCCACCTCCTACCGAGGATGGGCCCGTCACCAAGCAGGAACCCCACGCTGCCGGCAAAGTCGGACCGATTTCAGTCGACAATGACTGAACGGTCCTACAAAGCCGCAGCGTTGTCCGCCAGGGCCCTGAATGTGGCCTCGCTGCTAACCGCTTACCAAGCGGAGCTCTGCGAGGACCTGTCGGGTAACCCGGGTGCAGCCACTCTGGACGAGATGGCGGCGGTCACAGACATCTGTCTCCGTGTCCAACGCTGCGCCGTCCAGGCCACGGGTAAGGCAATGGGGATCATGGTGGTGCAGGAAAGAGCGAGATGGCTCAACCTCACCAACCTCCCAGACCGGGAAAAGGAGGATGTGCTGGATATGCCCATCGTTCCCGAGGGAATTTTCGGCTCCGCTCTTGCTTCCATGCAAAGGAGGTGTGAGTCGAAAAAGAGGGAGGACGAGGCACTCCACCTCTGCCTCCCTCGAAGGGTCCAGCCGCTGCCTTCGCAGCAGCAGTCCTTCGCCCAAGCTGCCTTGAACCCTGCTCGGTTTAAAACACCGAAAACGCAGAGGTCGCAGCCTGCCCCGAGTCCCCAGCCCAGGCTGGAGACGAGGGCGAGCTGGCCCAGAAAATCTCCGGTTCCGGCTGCAGCTCAGGCGCAGCCAACCCAGAATTTCGGCCAGCAGGCGAGGAAGAAGAAGCGAGCGGCGTGACAGCCCCTCCTTCTCCCCTCCGTGACAGAGCTGGAAGTCCACGGTTCCCCAGCTCTAAATGTGTTCCCGCCGCCTCGAGAGATGCCTCAACACCATCCTCAAGTCCGCAAAAACACATGTCACAAATCTGTTTGTTCCTCTGTCATTAAACATTTGCCGCTGACGCATCCAGGCTTCAGGCCGAGGGCGCAGCTCAAAAAAATGATAAGAAAAACAATAAAACCAATAAACAGCCCGCCAACTGTTCCCCTTCTGAGAGCAGCTTCGGCATCTCTCAAAAGGCGGATTACAGGCGGGTCTGTGAAGGCACCACCGTCACGCGCATGCGCAGTGCCGGCTGGGGTTGTGAAGGCACCACCGTCATGCGCATGCGCAGTGTCGGTGGGGATTGTCGAAAGGGGGCACCACTGTGTTCAGACACTAGAGGGCCCCATAACACAACAAATAGAGACTCAGAGGGGAAGATATGTGACATCTCCACTGGCTCTAAGGAGCATGCAGTGGAAGATGCTCACATCATCTGCTTGGGTTTTCAAGACAGTAACACGGGGCTACAGACTCCAATTCGCTGTCACCCCCCCTCGCTTCTCGGGCATTCTGCATTCGCAGGCCCGAGGAGAGTCAGCCCATATTCTGGAGAAAGAGATTCTCTCTCTCCTAGAAAAGAGGGCTATATATATTGTACCCGCCGAGCAGAGTCAGGGCAGCTTCTATTCCAAGTACTTCCTCGTTCCCAAACGGGGAGGGAACGGAATTCGGCCAATACTTGATTTGAGGGCTCTGAACAAATATCTAAGAAGATATAAGTTCAGAATGCTCACTCACACATCTCTGCTGCGGCTCGTGCGACAAGACGACTGGTTCACATCAGTCGACCTGAAAGATGCGTATTTTCACATCCCAGTATATTACCCACACAGGAAATATCTGAGATTCGCATTTCAGGAGATCTGTTATGAATACAGAGTACTCCCCTTCGGTCTGTCTCTCAGTCCAAGGGTGTTTGTACGATGTACGGAAGCCGCGATAGCCCCGTTAAGACAACAGGGTATTCGCCTGGCGACCTACCTGGACGACTGGCTGCTTCTCGCACAGTCGGAGCAGGAGGCTGTTACGCAGACAAATGTCCTCGTAAAGCACCTGCTCAACCTGGGTTTCATAATAAACACAGAGAAGAGCATGTTGTGCCCCGCGCAGACTATACTCTTCCTGGGTTTACACCTGAACTCGGTGCCCTTTTCAGCTCGCTTGTCAGCGGATAGAGTGAAAGCTTTCAGAGCTTGTCTCGCTCTTTTCCAGCTGCGCAAACATGTTCTCTTCAGATCATGCCTGCGATTGCTGGGGCTCATGCCGTCAGCCATCCTGGTCGTACGACTGGGACGCTTACACATGAGGGAGTTTCAGCGCTGGGTGGCCGCCCTAAAACTAAACCCTGCGCGCCATGGCGGAGAGAGTCATGGTTACTGTGAAATGCGTAATGGCACTGCGCCACTGGCTGCACCCGACTTTTCTAGTACGAGGTGTGCCTATGGGTGCTGTCCTTTCACGGAAAGTGGTCACCACGGACGCATGTCTGACAGGTTGGGGAGGTATTTATGAAGGTCGCCCGGTGAGGGGTCTCTGGAGCAGAGACCTCCAGCGGGTGCACATAAATTACCTGGAGCTTTTAGCGGTGTTTCTCACCCTAAAACGCTTTCTGCCTTTCCTCAGGGGACATCACGTCCTCGTGAGGACAGACAATACGACCACAATATCGTATATTAACCGCCAAGGGGGTCAAACTTATCCTATGGAGCGGTAGGCGTCTCCTCTCTCTGAGAGCGACGCACGTACCGGGAGTGAGGAACCTCGGGGCAGATCTACTGTCCAGAGGTATACCACTTTATGCAGACTGGACTCTACATCCAAGGATTGTGAGCCAGCTGTGGGTGCGTTACGGCAGAGCCGCGGTGGATCTGTTCGCATCGAAAGACAACGCTCAGTGTCAGCTGTTCTTTTCGATGCGCGATCTAAATGCACCGTTAGGCGTGGATGCACTCGCGCACAATTGGCCCCCGGGCCTTCTGTACGCGTTCCGACCCCTGGCTCTGATACCCCCAACTCTGGCCAGAGTGAGAGAGCAACGCCACACACTTATCCTGATAGCTCCGCACTGGCCAGCTATGTACTGGCTAGCGGAGATATATCAGCTGCTGTGCGGGCAGCCATGGCAGCTCCCACTACGCAGGGACATACTGTCCCAAGCGGGGGGGGCGATCTTTCACCCACACCCAGAGCGCTTGGCTCTATGGGCCTGGCCCGTGAGTGGTACAATCTAAATACAGTGTGACATGACGCTGACCCTGGCAGCTGCCAAGCGAGCCAGTGGCACTCATGCACTATCTGTACAGTTTTCATGCACTCAGTTTGCCCCAGGGCAAACAGAGTGTGGTTGAAGCCTGACCCTGCCTTTATCTTAAGTCGGTCGGTTCGGATACCACATTTTGACATTAAGGCATCCTCCCCGCCACTGTATTCCTCCGGGGAACAGCGGCCGGATTTGCCGTGTCCAGCCCGTGCTTCACGCACGTACAGGGACAGATCAAGGGTGCTTTGTCATAATGACCAACCCCTTGTGTCCTGGGCTAACCCTTATAAGGGCAAGCCTGTTACTAAGCAACGGCTCTCCCACTGGTCTGTGGAAGCAATTGCTTTGGGGCTCATACGAGTCAGAGTTCGCAGGCACCCTCGGGTCCGCGAGCTCTTTCGACTCAGAGTCTGGCTGCATTCTGGACTCTGTTCAGGATGTCTCCCATCAAAGACATTGGTGCAGCGGCGAGCTGGTCCTCGCCCGCTCACTTTTGTCTGCCTCCTAACAGGCTGGACATTCTGCTCCCAGTGTGACTCAAGCAGTGCTGGGCACCTGGTTGAGTCAGAGCTCTACCTGTTAAGTTCTGGTTGGTTTGGTGATTTTCAAGATAAGCTCGTCTGGCAATACGGGAGCTACAATTTCCCATAGTGAGACATCGAACGGAGTGTTATGAATGAGAACTATAGGTTACTTGCGTAACCCCAGTTCTCAGAGTAACATGAAGTGAGATGTCTCACCAGACGGCCCTCCTTGCTATGGTGAAGCGAGAAGAGGTGCTTATTTTGAATGGCGCATGCGTTGTGGCGCAAGCTATTGTGGCGCAAAGTATTCCAGAGCCTAGGGCCAGTCGCTGCAAAAGCTTGATACCCTCGGGTTTTAAGCCTGGTCTTAGGCACTATCAACAGCAGCTGATCAGCCGACCTTAAGGCTCTGCCTGGGGTGTGGCGATATTCCTTGACCTCTGAGTGAAACGTCACGGGGTTAAGGGATAGTCGATAGGAGAATTCAAAAGGATTTAGGAGAAGAGACCGTGGTACTTTAGAGAATCCGACTGCACTTTCACTATCCAACCTGTTTATGACGCACTAGCGGAAGTCATAAATATGCGTCTGCTGCTGTGGGGAAACTATGGAAACTACAGTTTTCTATACAGCGGACTACAACATGGATGTTTAAAAAGAACGACGGACTACTGTAAACTCATCTAGAGACTCTGCACCGTGCTCTGATGCTGTTGTTTTATGCTTTATGAACGTGGACAACAGAGAAACATTTTCTTCATGACCAAAGTTGGAATTGAAATAAAAAAGGAAAGTGAAACTTATGCTCGTCACCCTCTCCCTCCGGTCCACATTAATACAAATTATCCCAATATGATTGTATGAACTATGAAAAGATCTTAAAATAAATACAAATGTATTTATTATAAACGTTAGTCCTTAACATATCACTGTGTATATCACCATTCAAACATCTATTAAAAGATGTAGGTACCTATTGATTCTGTGTCTTCTCACGATGCTAATCGATGGGTTGGGTGTGCAGCTACGATAAGTAATAAGGGTGTTATGAGTGAGTTTCTGTGCAACCGCCGTTAGCTAATTCAGAGGATGAGCGTTAGCTTTGTGGGTTTTTTTGCAAAAAAAAAAGGAAATGATCAGTTAGCTGAGTTTCTTCCCATTACATGGATATGAAACATTCATAGTTTATTAAATCTTAAGAAGCCCTCAGACACTGTTGCTTGCAGATGTTGTGGGTTCGGCCCCTTCGGCGGGTCCGTGGTGCTTAAGAGGTTTTAAGGAAAGTATGCCAAAACATAACTGTATTTGCATCCGTGCGTGGTTTTCTCACTATGGCAAGTCCTTTAAACATGTTATCAGTAACATTAGTAACAGAAATTGTAGATATCAAAAAATGCTTTTTGACTTAGCATTCAAAGCTTTCACATCCATAAAGTAAAAGCATTTCTAATTAAAGATATCTATAATTCATTTCACTTTAACAATGTTATTTCTTGATCTCAACAATGAACTTCTTATTAGTTGAAATATACATTATAGAAGGTGTAAGATGTAACTTACCACAAGTCAACTTTTAGCATTGAATTGTATTCAAACATATAACTGATATCTATTAAATCATAGGAATCTGGAAATCAGTTTTGACTGGTCAAAATGTAATGGCTACATGTTAACATGTTATAATTGTTTTACTGATATCTTAAATGATCATTTCCACATGCCAAAATGACCTTCCCACTGGTGAAAACTAAACTGCTACCCAGCACCACTGATTAAAAGTTAAAAGGGCATGCTGTAGTCCGACAGGCAGGAAGGTGAATCACAGGCAGGTTGTCCTCTCTGCCAGTAGAAACGTGTGTGTGTGTGTGTGTGTGTGTGTGTGTGTGTGTGTGTGTGTGTGTGTGTGTGTGTGTGTTTGACTGATGGCTGTGTGTATGAGCCGAGGTTACGTGTGTGCACCGGTGCGTGTAATGAACGCAACCGTCAGCCTGACTCCCCTCTTCTCCTCCCTCCAATCCCCCAGCCTGCCACACTGCATCCAGTACATGACCACTCCCAACAACAACAACACACACACACACACACACACACACACACACACACACACACACACACACACCACACACACCCACACACACACACACACACACACACACACACACACACACACACACACACACACACACACACACACACACACAGATGCTAGCTGTAGTATTTGAGCCTAATCACAATCATATACAAAGTGATCAGTTCCGGTTTTCTCGAGTTTGAACCCAGAGCCATTTGAATAATGGCTGGAGGCTGTTAAGATAAAACACATTATAATGATAAATTGGATTTTAAGGACCTATCCAAGGACAGTGTGCTGTAGAGAGGAAGGGACAGGAACAGATGTGGGACAGAGATGTGGCGGCAAAGCAACTGCTGCTGGAGGCGTACTGTGCAGAAATGTGGGACTCATATCAGGCTTTGAAATATGAGATACTTTTAGGTGCAGAGAGGAGACAGTGTCAAATGTAGATTTAGGGTAAATCAGCTTGCAGATTTGTGCAGCAAATTCAGTGTTTTTTCTGTTCTTTGTGGACGCTCTCATGTGACATTATGCTGATCATATAATGATAAACAGACCAGGCCCACGTCTCCTCTGAGATATCAAACAGCAACAATCAAGGGCCTATTTTTTATTTGTATTCATTTTCAGAGTATCAAAACGTATTAATCATTACTATCGTCAGTATAGGCCAGGGTAAAGGGGATCTCACAAAGAACCATTTTTTTTCTTTGAAAAATGTCTTACAGAAAGCCCATAGTCCGATGAGACATTTATTCCGGAAAGCAAATGCAACACACCAAGCAGAAGTTCTCTAAATGAACCATTAGTAATTAAAGTAGGAGGAAAGTGTAAGTCCAGCAGTGACCCATCGCATGCTCCTCCTATTCATGCTTAGTTCATCTGAATAATTGATTGGATACATCTCATGCTACTTCGAGAGATATGTGTTGGCAAAATGTCAACACATTTCCACCCAATTAGCCCTTTCTGCTGCGCATGAGCTCTTTTGAAGAGTCATAGAGCCGCAAGTATACGAGGTGAAATGCAAACTGTGTTTTCGGATTCAAGCAAACACTCACAGGAGCATGAGCATGACTGCTACTACTAAATATAAACCCAAGAACATGAACGTTTGGATCTGATCTCTGTTGTTTACCCTTTTGTTAGCCTGCATGATGATTCAATCGTAAAGCCAGGAACACAACATTAACCCAATGCTTCAAATGAATCACTCGACAGATGTTCCAGGAAAACACTCACTTTAAGATTTCCCGGCGGCTCCGGCGTTAAACCGAGAGGAAGTCCATCAAAGCTTTCTTTTGTATCTGAAGCATGACAACCTGGCCGTGACTAACATTAACCCATTCATAGTAACACTGGCCAAGCACATTGATTCCATATGGGTCATTCTCCCGGGGTAGTAACTAGCTGAGGTGATGGAAAGCCTCATTGAACCAACCTTTGAAAACTCTCCCTCTTTTCCTTCTCTCTATTTCTGACCCGCTGTGACAACGCCAAGCCGAAACATGAGGCCAAACCACCAGTAATGCTCTCAGTATGGGTCAGCTCTAATTGTTCAGGTTGAACAAATCTGGCATAGTGTTTCCAACTTGGAACAACTCAAAGAGAAATTGGTCCAAGAAGGATTTTTTTATAGTCACTGGCAAAAACCTGGGAAAGAGAGCAGAGTGAGTGCAGGGACTTTTTTGTTTGTAATGTAGGCCTATTGTTCTTTTATTTTAAGCTGGTAATTCCTCCTAAAATGCAAAAGGACTGATGAGATGCTGATAATTAGCACATTTATTATATTTATTCAAGGCAGATTTTTGAGTGTATGGGATGTCAACGATGAATTATTGCATGCCAGTTTAAGCCGGCAGCGTGACTCGACTTTCACGGCTTCCACTTGTTTTCAAACGCTGCTACAAAGGCCAAAGGTCTGCCTCATTCATCAGGAGATGCATGCCATCCAACAAAGTGCTGCATATGGAGGAAAATCTGCAAGCAAGGCAAATCAAGAGCGGAGGAGGAGGCAGTACACGAGCTGCAAACATGCTATGTGATCTACAATCATGGTGCTGTCAGAAATCTGATGATCAAAACAGATAGGCTGCTGAGAGCTTTCCAGCCAGCCTTGGAAACATTCGTCTGTAGATGATGAGGGAGGGGAGGCATTTTCCTCGGGGGAAGGCACATCTGTCCCGATTAGTTTTTACCTCCATCATTCAAATGTCTTCTTTATTTTCATGCTTCATGTTCAAGACTCAGATCTTAGATAATATTCAAAACAATGTTGATGCCTTTTCCTACAAGGAAAAAAACATATTGTTTTGACGTGCTGGTAACCAAATCCCAGGAGGCTTTCACCAGAAAAATTCAAAGCTCAAAGATTATTTATTCTTAAATATGTTTACATAAGCATTACATTACATTACATTACATTGCATTTAGCTGACGCTTTTATCCAAAGCGACTTACAATAAGTGCGTTCGACCAACAAAATACAACTTGAAGAAAACAGAATCATATAAGTACATCAGGTTTCATAGAGCAAAAACATTTCAAGTGCTACTCAACTGGCTTTAGAAAAGCCAGTCCTTTATTAGTATAAAAGTGCTTCGTTAATAGTTCTATCGCTCGAAGTGGAGTCGAAAGAGATGAGTTTTCAGTTTGCGCCGGAAGATGTGCAAGCTATCTGCCGTCCTGATGTCAATGGGGAGCTCATTCCACCATCCTGGAGCCAGGACAGCAAACCCACGTGTTTTCGCCGTTGGGAACTTGGGTCCGCCTCGCAGCGAGGGCGCAGCGAGTCGTTTGGCTGATGCAGAGCGTAGTGCACGCGCTGGGGTGTACGGTTTAACCATGTCCTGGATGTACGAAGGGCCAGATCCATTCGCAGCATGGTAAGCAAGTACCAGTATCTTGAAGTGGATTCTAGCAGTTACCGGAAGCCAATGAAGCGAGCGTAGGAGCGGAGAAGTGTGGGAACATTTTGGAAGGTTGAAGACCAGACGAGCCGCTGCATTCTGGATGAGCTGCAGAGGTCGGATGGCACATGCAGGTAGACCAGCCAGGAGGGAGTTGCAGTAGTCTAGGCGTGAGATGACGAGAGCCTGGACCAGAACCTGAGTCGCTTTCTGAGTCAGCTGGGGACGTATCTTCCTGATGTTGTAAAGCGTGTATCTGCAGCAGCGGGTTGTAGCAGCTATGTTTGCAGTGAAGGACAGGTTGTTATCTAGGATCACACCCAGATTCCTTGCAGTCTGAGTCGGGGAAACAACTGAGGTGCCGATGTTGATTGTTAGGTCAAGAGTGGGACAATCTTTTCCCGGAAGGAAGAGCAGCTCAGTCTTGTCAAGGTTGAGTTTGAGGTGATGAGCAGACATCCACTGAGAGATGTCAGCTAGACAAGCAGAGATGCGTGCAACGACCTGGGTCTCTGAGCGGGGAAAGGACAGAATTAATTGGGTGTCATCAGCGTAGCAGTGGTAAGAAAAACCATGCGGGCTAATGACTGATCCGAGCGAGTTTGTGTACAGGGAGAAGAGGAGGGGACCAAGAACAGAGCCCTGAGGGACCCCTGTAGTTAATTGACAAGGGTGGGACTCAGACCCTCTCCAAGTCACCCTGTAGGTATGGTCTTTCAGGTATGAGGTGAGGAGGGAAAGTGCAGAGCCTGAAACTCCAAGTTTTTGGAGAGTGCGAAGGAGGATCTGATGATTCACCGTGTCGAATGCAGCAGACAGGTCCAATAGGATGATGACAGAGGAGAGGGATGCAGTTTTGGCAGTGTGCAGTTCCTCCGTGACAGCAATGAGAGCAGTTTCTGTGGAGTGACCTGCCTTGAAACCAGACTGGTGCGGATCCAGAAGGTTGTTCTGATTGAGATAACAGGAGAGTTGTTTAAAGACAGCGCGTTCAAGTGATTTAGACAGGAACGGGAGGAGAGAGACAGGCCTGTAGTTTATAACATCAGACGGGTTGAGAGTGGGTTTCTTTAGGAGAGGGTTTACTCTTGCCTCCTTGAGACTGTTTGGAAAGTGACCAGAAGTTAGAGAAGTGTTGATGAAATGGGTGAGAAACGGTAGAATATCAGGAGCGATAGTCTGAAGGAGGTTTGAAGGGATAGGGTCCAGAGGACAGGTGGTAGGGCGGGCAGAGGTAATGAGGGTAAGAACCTCACTTGGAGAGAGAGGGGAAAAGGAGGTAAGTTTGTTGGTGGAAGGAGGGTCTGGTGACCCAGCGGTGAGTAAAGGTGAGTCAGAAAAAGAAGAGCGAATATCATCAACCTTTTTTTCAAAGTGGGTAACAAAGTCGCTTGACAGAAGTGAGGAGGGGGGAGGAGCTTTTGGAGGGTCCAAGAGGGTGGAGAAGATGGAAAATAGTTTTTTAGGATGTGTTGCATCTTAAAAGATTCACTTTAAAAGTCTATGTCAATTTGGGATACATTTGGCTACTGTGGTGTTTTGTGTTTTTACGAATTCACAAAGCATAGCTAGCTCTTAAGCTTGGTGGCTAACAGCTAACACAGTTTATTCAAAACACATTTTGGTACTCTTGACTGCTTTGGTGCATGCCTTTTGGTGGAACAGTTTATATTTATTTGTGACAGGGAAGATTAAATTAAAGCGGATAGTAGCTAATTAGCTAAAATAGCATCCTACATTTTGGACCGCCTGGCTTTCCATTCCATCAAAGGTCGACTCCGTCGCATCCTGGTAAGACTGGATGACAAAATCCAGGCACTAAAAACAACACAAAATATATTCGCCCACTTGCTCATAATGGTCTTTTAAGTTTTACTGCTCCTAACCAACATAATATGTATGTGTAGAATCAGATTTTGTTATGCTAAAGGTATCAAAGTTATATTTGTATAACTCAAGAATGGGTCAGCTACTAACCCAGACCTCACTGTGTAGTTTCTACAGGGATTGTTTCTTTGATAGAGAATGTTTCCCTTTAATTTGCTGACCCTTTACATTTTGATTGCTCTAAAAAGGTAAATGAGAGGAAAGAGTTCCTGAACTGATTTAAAGTTTTTTAAGGAGGGAGAAGATTTCAACAACAAAAACATCTGTTCTGGTTGATGGGCTACTTACTGCAGCTTTTCCACTTTACCCTGATCGTGGCCATTGTTGTCAATTAGCTCAAAACATTTCTCATGGAACATGACTACTGATGGCATGCACGTTAATCCTCATAAAGAACAGATCATTGTCAGAGATTAGTCACGAGGCTTAGATGGGATCGCATCAGTCTCTGCCTCCCTCTGTCTGTCTCGGGGCACTGCCAGTATCAAAGAGCACAATCTACTGGATCTAAATAGTACTTGCTTCAGCTTCTGGGAAGTCTGCAAGTCTTTCATTGTTTTTGACCTCCTAAATGCCCGTTCAAAATCAGAATATTGTGCTATGAGTCATATCACCCATTTGGCCAAGTTACTGTTGCCTGATTGCCATTCCTGTTTGCACTACCGAGTTGGGATTTATTTATTATAGCTGTAGTTTCATTAAATGTGTTTACATTTGAATTTATTTTGTTTATTTATGATTTTCAGTCTGAGAAAGGAAAACAAGATTCCATGAAAATATGTACACAGACAATAAAAGTTTTTCAGGGATAACATATTCGATTTAGTTCTGAATGTGTGTACTCGTGCAGCCATCCCTGCAGCGTAATGATTTGTTTACGTGTGTGTCAGTTCTTGCAGTGTGCTGACTCTCGGGAATGTACTGTCTGTTATGAGACACTGGCATTGTTCTTTTTTGTCAACATACCTTCTGAGCAGTGCGAAAGGAGAGCGAGTACTTTCTTGTCTTATCATATTGAATAATGGCTCTCATTTTTGCTTGATAATGCACCTTCAAAATCTTTATAAATCACCACGTGTTCACCTTTCAGTGGAGTCAGGCAGCTCTGCTTTATGTGAAACTGAGTTCCACGCTGTTGCGCTGAGCTGATACACTCATACAAATGATTTTTAGCCCATATTAAACTATTAATTTTTGTTAGCTGGATTACATTTCTAGTGATTATCTTAAAGATGAATCTGTCTGACAAAGTAACACAGAGTTCAATGTTGTTTTGCATTTAAAGTTAACCCTTATAGCTCACACATAGTTTCAGTAGACCTGCACACTAATTATGTAAGAACATTTCATGAAACATGTCATTGTCATTGTGACATCTTTATCTCAGAAGTGAGTAACCCGTATGCAATCAAATATATGCTCTCTAGAAGACAAATAGGTTTTAAATAAATGATTTATAATAGTACAAATATGGTCAAATACATTACATTTCTATTTCTTGTTTATTTTCAACTTTGTTGTATACGGAAACAAAATTCAGCCCGTTTTTATTATTTTGTACTTTTACTTGAGTAACATTTTGAAGACATGAGTTTAATTTGTAAGAGAGTATTACTACACTATGGTACTTCTACTTTTACTCAAGTACAAGACCTGAGTACTTCTACCGGCTCTGTTTCAAGGGATTTGTAGAAGTATTTTGGGCATGCCCCTTACTTGATTGTTGTTGGACACTACCCCAAGGGCAATTCAGACCAAAATTATAATGTTATTTAGAAACAACCTGAGGCAGAAAAACGTTTACCAACACAGCCCGCATTATTTATTCACGACTTGTGATTCAATCGACCTAACAAATGTGAGGATAACCCAGACTTAGTCTGCATTAGCTGTGTTTTGGTCGCCACCATTTCGCGAGCTGGATTTGGCTGTCTATTGGTGCTTGACAGGTTTCATCCAGCTGTTGGTTTGGAGCATTTTAGCTACAACAGCTGCCTGCTGCTGCTGGATGCAGGGTTGATATGAACAGTGAGAATGAACCGTAGCGTAAAAGTGTCAGGAAAACCAAAACAATGAGTTTAAATTAGCTAGGGCAGGGGTGGGGAACCTTTTTCCTCTCAAGGGCCATTTCAATTTTTTCAACATCCTCCGAGGGCCGTACAAATTATTGACCTCTGCTTAAATATCACAGCCCATTCATTTGGCCTTTCTTTCATGCTGTGCAAAGAAAAAGCAACCTCTTAATCCAGATATCTTGCCATGACTCGTATGCATTCACGTGCACGTGGCATGACCACCAAACAGAAAGATATGGACACAAGATGTGTGCAAATGTATTTAGTTTCCTATCCATGTGGACATGATTTAAGTGGGGGGGACCTAACCTCCTCTAGGAGGGTCCGGGGGGGCATGCTCCGGGAAGTTGAAAGCATCAATCTGGTGCACTTTGAGAGCAAAATGAAGAGATCTATGGATACATCTCTCAATATCCATATGAAACAGAACTGGAAGCAGATTTACTTTTTCTTTATGGATATTTTACAAATCACTCTCCTTTCAAACTGTATTATTGTTTATTAATAACAACTTTTTTTTTACTGTCATTTAGTATTTTATATCTGTTTACTTTATTCTCTTGTTTTTTGATAACTATAATGATCATATAAAGATGTACCTTTACCTCATTGGTTGGAGAAAAAGCTTCTTATATTCGTTAGCATAGCTAGCTAACCAGATGCTAATAACAACAAAGTTATTGACTGTATGATCAGTATGACAGATGAACAGATCGCCACTGGGCTTTCAACTAAAGACACAGACACGCAAAAACTGCGGCATGTGTACGGCTCCTTATGGGTACTGCACTTTCTGAAGTGCCGGAGCCGCGTTCTGGTGCTCTCCGGCAGAACTACACCCCAGACGAGACATATACCACGTGATGACACGTTAGGCTCGTGTTGTGTTCAAGGACCATGACCGTTGCCAGGAAAAACAGGCACACTCTTGTTTAATTATTTTGCGGTCTAGAATAGATTTCTTTAATTTTTTTTTTTAAATTACCTCGAGGGCCATACCAAATGGTCTCGCGGGCCGTATACGGCCCGGGGGCCGGAGGTTCCCCACCCCTGAGCTAGGGAGTAGGGTGATAATCGCCTGCAGCTTCTTCACTGCAACCAACTAAGTTGTGTTCCATCATAGCACTTAGTAGAGTTCCGAGCTGTCCAGTCCAACACATACATGTGAAAGTGATTAATGGACACTGTATTCTCCCCCTGCCTTTGTAGCTCATTACATGACATTTGAACTTCTCATCGTCATTGTCATACATTACGTCGTTATTCAGCTTTAACATCCAATGACGACGACCGTGTATTGAAACCCTGCCAACTCCCATTGACTCTGCCATTACTCAACCTTCAGATAAGGATCACCGGTCAGGATAAGTGCAGATAAAGGCGGAGAACGACATTATTCAACAGCGTGAATAATTGAAGAGCCTGAAGTCCATTTCCGAAAAAGAAGAGGAAGACTGTATCGGAGACTTTCCTTATCGGTGGCACCGTGGGTCGTCACCCCCGACACAGACATCTGCCTCTGTCCAGGCCTCGTGCTGGGTGAAGGAGGACAGGTGGGGCGTCCATCATCCATGCAGAAAGGACAGAGGAACCTTTAAGTCAGCAGGATCCATTGTTCAATGAAGGTCAGTTGTAAGGTGGGAATGAAATAAGGCCACACCGGGGAGAGTGATAATTGTTCATCACAGCGGAGGTTTCTGATTCACTGCCATACACTTCATCACGACCTCTCAACGAGCACTCCACTTCTGCTTAAGACAAGGTCACACTGTTTACATTTTGGCAGCGCACAGTCTCCGGAAACCAATCTAAAGGTTGCGGTCTTTGAAAAAGAACATCACTCGCAGGAGAAGAACCACGAGTTGTACTGGAGTCATCATGGTTGACGGTAAATTTACACACACATCTACTCATCCCCGCTGATTTTCCACCATGCTGATTTCAAACTGCAGTTGTTTCCAGTCAAATATTCTCCTAACAAAATGTTCCTGTTTGTTCCCTGCATACGAAAAAAATGTATTCTAATATCTTAGTCTGGTTTACAGACTTCAACATTTAATGTTTATTACAAATATAGTTTTAAGACGCAATATTTGAGGGACAGAATATTTACTAATATGGAACATTTCACTACATTTCCAGTAATATATGCTGTGGCGTGTTTCAATCAACATGTCGATGTCAATGTCTGCATCCAAAGATTATTTTCATTTTGAAATGTACTATGTGGGAAAACTGTGAAAATGCCCATCATGATATTCAAGCCCAGAACCAATGCTTTATCCAATCACTCCAAAATGGAAAGATATTAAATTCACAGTTATATGAAAAGAATACAAGCTGCAAATCCTCATATTTGGATAGATGGAACCAATAAATATTTGCCAATTAAAGTCAAATAGTTTGCTTTCCATCTCACACAAATAGAAATCTGTGTTTGATGTGGTTTAGAAGTAAAACACAGAGTACGAAGGTAAAACAGGAAGGATCCACATAAATAATAACATGTATATTTGAAGCTCCAAGTGTGTACTTTTAGATGTTTTGTTGTTCCAGTGATGTGATTGGTCCTGTGTGATGAGGGGTGTTTTACATCAAATTTATGAGACGGTCATGGTGGTGTCAAATACAATTATGGTGATGATGGTTATGTTTAGGTAATATAAAAACCTTGATTATGATTAATAGTGTGGTTAACAATGAGCTATAAACATCAACATCAGTCTTTTGGGTGCACTCTTTCCTGATTTTTTCTTAATATATCACATGTAGGCCTATGTGTCCAAATATATAACAATTTAAAGGATGTCAAGAAATGGTGAGATTTAGGTTTTTGTACCACTTCACATAACATTTACTGATATGCTCCCACTCAGCATGTTGTGGTAAGAAATGTTGTCAGGCTAAGTGATGAGGGGCTGAGTTTTATACAGATACAATTAATGCAGTCAAAATATTATAAGCCAATATTGCAGTTTGAGGAATTCTTGGATAAGCTTGAGTGAATATTTGCCACATCACATTTGTCTTATTTTTGTATCCAAGTCTTCTTCCACTGCTAATCATTGATGCTGAAGAATGAAGAATTAACGGTTTCTCCTCCATCAATTATGAATCTTTTATAATGACGTTCAAGAACCCTAACAGGGTTTTTCCCATGCTTTCGCTCATTATTTGATTTGAAATGTCTGCTGCAGGCTGCTCTGATTGTGTAGCGACTGACATTTGTTTTTGTGCTGTGGTGCGTTCAGAGCTGTGGGAACCTCCAACCTCTTGATACTGATGATCATCAGCCTTTTTTATTGGAAGAGAGGACTGAATTCATCCTACTCATGTTGTTTAGTTCCTGTTTGACTTTGGAGCTTGATTTGTATCAAAGCTTGTAAATGGTGTTCAGCCACCAAAACGTTCACTGATACTGGAACCAAAACCTATCTTCTAAAAAACAAAAAGTACATTCCCTGTAGGCCTGTAGGGAAAAAAGGACATTTGATTTATTGGGCTGTGTTCAGGTTTTGCAATTTTTTTGATCCAATCAGTGACCAGTATTTACAGTAAGAGAATATATCAGATATCAAAATCTGCAGCAAAAATCACATGCATCTGTCAATCTGCATGCTCCAAAAATGCATGCTTCCTTCTGTCTCTACCCTACATTTGAGCTCAAGGGCGGACACATCAGTCATATTTTTAATTAAATTTCATCCAACTTAAGGCGCCAATGCCTTATGCTTCAAATGTAGTGCTCGTCGGATCATAAAAATGTGCCTGAGACCATCTCCTCCAACACTTTGCTCACAATGGGGGGGGCTTCAGAACAATTTATAATATTCAATAACCATAAATCCTGCAAGAATTCCCACTTCATGCAGCAATTGGGCAGATGTGCAGAGATCAGAAAGTAGGCAAGCTTTGAAATGAAGCTCTCATTTTTCACACATGCTTTTCTGTGTCTTTAAAGATGGTCTGTGTCTCACTCTTCTCAATGATTGAATTGTCGCATTAAAATCAGAGGAAGGAATACAGACAAACACACATGTGTGGAGAACGGCAACACATGGGCATGGAGGAACTGGACTCGAGAGATAAGTTAAGTGAAAACTGTGGCTGCCCTTTTGACAGGCAGCCGTTTTGCCCCGGCTTTGAGTGTGGCCATTTGGAACAAGGACATGTTTTCTTTTACCTGTTGTCATGCAACTGACTAAGCATATCCGAACCTTTGGCACTAAGAAAGTGTTTTTACAGTTCCAGTAGCAAAGAGATACTGAGCATACTGATCACACAGTGTATTATGAGGGTGTTGTAGTTTAAAATCTGGTAGTCGATGGTTTCTTACTTATGGCTTATTTGATAGGGACATATGCAAATATAAACTGAAAACAGCTAGACAATGAAGGTTACTGGAGTCTAATCTAATTAAAAACGGTTCCTAAAGGGCTCACAGGACAATAGTGTCAGGTTTGGGGAAAATAGGACCCAAGTGCAGTTAAAAAATACCAAAAAAAAAAGTTCGTTAACAAAAAGCGAGCTTTATTATAAAAAGCCGAAGGCATGAAAAAACAAGAAACTAATTAACAGAAACAAAACCGGGAGCACGACAGACAGGAACAAACTTACATACGGGAACAGGCAGGAGACACGGACAAGCATGGGTGACAGTGACATGAAATGACGACGAACAGACATGGAGCACAGGGGAAGACAAGACTAAATACACAGAAGGGTAATCACAGGACAAGACACAGCTGGGCAGGGGAGGAGAAACACAAGGGCAACTGGTGAACACACTCAGACAAACCAGGGAAACTAACGACAGGGAGGAAAAACACAGGGAGAGGGACCAGACATTATACAAAGAGGAAAACATTTCAAAACAAAGGTGGAAAACATAAATCCAAAACCATGACAGAACCCCCCCCCCCCTCAAGGGACAGGACACAGGGTTGGCAGGACCCCCGGCAGAAGAGTAGTCGGCGGGGCCTCCAACGGCACAGGACATAGGGCCGGCAGGACCCCCGGCAGAAGAGTAGTCGGCGGGACCCCCAACAGGACAGGACATGGAGTTGGCAGGACCCCCAGCGGCATCTCCAACGGCACTTGAGTAGGGACTTGAGTAGGGACTTGAGTAGCGACTAGAGAAGGGACTTGAGTAGGGATTGGAGAGGGGACTTGAGATGGAACTCGAGAGAGAGAACTCGAGAGGACACTCGAGAGGAGACGAGAGGGAACTCGAGAGGTGACTTGAAAGGAGGCTTGAGAGGGAACTCGAGAGGGGACTCGAGCGGTGACTTGAGAAGGAACTCGAGAGGGGACCTGAGAAGGAACTCGAGAGGAGACCCGAGAGGAGACTCGAGAGGGGACCTGAGAAGGAACTTGAAAGGGGACTCGAGAGGTGACTCGAGAAGGAACTTGAGAGGGGACTCGAGAAGGAACTTGAGAAGGGACTCGAGAGGGAACTCGAGAGGTGACTTGAAAGGAGGCTCAAGAGGAAACTCGAGAGGTGACTTGAGACGGTCGGTACGCCGACAGGACTCGGGGAGCTGGCGTCGGCCGGAGAGCCAACAGGAGACGAGGTGCTGGAGTTGGCCGGTACGCCGACAGGACACAGGGAGCTGGCGTCGGCCGAAGAGTCAACAGGTGATGAGGAGCCGGAGTCGGGACCATGGCTGCTGGGCCCGGTACTTGAGCCGGAACCATGGCTGGAACTGAGGCCGGAACCATGGCTGTATTGGCCGGTTCTGGAGCAGGAACCATGGCTGCTGGGGCCAGGACTGAGGCTGGAACCATGGCTGCTGGGGCCAGGACTAGGGCAGGAACCATGGCTGCTGGGGCCAGAACTAGGGCTGGAACCATGGCTGCTGGGGCCACGGCTGGAATCCTGGCCTTGCGTCTCCTAGAGACCTTTTGGAGGCTCCGTGGACCTCCTAAGGCAGTGACCACCAACTGGCGGCCCGCGGGCCACATCCGGCCCGCCAGACATTCTCATCCGGCCCGCACGACGGGGGTGACTGTGGCGTTGGCGGAGTGGTTACTGCGTTCGCCCCCCACCCATTTTTTTTTTGTACAACGTCTCGTGAGTAAGGTGCAGTACCGGAGTCCAACAGAGAGGGAGCAGCTGCAGGACAGTAGACTGCGTACTGCGAAACCTTCCCTGCCTTGAAGAAGACGTGATCCTTCGTTGTGAAGAGTCTGCTTTGTGCTCTCCGCACCACAGCAGTAGGCCCGCTGCGACAGAGTCCAACAGAGAGGCAGGAGCTGCGGGACAGTAGCCTAGAAGCAGGGTTGGGTTGTAACGGAATATATGTAACGGCGTTACGTAATCAGAATACAAAAATCAAGTAGGCTAACTGTATTCAGCTGCCGTTACATTTGAAAAACGAGTAATCTGATTACAGTTACTTTCGTAAACCTGAAGTGAATACATTTTGGAATACTTATTGGAATTATTGGTGGAAAAGTTTCCTCACAAAATGTAATATTCATTACCGGCAGAACTGTGTGCACACTGCACAGCGCTGCAGCATGTCTGTGAGCGAGAGAGAGAGATGCAGCGTCGGTGAGGCCCCGCCCCCGCACGCAGATGAGAGAGAGATCTCTTTTAAAATATATTGAAAGTTAGAAACGGAGATGGTTGGATAAAATGTGCAAGATAACGTTTATGTAGCATTTCTTTATTGTCGAAATTATGACATTTCATAACGGGATCAAATCAAAGTGAATGGCCTGCTGCTGCTGAATGCATGGGGCAAGTGACTGGAAAAAGTTATTACATCGTTTCAGATAATAATAATGATAATTCATTCTATTTAGGGGTGCCTTTCAAAGCACCCAAGGACACCTTACAATTCATAACATATTCCAAGGAAAGGTTTTAAGACAGTACAAAGAATGCAATCCGGGTGATGTTTTTTATGTGGGGTGCAGATGAGAGGGAGCTGTCCAGAATGAGAATGACACCAAGATGTTGTGTTTGAGTTCTTGATAAGCCATTAAAACAGTAAAATAAGTGTCTCCTGTGCACCAAAACATACCCATCTGTTATGGAAAAAGAAAGTATTCCAAAAGTATTCTAAAAGTAATCTGAATACGTAACTGTATTCTGATTACTTTCAGAGTATGTATTCAGTAACTGATTACATTTACAAAGTAACCCTCCCAACCCTGCCTAGAAGTGATCCTTCGTTAGCGTGAAGAGTCTGCTAAGCTCTATGCGGTCCACACTACCTGAGCGTGCTCCACTAGCACCCCCCCCCCCCCCTTTCTGGGCTATATAAAAATCGCTGGCCCGCGATAGTGTCTATTGGACACATTTTGGCCCTTGGACAAATGTAGTTGGTGATCCCTGTCCTAAGGCAAGGCGGGATCCCAAGAAGGGGTTTGAGGCTTGAGGCTGGCACTCAGGGCTGCTAGTAAAAATTCTTAGCTTCTCAGGCAACAAGCTCCTAAGCCAGGGCCTGCTGTCAACCTCCCTGCGTGCCTCGTTAAGGGCAGCCTCTTTGGCCTCTCTGGATGAGGCCCTCCTCCAGTCATTGAAAATACACTCCAGATTGTATTTAAGCTCATAAAGCTCTTGGCTAAATGAAAAAACTGCTGGGCGAAAATGGGACCCAAGTGCAGTTAAAAAATACAAAAAAAGGTTCGTTAACAAAAAGCGAGCTTTATTATAAAAAGCCGAAGGCATGAAAAAACAAGAAACTAATTAACAGAAACAAAACCGGGGAGCACGACAGACAGGAACAAACTTACATACGGGAACAGGCAGGAGACACGGACAAGCATGGGTGACAGTGACATGAAATGACGACGAACAGACATGGAGCACAGGGGAAGACAAGACTAAATACACAGAAGGGTAATCACAGGACAAGACACAGCTGGGCAGGGGAGGAGAAACACAAGGGCAACAGATGAACACACTCAGACAAACCAGGGAAACTAACGACAGGTCTGCTGCAGGTCTCCCTTGAAAAAGAGATCATTGATCTCAATGGGATTTTACCTGGATAAATAAAGGTTTTGAATTGAATTGAATTGAGGGAGGAAAAACACAGGGAGAAGGACCAGACATTATACAAAGAGGAAAACATTTCAAAACAAAGGTGGAAAACATAAATCCAAAACCATGACAAATAGGTGATTAGGACAGTGAGGCAACATAATAGTAAATCTAAATAAAATAAAGCAAACATTTGAAACTATACATTACAAAAACTAAACACGTGTACGTGTTGGTTGCAGAAAAACGTTGGTGACTTTCCTCAAAGTGGTGAAGTGTGAAGAACATTTCAAGAGATCAGTGAGCAAATACCAAGACTTATGGTATAATCATATAATCGGATTTGTATATTGTCAGTGCTATTTATTAAGTGTGTGTCAGGACAAATTCCTTGTATATCTACTGCCAATCAAAAGTACCTTCAGGTACATAAAAGCAACCTGAAACTAAACCTGATTTCATGTTGATTATACCACAGCACTAGATGGATGCATTGAAAGTGATCCGGGCTTTGCTAGATCAAATGAGACTACTGAGCTTTTCTTCCTCATGCAATTAAAAAAATCTCCCTAGGCATCTTAAACTTGTAGAAAAGTCTTAATGTAACCTCTGGCTTACACCTACAGTGGCTGAGAAGATACAGTACCGTGCAGCTCCTCGACAAGTCGCTTTAACTTCTAAAAAAACATCAGACTAGACAGGATGTGATTAAAATCTGTATGTATTACAATTTATATTTAATAAATGCGTGGGCTCAAACAGTTGCAAATACTGGGAAAAGCAGTAGCTTCCAGATTCAGATCCAAATCTCAGGGTGACATTTTCAATCCAGGCCTTCTGCCGCCCTGTGTGATTTGAGCTCACCGTGTTTTACAAATTCACATATTATCATCCTCAGTCCGGATCGGCTGACAATTGGTAAGTGAATAACTGTGACCTTTTCACAACTGAAGTGGTTAACTCAAGCATGCTACAATTAAATGTTCCTTCTTTCCTATTTTTTTCCTCCTGTGTAAGTCAGAAGCTGGTAAGAGGCTTGGACACAACTAAACACCACATGCAGAGAACACAGAGAACCAAAGTCTTAGTTTACACACTGGCTCACTTCCCAGGCAAAACACAGCTTTTTTACTGATATTGTTTTCTTGCTCCCGGTGTTCTTTCAGCTCTATTCCTTTCTTTGATTAATATAGTCTTTCCTTGTTTCTGATGAATAAGCGGAGGAGATAAGTGAACAATAACAGATCAGTTATCCCTGAAGAAGGCACTGTTCTTTTGCCATTTCCAACAAGCAAATACTTGATCCCGAATAATAATTAGTTTCATATTTTTGGATGAAACACATATCAAAGCCCTCCTGTTTCCTATTAAGACCAATTATTTCAATAGGAATTGACATCATCTGGTGTCCAAGGTGGGCCAGTAAAGCAACAGCACAATCCTTCCCTACCCGCTGGCATGCATGCAAATTCTTCGCTTTAGTCTGCACCAAGAAATGCCAACAAACGATTATTATGGGACGCAGCAGAAACAGCTGGCTGGTTCTGAGGGGGAAAAAGAAAACAAATGCATTGAATTCCCAAGAAAGAAGCCTGTTATTAATTACAAAAGGGTTGACGGGGATGGCTTGAATCTCCTGAGCCTCGGAAAGCAGGGGGATCAAAGAAGAAATGAGGGGTGACAAATAACCTGCGGCCTGAGACTACTGGATCTCAAGTGGTGAAGTGATAGGACTGGTGAGAGAGGGAGGGAAATATTTATAACATACTATACTAAAAGATGAATGGACAGAGAGATTTATCAATGTGGTTATTCCACATCTGCACCCTGACATTAAGAAACTTACAGTTTTTATAAAAGAGTGGCAGTAAATGAAAGGCATTGTTAGACTGCACTGATTTAGACCAGGATATAATTTCTCTTGCAGTTACAGCATCCACAAAAGTAATTGCTCACAAGTGTCTCGCCCAGCTATTTTCCTCAGAATTTTAATGACATCGCTGACAAAGAGCAACTGGGGCAGCCTATTTTTCAGTTTGAGTCTCTGTTATTATTCGCCCGGTTCAATGTGTCACTAGTGTGCTGTCAATGGAGCTGTCAGTTAGACAAGCTTGGGCTTTTGGTGAATAGAAATCTGCCACACGTACGTTCCACCCAAACACAGGAAATAGTGTCCCCCCCCCTTCTTTTCCAAACATGTGATCTCTGCTTGTTTCAGACGCCAGACCCAGCATGATGTCCTGACCACCATTTACACACGTTTCATCAAAAGCACAGTTAGGGATCGGTTTAATTATTTGTCTTTTAACCGATTCATTTAAATAAATCTGCCATGCAGACATAAATCAGAGAAAAACCGTTGGAACTGTAAAAGTGTCAGAAATCTTGAATATTATTCATTTCATATCCTTTTCAGAGAACTTTAATAGGTTTTTATGTTACCCTTTGCTACACTGATATCTCAGATATCTCAAATCTGAATCAAAGCTCATTGCGGGCAGACTGTGAAACAAACCAAAAAGGAACATCTGAGCTAAATCAAAGAAACTGCCAGCGTTGTGACAAGCGATAGAAATCATTCATCCTGTTTCACCGACTAGTCACGGTATCTTCTAAAGCGGAGAGACACAAGATTTAATTCCAGCTTTATTTCTACCTGCTCGTGCAACTTCTACATACTTTGAAGAAGAGTTTTAGATGATTGAATTATTTCGGATCAAGTAGTTTATTTGTCTTGCTGAGTGGCTTCATGTGTCTGACAGGGTTAAGTGGTTGGAATCTCCAATTTTAGGAGGAATGGTAAACTGGAGTCACACTGCTTTCACGAGGTTGACAGGAAATTGAATGAATTCATCACTTTCTTTCTTCTCAGTCATGAGGTTTGTTGCAGATACAGAAGTTTGGCCATAAAAAAACGTAATACATTTGTTTTAGAAGCCACTTTCTTTCCTCTTGTGGTCAGAATCAATGAGGGAACAAATATGGGAGCAACCAAACATTGAAAGCTGCCAGCAGATTTTTTTTTCAGGAATAGGAAACCTCATCTCTACCCCTTAGTATCCTGCCCTGGTGGAGAAACCTTTTTCATATCTTTTTAGGCATCATGTTCTTTTGTCATGCTTTAAATCTTTAAATCCCCTGCTGCCTCTGCTTCGCGTTGTTTGGCATTAAACACTCCATGAAAATCGAGGGCAACATTTGGATATGTTACCAAAACCATTTAATAAACCAGAAACAGCAGTTCCCAATTAAAAGCTTTAAAACATCATCAACAAACGCCGGCTGGGACTAAGAGTGCCCGAGGTTTGCAGGGCGAATTAATGCTTGGATTTAGAATCATGCTGAATTCCTGTGATAAGCTCAATGAACCATTTCAATCTAATATGATTTGAGATGATAGCATGTAAATAAAAACAAATGAAAAAAAAGATGGAGAGTTAAATGTATCTACATTGAATATTGGATGAAATACAAATGTGCTCAAAACAACTTAATTCCTTAACTTTTCATCAAGCGCCACTAGCAGGAACAACAACATATCAAACCCTGCTTGATGAACATTCATGTTCCCCAGACGATGATCCTTAATTACTTTGGTGATAGCCTGACCTTTCCTGTAGTGATACCATGAGGTTTACAGTTAGCTATTATCAAAAGTCCTCAATAACTATTTAATAGATTGCTGTGACATTTGGAAGTGGCATTTATTGTACCCAAAGAATGAACTGTAACAACTTTGATCACAACATTTTATCAAGTGTCATCATCAGGTGAAGATCTAATTCAATCCAATACTCTGATTAGCGCCCAAATACTGTACCTGCAAAAATAATGAGATCACATCACCCCCTACTTTCTGTTTTTTAACATATGCCAGTATGCTAACATGTACATTTTCATTTTGAACAGGAAAAGGAATTAAAAAAAAGGGCCCCAGAAGACAGAAGGTTTTCTATTTCTTAGGGCAGCCACACGGTATAACTTTATGTTTTTAAAGCACCCATTAGAGAACTGCATCTTGTTTTCTCCACTGGAAGTGCATCCTGGAGTGCCTTTGTTGCATTTATTTAAGTCATGGGGTCACCAAGGGAGGTCCCCCATGAGTCTCTGACTACCTACTATACATTCAGTTTAAAGTTCTTGTTACATTGATTGTTGCTTTAGAATAGAAGCTTTCTTGCTCAATGGCAGATAACATAAGCAATGCATTTGGATGATCTGGCCTTCACAGATGCAGATTAGTGGTAACCCTGTGAGCGAATTGATTCTCAGATGGATGACGCCACCGATCCGGACCACAAGACATCTGCCTGCTGATGTCATCAAAACGAGACAGCTGCTGCGGAGACCCCAACCTGCTCTCTAATGTCTTTACGTCTGAAGCTCTAAGGAGGATACAAGACCTACAATCCCACAGCATCAAACATTTAGAAAAATCATTCATGTTTCTATGGACAACAGAGTTTTTCATTTCACAACACTTATTTTATTTTCACTTCTGTCCCTTGGTGATAGTCGCTACGGCACAATTCAATCACAAAAACAGAAAACACTCATATAATTCATTTTCTTTTAATTCGAATCACACCCTTCAGGCATTCTCAAGGGGAGCCATCTGTTCCCAAATTCATTTTTGTTCTCTCTTGTCAGTTTTCTCTGTGTAACTGAAATGCTGAACAAAAGGCGTGTTGCTTTGGTTGCTCAATACGCTGACAGAAACATTTCGTATTCTGAAAAATGTCAGATTATGAAAAAAGCAATGAGGTTAAAGCTCACTCATCATCTTTGATAGCGGTTGTGTGGCCAGATGTTTCCAATTGCTATGGGAGAGTTATGTCTAATACATTTCAGTCTTATATTTCCTCTGTGAAACCCATCTTTTTTTTGGTGTCACACCATCCTTGCTGTCAGTGAGGAGTACATAGTCTGTGAGAATTAGCCAACCTGAGCCAAATTGTTTCCATCTCCTGGAGCACGGGGAATTGGGTCTCACAGGGCTCCTCTGTTTTTGAGGAAAATGTAATTCTAGAGGCCTTGTAATGGATTGGGCTGTCTACTTTTTTGTATTGTCTTTTCAATATCCACCTCAAAGGGCAATACAGCCTATATCCACACCGTGAGGCTCTGAAGGAATAAGTCTGCTGGTGACCCCTTTTGTCCTTTCTGAAATGTGGGCTTGAAAGGCAGTGACCTTTGCTCCAGGGCCCTGAAGCTGTACAAAGGAAGCTCTTTCTGGTTATCAATACTCAACAGATCATACAACACCATTCTCTATAAAACAGCAGTTGTCATTAAGAATTATTCCAACATAATCTGATAATTATTATCACAAACTTATCACTAACCTTTTCGGAGAGACAAAAGTCTTAAAGGTCCCATATTATACTGTTTTTCATCAAATGAGGTTAAATTGTCAACATAGGTTCAGGAGATTTTTTTCCTGAAATGTTCAGAATCTCGTTACACAGAGGGACACATGTTTATGTGTAAAAGACAGGAACAAGTGGATTTTGCATAATAGGTGACCTTGAATACTTATATAAACTGAGGTTGTCACAAGGAAAGCACAATGCAAAGCAAGATTGTTTTTTTATCGATGCACGGAGAACAACATTAACTACACTGAACAAAAATATAAATGCAACACTTTTGTTTTTGCTCCCATTTTTCATGAGATGAACTCAAAGATCTAAAACATTGTCTATATACACAAAATAACCATTTCTCTCAAATATTGTTCACAAATCTGAAAAAATCTGTGATAGTGAGCACTTCTCCTTTGCCGAGATAATCCATCCCACCTCACAGGTGTGGCATATCAAGATGCTGATTAGACAGCATGATTATTGCACAGGTGTGCCTTAGGCTGGCCACAATAAAAGGCCACTCTGAAACGTGCATTTTTGCTTTATTGGGGGGGTCTGGGGGGGTCCGAAAACCAGTCAGTATCTGGTGTGACCACCATTTGCCTCACGCAGTGCAACACATCTCCTTTGCATTGAGTTGATCAGGTTGTTGATTGTGGCCTGTGGAATGTTGGTCCACTCCTCTTCAATGGCTGTGCCAAGTTGCTGGATATTGGCAGGAACTGGAACACGCTGTCGTATACGCCGATCCAGAGCATCCCAAACATGCTCAATGGGTGACATGTCCGGTGAGTATGCTGGCCATGCAAGAACTGGGATGTTTTCAGCCTCCAGGAATTGTGTACAGATCCTTGCAACATGGGGCCGTGCATTATCATGCTGCAACATGAGGTGATGGTCGTGGATGAATGGCACAACAATGGGCCTCAGGATCTCGTCACGGTATTTCTGTGCATTCACAATGCCATCAATAAAATGCACCTGTGTTCGTCGTCCATAACATACGCCTGCCCATACCATAACCCCACCACCACCATAGGCCACTCGATTCACAACATTGACATCAGAAAACCGCTCACCCACACAACGCCACACATGCTGTCTGCCATCTGCCCTGAACAGTGAAAACCGGGATTCATCCGTGAAGAGAACACCTCTCCAACGTGCCAGACGCCATCGAATGTGAGCATTTGCCCACTCAAGTCGGTTACAACGACGAACCGGAGTCAGGTCGAGACCCAAAGAGGACGACGAGCATGCAGATGAGCTTCCCTGAGACGGTTTCTGACAGTTTGTGCAGAAATTCTTTGGTTATGCAAACCGATTGTTGCAGCAGCTGTCCGAGTGGCTGGTCTCAGACGATCTTGGAGGTGAACATGCTGGATGTGGAGGTCCTGGGCTGGTGTGGTTACACGTGGTCTGCGGTTGTGAGGCCGGTTGGATGTACTTCCAAATTCTCTGAAACGCCTTTGGAGACGGCTTATGGTAGAGAAATGAACATTCAATTCACGGGAAACAGCTCTGGTGGACATTTCTGCTGTCAGCATGCCAATTGCACGCTCCCTCAAAACTTGCGACATCTGTGGCATTGTGCTGTCCTGTGTGATAAAACTGAACATTTTAGAGTGGCCTTTTATTGTGGCCAGCCTAAGGCACACCTGTGCAATAATCATGCTGTCTAATCAGCATCTTGATATGCCACACCTGTGAGGTGGGATGGATTATCTCGGCAAAGTAGAAGTGCTCACTATCACAGATTTGTTCAGATTTGTGAACAATATTTGAGAGAAATGGTTATTTTGTGTATATAGAAAATGTTTTAGATTTTTGAGTTCATCTCATGAAAAATGGGAGCAAAAACAAAAGTGTTGCATTTATATTTTTGTTCAGTGTAGTTTATGCTAAATATGACTCACTGCACGAAAAAGAGCAAGGAACCGTCTGCAGGGTTAAGATCAGGTTTGAGATTGGAGACTCACCAGTTCTGAGTCTGACTGGGAAAATGTGGTTAGGGGAAATTAAATGAATAATACTTCCCGCTCCCTCAATAAGCAGCGTCCTCATAAGAGCTCCTTTAGAGCGGCTCGGTGAGCAGCAGAAAGCAGACTGTGGCCGTGCTGGGAAACAGTGGAAGTGGGTTGAATGAGTGAAAAGGGGCGACACTGTGCTCAGCTGTCATTCCCCGGATAAATAAACACTCGAAACAAACTCGGAGAGATGTTCTCTTAGATTAAATTACACCTATCTGGAAAATGTAATACAGCTCCCAGGCTGGAACGTGTGGCATGTTTCCGTAAAAAGTGCTGATGTGAAACAGATCAGATATTTTTCCTCCCAGTCCATACCCGACAGTGTTTCGTCAGATTGTCTTTTAAAGATATCAAGAATTTTAAAACTGTTAAGAACTGAAAGTTCTACATCTGCTTGCTGTGATGTTAAAAACATAAATCAAACTTGTTGACAGCACCGCTAGGTTTTAATTTAGATTATCGCAGATGTGCTTCTTTGGTGAGTGACTCTCCCATAAGGCTTTAAAAAAATCCACAGGGATATATATATTTTTCCCCTCAGATGATAAATGAACAGGCCTCTCTGTTGTCAGCTACTATTTATCAGGCGAGGGGTTACCAAGCCTTCTGTATGTATATCTGGAGCATGTTTTTTTCCTTTGCGTGATTCATATGAGAGTTCGCCTCATCTATTAGTTTTCTGATGACATATTCATCTGATCGGGCAGGAGGGATTCAACAGGAAAACAGCGGCAGTGTTTAAACACATTAGCTCCTGTTTGGGTGATAACGGCTGAGATGCAGTCGGCTCTGTCACATTTCTCTGCTTATATGTTTGCAGATATCTAAGTGGAGCGGCGCGCTGCGTGTTACCTTGTTGCTGCAGATAAGGCTTCAGGGAGATGCTGTGTTCATCACTTTACAGGAGTGAAATAAGATGGTGTCTCTCTGCTGGTGGGTGCAAATGTCATCAACCCATACAAAAAGATAGATAAAAAGAGTGGGTGATGTCCCGAATGTCACCTCTTTATTTTACCTCGATGTTTGTGGTAGCCTCGTGCAAGCTCTGTCATGGTTTTGGATTTATGTTTTCATTTTCCACCTTTTATTTTGAAATGTTTTCCTCCTTGTGTCTTGTCTGATCCTACTCCCTGTGTTTGCCTTCCTGTCGTTAGTTTCCCTGGTGTGTCTGATTGTGCCTCATTGTGTTCACCTGTTGCCCTTGTGCTTCTGCCTCCCCTGCCCAGCTGTGTCTTGTCCTGTGATTACCCTTCTGTGTATTCAGTCTTGTCTTCCCCTGTGCTCCATGTCTGTTCGTCGTCGTTCCATGTCCCTCCTACCTGTCGTCTATGCTTGTCCATGTCTCCTGCCTGTCTCCTTAAATTTGTTCCTGTCTGTCGTGCTCCCCGGTTTTATTTCTGTTAATTAGTTTCTTGTTTTTCTTGTCTTCGACTTTTTATAAATAAAGCTCGCCTTTTGTTACCTTACCTTTTTAGTCCTTTTTTAAACTGCACTTGGGTCCTATTTTCCCCAAACCTGACAGTACGAACAGACCAGTATGGACCCAGCAGTTTTTTCCCCTCAAGAGTTGGATCCACTGATGTACACTCTTGATATTTTTTACAAGTGGATGAGAGTGTCTTCAAGAGCGGCCAAGGAGGCTGCGCTGAAGGAGGCACGCATGGAGGTGGCCAACAAGCCCTGGCTCTGGAGCTCGTTGCCCGAGTGGCTTAAGGTTTTTACAAGTAGCCCTGAGTGCCTGTCTTAAGTCTTGAACCCCTTCCTGGGATCCGGCCTTAGGAGGTCCACGGAGTCTCTAAAAAGGTCTGCCAGGATTCCAGCCCGTACCCCAGCGCCATGTTTCCGGCTCCTGCCCCAGCAGCCATGTTTCCGGCTCCAGTGCCGGCCCACGGCCATGGTCCCGGCTTCAGTTCCGGTCCCAGCAGCCATGGTTCCGGCTCCTGTTACGGTCCCAGCAGCCATGGGCCCGGCTCCTGTTACGGTCCCAGCAGCCATGGTCCCAGCTCCAGTTTCGATCCCAGCAGCCATGTTTCCGGCTCCAGTGCCGGCCCCAGCGGCCATGGTCCCGACTCCAGTTTCAGCTCCAGTACTGGCTCTCCGGCCGACACCAGCCCCCTGTGTCCTGTCGGCGTACCGGCCGACACCAGCTCCTCGTCTCCTGTTGGATCTCCGGCCGATGCCAGCCCCCCGTGTCCTGTCGGCGTACCGGCCGACTCCAGCTCCCCGTTTCCGGGTTGGCTCACCGGCCGACGACAACCCCTCGTATCCTGTCGGCATACCGGCCGACTCAAGCTCCTTCACCGTCGGGGGTCCCGCCGACTCGAGTCCCTTCTTCATCGGGGGTCCCGCCGACTCGGGGGTGCCGCCAACTCAAGTCTTGAGTCCCCTCTCAAGTCCCCTCTCAAGTCTCCTCTCAAGTCCCCTCTCGAGTCCCCTCTCTGGTTCCTACTCAAGTCCCTTCTCGAGTCCCCTCTGGAGTCCCCTCTCATTTCCCTTCTCTAGTCCCTTCCCAAATCCCTTCTCTAGTCCCCTCTCGAGTCTCCTCTCAAGTCCCCTCTCAAGTCTCCTCTCAATTCAATTCAATTCAAAACCTTTATTCATCCAGGTAAAATCCCATTGAGATCAATGATCTCTTTTTCAAGGGAGACCTACAGCAAGAAGACATACAAATATAAACGACAGAACAACAAAAGGACATCATACAGCAAAATGTACAGGGATTACAATTTACATATCTAACCACATGTACAGGTACCAACAGCATCTGATTTTGTAGCATCCAACCGAGCTTTAAAAACATGTAGTGGTACTAGCTTGGTAATTTTCCATTCTTTTTGCAGACTGTTCCATGTTAGTGGAGCTGCACATCTAAAAGCTTTCTTCCCTAAGACAGTCCTAGCACTTGGCACATTTCATAAAACCACAGCATGCGATCTCAGACAATAAGTACTTTCAATTCGCCGAGAGATCAGGGAGCAGATATAAGATGGTAGTTTATCCAACATGGCTTTGTAAATGAAAAAGTACCAGTGACTGAGCCTCCGTACAGTAAGTGATGGCAAAACCGCCTTGGTATACAGTGTACAGTGATGCGTAAGTGCTTTACAATTTGTCAAAAATCTCAGTGCACTGTGATACGCAGCATCTAACTTGCTCAGGTAATTGGCAGGTGCATTCATATATAACAAATCACCATAGTCCAGCACAGGTAAAAAGGTCACAGTGACTAGCCTTTTCCTGGCCTCAAGCGAGAAACAGGACTTATAACCAAGCATAACCCTCAGCTTTTTAAGCAGGTTATTAACATGACATTTAAAAGTGAGACAGTCATCAAGCCAGATACCCAAGTATTTGTAACAGGTAACCACTTAAAGTTGTATTCCTTGCGTAGTTACAATATCCAAAGCAGTCTCTGGTGTATTTTTAGCTTTAGCTTTAGAAAAGAGCATTACCTTGGTTTTATCCACATTTAAAAGAAGCTTAAGCTCAGAGAGCTGAGCCTGAATAATGTTAAAAACAGCCTGTAATTTAACAACAGCCTCGTTAATCGAGGGACCTGCACAGTACATAACGGTATCGTCCGCATAAAAATGTAAGGTTGCTCCTTCGACATTTTCACCTAAACTATTAATATAGATAGAGAATAATAGCGGACCTAAAACTGAACCTTGTGGTACACCATTAGTGATGTTTAACCACTCAGAAGACAGCCCATCAAACTCTCAAATCCCTTCTCATTTCCCTTCGCAAGTCCCTTCTCTAGTCCCTTCTCAACAGAGTTGGGTGTAACGCGTTACTGTAATAATATTACTTTTGTCGGTAAAGGAGTAGTGTAACGCGCTACTTTTATAATTCAGTAATCACACTACAGTTACTAACATTGCCCCGACACGCGTTACTTCGTTACTTACTAAAATCAGTCATAATCACACTGACAGACAAGAGGGGTTTCCGCCGCAGTTTTATATGTATGTAATCTGCGCGACTTGCGCATCCACATCTCCACGTGCAGTGCTGCATAAACATGGCTGAGTCAGCGATAACTTTCGAGGGGTGGAGGTATGCACATTATTTTGAGTTCGTCCGAAGAATAGACAGGAATGTGACGGTGAGGTGCAAACTGTGTCCAGGCCAGAAGCTGTTATCCACTGCTGTAAACACCACGTGGTCAAACCTCAACAAACACCTGCAAACGAACACATGCTAAGGTGAAGCTAACGCACACGCTATTTGTTGTTTGTTTATATCACGTAGTCTGTTCTTCTTCTCTGTCTTCTGGTTGTTGCCTGTTTTGAATGACGAATACCAGAGGTGGGACCAAGTCATTGTTTTGCAAGTCCGAGTCAAGTCTCAAGTCTTTGCGCTCAAGTCCGAGTCAAGTCTCAAGTCAGGATGGGCAAGTTCAAGTCAAGTCAAGTCCTAAACTTTGACAAAACGAGTCTTAAACAAGTCATTATGTGTTTTTCACCAAATGTAATGACATTGATCAACAGAATAATACTTAATAATCAAACTGCTCTTTATTAGTCACATTATTAATTTAATAATCCATTTTCTCTCTGCTGGTAAAGTAACGTGTTTTCTTCTATTTGAAGAGGGATCAGTAAGGTAAGGCTACCGTGACGGTTTGATTCAGAAGGAGTTTAATGTATAAGATCCCTGATGTTAAGGTGACCAGAATGTTTATTTCCACTGTGTACAACATGTTATAAGGGACCCATAATCTATCTTTATGCAAGGGATAATGTGCAGCGAGGCGGTCTCTATGGGGAAAAGAACACCTGAATCTAGATCCCTCTGCAGGTGGGATATGTTGATGCTAATACTTTTCTACTTTTACTTGTAACATTTTGAATGCAGGACTTTTTATTGTACAGGGTTCCTGCAGGTTTCGCCAACTCAAATTTAAGACTTAACACCTTTTTAAGACCACTTTGAATATAATTTAAGACCTATTTCACGGCAATAAAGTATGAAGGAAAATTTATATGAAAGAAGAAATACGTCCCATAATCACTTACAAAGTAAATGTATTCATGTTCAACATAAGAACAATGACTGAACATAACAGCATAACAGTACAGAACTGTGTGTATGTGCTTGAGTGTGTGTGTGTGTGTGTGTGTGTGTGTGTGTGTGTGTGTGTGTGTGTGTGTGTGTGTGTGTGTGTGTGTGTGTGTGTGTGTACTGTGTGTGTGTTAGGGCTGTGAAATTAATCATATTTTAATCGCAATTACGATTTTGGCCTGCCACAATTACGAAAAACAACATCATTGAAAAAAACGATTATTTTGCTTTGCTAGGTTGTGACAGTGCACTACAATATATTTGATCTAATACATTTTTTAGTAACGTATCATTTATTTAATTAATTTTTGTATTGGTTTTTCAGTTGAATTATACGTTCAGGGTAATCAACAGTTAAAAAGATACTGTTCAAATTATTATTTGTTTTAAAGTTCAATAAATGGATGTTTTCAAAGTCAATGAATAATCGTATTTAATAATCATGATATTAATTATTGACCAACATAATCTTGATTATTGCCATAATCGAGCAGCCCTAGTGTGTGTGTTTGTGTGTGTCTGAGAGAGAGTGACAAGAGCTATATTCAGAGCTCTGCTGCCTTGGCTACACTATTTCATCGTTGCTGTTGTATGATTGGTGTTTAGCTGCGGTATTTAGCGTCTACAGCACCTCCGCTTTTAGGGTTGACGTAGACCAGTGTTTCTCAAACTTTTTCATACCAAGGACCACTTAACCAATAAAAAAACACTCGCGGACCACCTAACTCCACAAATATCCCAAAACACATCGTTTTTTACAAATTGCCTGAAAATTGTACAAACAAGTGGCAACATGTGTGATGAAGGTGTTTATCTGGGCTATATCATGCAATCGAAAGTGAAACTTAAGCTCGTTCCATTGCGGAGATATTCCCGCGAGAGTGCGAAAAACTTAAATACATTTATTTATTTCAAATGTGAAATTTTACCAATATACTCACGGACCACTAGGGGGCGCTCACGGACCACCAGTGGTCCGCGGACCACACTTTGAGAAGCACTGACGTAGACCCAAACTTCGCCTGGAGGTCCCCCGGTGTTGTTGCGGGAGCTGCTGCACTAGCTAACGCTACATTAGCAAAACAAACGCTAATTTCTTTTGCAAAAGGTGCAGCGGGCTTCAAACACGTTCCCTCCACTGGTTTCAACCAAGCACTAAATTAGATGTTTTCCAACCAAATACGGTTGAACTGACACTTCCCCATATGAATTTGTAAGTAGATTCGAAGATAGGCTACATGAGCTGAAGCTTGGTTGCTAGGTTACTAGCTGGGTGTTCTCCAATAAGTGGCCGGGGGAAACAAAGTTAGTGATTACTGGTTCCATGTTGATTTAGTTCAATACAAATTGTTGGGGGGAACTGAAAGGCTATTACCGTACTGGTTACTTTGCAGCCCGGACATTTCCCCCAAAACACATTTAGACGCTATCGCAACACAGAGAAGTACCTTTCAAATCCGATAATGTTTAAGACCTTCTAAATCATATTTAAGACATTTTTAAGGCCTTAAATTCCGATTATCAAATGTAAGACTTTTTAAGACTTGTTAAGACCCCGCGGGAACCCTGATTGTAACTTTTTTTAATTGTCTGAACTTCTCCCACCTCTGACAATAAATCCTGAGTGGTTACCAAAAAAAACCCTGCTCTGAAGGTTATTTTCATTTTTACAAATCCTGCACTCAGCTTTGCTTTCTCCAATATCATTGAAAAGCCAGATGCTGCTACTTTTTTCGGTTTTCGCTCATTTCTTGACTTTTTCCAACGCGCTTGCATTTAAATCCGGCTCCCAGTCTCCCCGTCGCTCTGTGCAGCTGGCCTGTAC